>NC_058150.1:9546329-9885855 GCF_011075055.1 Mangifera indica | reverse complement strand
TTCTACAAAACCATCAAAATTTATATTTTTCCTAACTGATACAAATGTTTGAACTCCACCAATATATTTCATATTATCACCTCTGTTAACCCAAATATGCAAAACGCAAAACGCAAAACGCAAATACGTAAATACGCAAAACGCAAAACGTAAACGCAAACGCAAAATGCAAAACGCAAACGCAAAACGCAAAACGCAAACCGCGTAAAACCAAACCACACAAAACGCAAACACATAAAATGCAAACCATACAAAATGCAAACGCAAAACGCAAAATGCAAACGCAAACGCAAAACACAAAACGTAAAACGCAAATGCAATGCAAATGCAAAACGCAAAACACAAAACGCAAAACATAAACGTAAACAGCAAATGCAAAAAGCAAAATGCAAAACATAAACGTAAACCGCAAACGCAAAACGCAAAACACAAAACGCAAACACGCAAAACGCAAACACACAAACTGCACAAAACACAAACCGCACAAAACGTAAACCACACAAAATGCAAAATGCAAACACGTAAAACTCAAACCACGCAATTTACCAGAAATGTACTGCGATTTTCGATTTTACTTAGATCTGGGTAACAAAACTATTGAGTGCACAAATATAAATATTTATAAAAAGATTCAAGCAAAAGAAAACCACGCAAGAGGTGTTGATTGCAGTTTTTAACTTTTTATCTCTAGAAAAGTTATTAGCTTTAAAGTTTTCTGCATACAAATTGCTATTATATAAAGGAAACGGAAAAGAAACTTACTTGATATATGATGATGATGATGAATGATAGAAACAACACAAATAAAATGTGTTATCGTTAGAGTGTTGATAGAAGAAGAGCGTTGAGAGAGGAGATGATGGTGAAATAAGATGAAAACTACGTAAGTAGATTAGTTATGTGAAATGAGAAAGAGGTATTATTGAAATAAAAATATTGGTTTGCTTATAAAAGTAAAAAGTACTACGGTTGGCCTAAAAACGTATAAACGCTTATAATTTTGCTTATTTTAATTAATTTCCCAAACACTACCTGCCCTACAGAAGTCCACTCTCATTTGTTAATTATAGTATTTTGGGATACCCAATTGCTTTCCAAGTAAGTATCGTATAATGAATAAAGTTAGCATTTATCTTGATAACTATTAATACTAACCATAAATATTGTACATTCTGTAGTATTGGATTTATGAGACGATTCATAACCTATCACCTTATGTCTGTTTGGAAGCAAATTATCAAATCCCTCGTATCTTGAAATGGAAGACAAATATACTACTGACTTGGGATGACATATCAAAACTTTGGAACGCTCTTCCAGTAAGTTGCTCGTTGGCTGATTTACGTTTTTTTATTCACTCCATCATTTCATTCATTTTTATAAATTTCCTTTATGTTTTAGGAAGGGATTACAACTGCATTATGTCTGACAGAGACCGAACGTAACTCTGAGTGGTACATTTGGGCTCTGGAGTTTATGGGAGAATAGACTCAACTAGTATCATCAAATGATGAGTCTACAGATTCTAACGATAATGATAATGCCCAGTCGATTCATCTTATTCCCTTTTAGGCAACCTCTCAAGGGTCTTCACGATCGCAACTGCTAGGTCACAAGTCCCATTTATCCCTATTACATCCCCACCAGTGCAAGATATCCTTTCTCAAGCATCAGTTTTTCATAAGGAGCTATAAGAGCAGTGCCAGTAGTAGGCATCGATGTTTCATGGGGATATGCAAGCGTAGTGGCAGCAACAGGCATCGATATTCTGTGGAGAGATGCAAGATCAATGGCAAAAACAAATATCAATGTTTCGTAGGGAGATGTGGGAACAATGACAATAACAAACATCGATGCTTCTAGGGGAGATGCAGAGACTCCAATCCTCATTAAATAATCAAATGACGAGACTTGAAGATTCTTATGTTTAAACATCAGGATCAGTAGAAGTTATTATCAACTATATATTGTTTTTCTCAATTAGTAGTATTATGAAATAATGATAACCATAATTTTTTTTTTTCAATTGGATGACTCATCAGACGATGATGTTCAATAAAAAGAGCAAGACCAATCAATAACTACTCAAAATCTGATGATAACAAAAAAAATGTTAGCATTCGACTGTGTGCTTTGTAAAAGAAAACGATTGGTCAGTCTATTCACAGATTCAATAAAGGCTAAAAAGAACAACAACCCATACCTGAGAACCATCCTACTGACTTACGATTGGCTGGGGATTACAATGAGTTCTTATTGTGGTACCGCCATGTATCAGAAACTGACAGCCGATGTGTCTTCCTCGGGGAACCAACTGGAAGGATAGCTTACATGAGCAAACCCTGGTAGGCCCAAATTGTTAATCAGGGTCAATGGTTAGAAAACACGGTATGCACCATTCCTTTGTATTTGTTCATATTGGGTATAACTGTAAACATATGGCTTACTTATTTGTAAACATAGCACACCGAAGTCTTTATGGGAATACTTCACAAATCTTTTCTAGATAGTAACTGGACAATTGTTTCGACCCATTTTGTAACACTTCTCCCATAATGCTACGATGAGTTCAAATGGTTGGGTGCAAATATCAAGTGGTCATCATTTTTCCTAGATCAAATTAATGATGTCTCACGTCTACAATCCATTGAATTCTTTCGACAGTGGAGTAGTGTTGACAAGGTCGTTTACAACTGTAAGTCGTTTACGATATACAGTTATTGGTAACTATACTTATTTCTCTTCATTGGTTGATAGGTATTCATTCTATTGAACATTGATAACTAACATTGGGTGTGTGATGTATTGGATATCAACGATTGGAAGTTGTATGTATATGACTCTGCCTAATATACCACTAGCTTAGAGAGGATGAAAAAGTTGATGATGCCATATAGGACACTAACACACCTAATGAAGGCAAGTAATTATTATGCATCAAAGGGAATTTAACTGTTAGATACTCCACCAAAGTTACAATACAAATGTCTTCATGACATCCCAAAACAAGATGCATCGAGCGAGAACTATAGCATTTTTTCACTTATGTTTATGGAATACCTTGCACGAGATCGTTCATTCAATTTCACATCGAAACATTCTAAAAGACTAAGAATGGGCGTCGCCACTACTATATTCCATAAGAGGGCCCTCGATAAGTATTTAAGGCTTATGGTTTGTTTATATGTTATCAAACCTTACTTAATTTGTCATACTTATTAAATTCAACTGGTTGGTGAAAATACAGGTTTCGAGGATTTCGATTAAGGCGTGGCACATGAATTGGATTTCATTTTGTTATTGCTTCAATGATGTATTTTATTATTGTTTCAGTGATATATTTGCATTTATTAATCATAATTCCTTTTGAATGATTCTTGTCTGCTTATTCATGAAATGAAACAAATTAATAAAACATGTTAATACAAAATACATGTTAAACATGTTAATACAAAATACAAAAAATCAAATATATACATAAAATGGACATCAACAATTAAATGTCATGGCAATTCCATTAAGCTAATTTGATCAATCGCTATCGTGTACATATAAGACCCCGAACATAAAAAATGAATACATTAAAATCTGTTGAAAAACCCAATAGATAAATTATGAAAAATTAAACGTGCAATATATACACAATTAAAATTACAATATCAGAGGCGATCATCAAATTAACCACGATCCCAATAGATAAATTATGAAAAATTAAACATACAATATATACACAATTAAAATTACAATATCAGAAGCGAAAATCAAATTAACCATGATTACCTATTCATCCATATGGGTTGCACTGTGAGTTCGATGACCTCGTCCTCATCTACTACTTGATGTGTTGGATGAGCCAACCATGAGCATTGGAGCTGAACTTGGACAATTCAAGCGAGTATGACCAGGTTGATGACATCGGCTACAGTTTTGTTATCGAACTTCTTCCCCTTGTGAAGGTCTTCTTGCATGGTTAGAAGGACGAACAGACCATTGTTGTTCCATCACTTGAGGATAAATCACAGGCATATTTGATGGTGCCCAAGTTGATTGATCCCTTAGTGGATTAATATCTTCTCCATACACCCTACATAAATATTCAGTAGAGTAATATATACTAACCCAGCCAACACAGTCTAACAAGTTATTATACCTTGCAATAGCTGTAACATGTGCACATGGAATATAGGAAACTTGGAATTTCTGAAAATAACACGTTCGATATAGAAGATTCATAATGAACACCGGTTGTCGTGAATCATAAACTTCATATTGTTAGAGGTTGATCGGTTTAACAACCATATTGGCAAATTTGAACATATATCGAGCAAGCTTGTCCTTAACCCATGGTGTTAATGGGTGAGATCTCTCACCTGTAAAAAATAATTAATAAATGCAATGAATAAAAAAATAAACATCTAACCCAATTTTAGTCATACATACCAGCCATGTTTCGCCTATTGAAAAACCAATGTTGCATTGTGCTCTGAAGAAACTCAACTAATATGGTGATAGACAAAACACGAGCAGTCTATGTCAAAGCATTGAAAGACTCAGTAATATTGGTCGTCATAATATTATATCGCCATCCTCCGAAGTGGGCATGGACCCATCTTTCATACCCAATGTTAGTCAAATAGGTTGCTGCAACTGGATTTACTTGGGTAATTCTACTTATAGCCGCTTGAAAGTCTCTTAAACGATATACCTCAGTAGCTTTCCAAAATAATCCTTCAATATGTTTAGTTTTTTTGAACTACGAATGCATGTTACCCTTTATATGGTAATTACAAAACCCATGACGAGCATGAGGTATTACGTTCATGACCGACATAATTATTGAATGATGGTGATCAGAAATAATGGCCAAATCAATTAAATCACCAATGCACATGCGAAGATATGTCAAAAAGGGCATCTATATATCTATTCCTTCTTTGTGCCCAATACTGAATGCGATAGGGTAAATTTGATTATTACCATCCTTCGCAACAACAATGAAAAGAGACCTAAGATACTTTCCCTTTAAGTATGAAGCATTAATGCATATCACTAGGCGATAAAATTGTTGAAACCCTCTTATTGAACAACCCATACACCTGAAAAAAAAACTTGAACCTATTTTCTGGGTTGATATCAATATGTGTCATGGTTTCTAGGTTCTTAAACTCCAAATTATGGCAATACTCATGCAATAGATTGAAAGACTCTTTCGAAGATCCTTGTAATGCATTTATTGCATATATTTTAGTACGTCATGCTTGCGTGTAGGATATGTCAATTTTGTACCTATCTACCATGTCTAAAATAATTTCTTTTGGTTGATAAATGCGATCAACCATAAACACTGACTTAAGTATATTCCTCAACGATTCTACACTAGCTTGTTTATGGTGCAGTAATATTTGATCCCGCAGACAAGTATGTGTTTCATCCATATGTCGTAAAACCTAGTAGTCTTCATCTTGCTCTCTTGTTGCTCATGCCTGCCATTTACATTGTGGGTGTATGCATATAAGTTCATACCGTGTATTATCAGAGTGATCAACCTTCCATTGAATTCCTATCTCTAATGCATATGTTTGAAATAATACTCTCAATTCTGCCTTGAAGTTATAAAAACCTATCACTTGCAAATAGCAGGCTCAGGAATGATAGGCTCAATTCTCAATTCTGCCTTGAAATAATGCTCTTAACCCTTTGTGTTACTGGATTACTAATACCTGTATTTTCAACATCAATGGCAGACTTAGGAACCCATTGAAATGGATTTGGATTATGGATGTGACTTGGATTTGCTCCAATATTCATAAAACCATAATGTCTCATATTACATTTAGCCCCCTCATTACAAGCATCACTTTGATTTCTATTAACGTCTTGGCTCGAAATACTATACATGTCTTCATCAAACCTTGAAATTCATTATTGTTATCATCATCCTCATTATCTTTTACTTTGTAATCCTTATCCATATTGTCGTCATTATCATCATCAACACCATAATTCCCACCAAACTCTTGGAAACTTTACGAATGTGCTTACTCATCTGTCCGATAATTTTTCTGTTCTTCCTCATGAATATCTACAGCTTGTTGATTGTCCCTTCCGCCAATTGGACTCTCAGTAACATAAAGTTTATAGTATCCTTATGAACTTCTTGCTACAACCATAAAAAACTCCACATCATCATCGTCTACGATCTCTATTGAACCCACATCACCTGGGGTAAATATGTGCATATTTGATTGACTTCGATTGAGTCTTAGACGATAGCTTATTCTCGTAATGAATCCTTCAAAATCAACACTTGTGTTAATACACATCTCTCTCTCATTCCCACCAACATATATTATCATATTGTTATCACCTTCAATTCATTAACCTCTGTAATGAATCTTAAATGCAGTTTTTATCACCTTCACTAGGAATAACCCTACAAACATAAAAACACTAATGTCTAGGCAAAGTTTATATACTATGGACAGTAACCATTGATGAATAGTAACTTTCGAAAACTTTTCAAACTTAAATTTTTGTATTCTATAACCATCAATACACACAACATTAAATAATTAAAATAACAAGAAATAACAACATTAAAAACAACATGAAATTGAATGGAATAGGAGGAGAAAAAACAATGTGGGAAGTTGGCGTCACCAAGCTGGATTGGTGACGCCAACCCATTTTTGTTTGAAAATTTTTCAGAAATGAATTTTTGTATTTTACAACCATTAGTACAATATTAAACAACATTATAACAACTTTAAACAATAAAAATTGCATGAAATAACAATATTAAACAACATGAAGTTGAGTGGAATGGAAGAAAGTACGAAAAATTTCAGTTCGGGTGTTTTTGAAGCTAAGCCCTAGGTTGGCGTCGCCGACCCATTCTTAGTTTGGAAATTTTTTAGACCACAATTTTTGTTTTTTTGACCATCAATACAATATTATAACAACTTTAAATAATGAAAACAACATGAAATAACAATATTAAACAGTCTAACAACATGAAATCATGATAAAACCATTAATTGCTACTATTTTGATTTATAATTCCCTTATGTTGTGTGGAAATTTGATTTAATCTAATGGAATTACTTATCTTTTTGCATTTAGGAAGCTTTGAGCAATTTTGGAATAAGTTGGGCCAAAAAGAGGAAAAACTGGAGCAGATATATTAAACTAGAAATTTCGTAATGTAGACTAGGCGTGGGCACGTGAAAGATAAGAGCAGAATCCGGAAAGCAGATCTGAACATCCGGATCTGTTGCAAGAGTCCATAAAATATTAAGATTTGCTTCCAAGGAAAGGGATAATCACCAGCTGGAAAAGAGGATTAATTGAGCTAGATAAGGAAGGAGATTTTAGGATGAAGGATATATATTAAAGATACATATCTTTTCCTTTCTTTTTGGGAAGATATGTATCACTTTGCTTGATTGGATTAGGAGATTAGTTTCAATTTCCAGATTTTTAGTAGGAAGAAAATATATATACTCTTATTTTTATTTTTTTGAGAGCATCAACCATTGTACTGAAAGAATTAGAGAGCAAAATATGGTTTACAGTGGCTGAATAATTTATCTTGGTTGAAGGGATCTGAAACCATGGAACTACAATGATTGTGAGATTTATTTTTGTTCTTTAATGCATCTTTTTTATTTATTCGAGTATTGATTATCTTTCTGAATTATTTGTTTATGATTGTGTTGGTTGATTTCTAAGGCGCGCGATTAGTTTATCAATTAATATAATCTACGGCTAGTTTAGGTGCTAAATCCGTAATTGTTCAATCCATCTAATCGAAGTGGCAACTAAGTTTATCGTTTGCTGCGTCAGAAGCGATAATCCTAGGGAAATAATCAACTAGATTAAATGCAACGTCGTACGTTTGTGTTGTCTTGCTTCGTTGGTCTTTCTAATTCGTAATGCTATTGTTTAATTAAATTCGAGATCGTATCCGAATTATTAATCAATAAGGGTTAATTGAAATACATGTTTTTGGTTAACTAATCGTAAGGAAGGACAGGTTAATTTAATACCACAACGAATATTTGAATAATTAATTTGATATTTTATTTCGATGATCGATCGTAGTTCCAATGGTGGATGTGATCGAAGACCAAGGTTTGTTAAATCGATTTATTCCTTTTAGATTATTTTACTGAATTTTTAATTAGTGTTTTTCATTATAATTTTCATTCACTTCAAAACCCCCCTTTTTATTTATTTGTTTCGATTTATTCGTGACGACATACTAATCAAAGTTCTTCGAGGGATCGATCCCTACTTTCCTTTACTACATTTTTGTTGCAGGAATTTAGGATTTAATTTGGGTGTCAACAACAGCACGTACCAAATCACAATAAAATTAAATTTCACATGAAGTCATGAACATGAATCTACCATACATGATTTGATTCTCAATTATTCATAAAGAAAACACATAACATATAAGCTTGAATTAAGACTGACCTGAATGCGGATGATTTTGTTGTGAAATATTTGCAACAAATGTTAATTCTCTAAATAAATCTACCAATTTTCGTCTCTCCTCCCTTGTGTCTAATTTGAATCCTTTATAATGGCTTTCTCACGGGTTTTATTGTTCAATCACATGTGTTCTTTGTTGAAGAAGTGTTTTTCTCATGTCATAGAGATTCTTTCCTCATTGGAAGGTTGAAGAAAAAGATTCTCCCTTTCTGCATGTAGGAGTTACATCAACGAGGGTATTTTAGGGAAATGAAATATTGTTGTGATATTTTTGTTTAAGCTTTGAGATGGGTGCTATATATATATACACAGTTAAAAAAAAGGGTAAAAATTTCAATTTCCCTTTTTAAAGCATTATGCACAAGCACAGTAAAATGTCATCTATAGCATTTGTGTTTGCATTATGCGTTGCATGTACGAAAAATTGTTAAAGTCATCATTTAATAAGTATGCTTGTGTCTATTTTGTTTATTGTTTATGTTGATGCACAAATATAGAATTGTTTGTTATATTGGGTTAAAAAAATTAGGTCCCAAATCGCATACTAGCTTATTGCATTAGCACACCCCATTTTCAGTAAGGAATGTTATCTATAACATTTGTGCTTGCATTTTTCATTGAATGTAGGAAAATTTTTAAGCATGTTTGTATCTTTGTTTATGCTTTTGTTGAGGTACAAATATATGTTTTTTTTTTTAATTTATCAATTTATTTGTAATCCTTAGTTATTAGGTAAATATAAGGACATTTTAATATAAGACAATATATAAGGGTGTAAAATGAAATGTTATATAAATATAGGGGTTAAAAATGTTAGAAAAATATGAGGGTATTTTGATATTAAATAATATAAGAAAGTTTTAAATAAAATTTTAGGAATATATAGACATTTTGATAAAGTATAAGGGCATTTTGATACATAAAAATATTTGAGGTGTTAAATGAAATGTTAGATAAATAAGGGGCATTTTAAAATTAGACAAAATTTGAGTCCAAAATAAAATATCCAGACAAATAGGACATTTCGATATCATAAGAATACCAAGTTTGTATATGTTTGGAAAATATAAGGTTCATTTTGATATTATATTAGAAAAATTTGAAATTAACATTAGAATAATATAGGGGTTATTTGGATATTAACTGATATATAAAATTAACATTTTGGTTTTAGATCATGTATAGGGGTGTTTAATGAAATTTTTAGAAATTAGAGGTGGCATTTTGATAGTCAACCATAAATAAGGGGATTGAATGAAATTGTAAAAAATATAGTGGCCATTGTGATATTGGTATATGTTTATTGTGGATTTTTTATGATAAATGTTTAATTTTTGAGCAAAAATTTTCACTATAAGATTGATAATTAAAATGCTGGTTATGTTGCTATTCGTTTCCAAGGACAATAGATTTAATGTGATAAGAATACGATGAAGTATGTTGGAGATTTTAAAAAATTGGTTAAAATTTCCTTTAGAACAACACTTGAGAGATTTATCAAACTTTTGAGTGAACAACATAATATTGATCCAATCTGAAACTACATTTAACTATGCATGAAATCAAAAAGATTCGAGCTTGACTCCCATGTAAAGATAAAAAATTATGAAGATGTGCAAGACCTTATTGACATGTCGCAATACTTTAAGGAATGTATTTTTGTTTTTGTTATATGTACTGCAATGATAATAGTGAAGTGAAAAAGGAATCTTTTAGAGAAGATTAATTTCTATAATGATATAATTTATATTACTATTGAATGGGTTCATGGAGACAAAGAGAAGGTTCCAAATTAGGGTAACTTTTAGAGAAACAAGATGACTGATGTTTCTCTTAATGAGGCAGACTTGGGGGATATGTCACTTGTTTTGTTAAATGTGAGATAAATAGTCTCTAGCTTAGAGATCTTATTATGAGTGACAGAAATTATTTTAAACTATTTTTTGATAATGTCCTCATTAATCCATTTAAGTGGCTTCCCAATTTTCCTCCACAACTTTCAACATCATCAAGTGGTGTAGGATCAATTCAAGAAGAGAATGTTATAAAACTTTGTGATATTTTTAATGATAAAAAACACTTGAAAGAAGTTGTGGATGAATTTGCCTTGGAGAAAGGATTTTAGTATAAAGTGCTTAAGTCTAACATGGGGAGATGGAAGATTCAATACTATGATGAGAAATGCAAATTATTTCTATCGAGAAGTAAAGTAAAACCTAATCAAGTCTTTCAAATCTATAAAATGAATCTCATGCACATATGTTTAATTGATCAGATAAAGCCATATCACAGATAAGTTGAGGCCCAATCTTTAGGTCAATTAATTAATTAAAGTTTCTGTTGATTGATCATATTTATTGGCCTTAAGAGATCATTATTGACATCGCCAATAGGTATAAAATTGACATTTCATATTTATAGGTTTCATGAGCAAGAAATTGGGCATTGCATTCATTGAAAGACTCACCAGAAGAGTCATTTATTCTTTTATCCGATTATTGCTATAATTTAAAATGTGCTAATCTGGGAATTGTGATAGCTACAAAAACAGACGATGGGTATCGATTTTAATAAGTTTTCATGGCATTGGCCTGTTCCATTAGTGCATTCAAACAATATCTTTGACCTATTATTTGCATTGACATTGCTTTCCTCAAAAGTTAATATTTGGGACATTTATTTTTCGCAGTGGCACTCAATGGTAATAACCAGATCTACTTAATTACTTTCGACATTGGTAAAAAAGAAGATCATAAACGTGGTGTTGGTTTTTAACAAAGCTTAAAGATTGCATCAATGAAATACTAGAGTTGACAATAATCTCAAATCAACATTATATTATATACTCTGCAATAGCTAAAGTCTTTCCAAATGTATACCATAAGTGTTGTTGCCATCACTTTCTCTGTAATATACGATCAAAGTACAAGCGTAACTTACAAGTAATGTGATTATACAAGTACAAAATTTTTATACATATGAAAAATTTATAAATTTTGATAACAAAGTGCTCATATTATTTATAAACTCACAACTTGCATGTTTATACTGGAAAGTTGCAAAGTCATATACAAAGGCAGATTTTTAGGCTATGATGAGATCTATTAATGAGGTGCATCTTCAAGTTAGGGTTTATCTACGTGAAGTAAAGTTTCACCAATAGAGTAAGGTACATTTTCTAGGGTATACGTATAATATAATAACAACAAACATTGTAAAGTCATGTAATGCCCTCGTCAAACACACACAAGGTTTGTCCATCACGATGCTAGTCAAGTTCATTCGGAGCATATTGCAGGGATGGTTTTATGCAAGGAGAAACCATGCAAGTATGTATGGAGTTAATACTAATTATCTAATTGACAATGAGTTTTTACCCTTATGTTTCTTTATTAATAGATATGTTGATATTTTTTCAGATTGTAGATGAATGCCTCCATTATATTACACAATGAACAAAGAAGAAGTTTGGTCACCATATGTTAAAGGCTACGTGCTTCAAGGTTTATCCAATTACAAATATTCAGTATCAAGTTCTAAGTAGTGGTGGATACATGGACACAATGAACTTTCTTGAAATGACTTGTACATGCAATAAGTTTTAACTTTCACGTATTCCATGTAAGTATGTCATTGCTATCGTAAGACATATAAGACTCATAAATGTGTATGTATGGGTTCATCAATTCTTCACCATTGATTACTATCATGCAATGTATATAGAACCTGTCAATCCCCTCGGGAACCAATTAGAATAGTTACTTACTACTGAAGAAAGAGTTATCCTACCGCCCATTCTTGATCGTCAACAATTGAGTCACCTTTCAAACAAAAATTGATGTCTTTCACAAAGTGAGATTGTTATATTAAAGGTTTATAGTCGTTATAATCAACCAGGGCATGTTTGAACAAACTGTAAAAGCCTTGCACTCATTCCAAGCTTTGTGTTATCGGGTTCATCTAGAACACATAAAGGAATGAGATATTCATAACCTTTGTTTGATGTTTAATTTATGTATTTGTTAAAATGAGTTGTAATCGATTTAGTTTGATTTAAGTACTTATTCAAATTAGATTAATTTATTTAATTTGAGTAATGTTTGATTTATTTATTTATTGAAATTAGTATTACTTATGCATGTACTTGTTGAAATGACTATTATTTATGTAATCTATTGAATATTATAACAACATTATTTATGTTACAAACACATGTTTATTTCATTAACTTAATTATTATGTTTTATCTATTGTTTGAGTTCAGATTCATATTTTAACATGTAAGTTGTAATAAAATTGAAAAAATGAAAAAAAAAATGAAATCAAACTCTCAACCAATAAACCATTGATAAATATATACATAACAAATCGAAAATCATATGAATAACTAATGATAAATATAAATATACATTTGTGATCTACTTTGATGTAGTGTAAATACAATTGTGAGGCCAAATGTCTACGCATCAAGTGGACAACTGGCAAGGGAAATTTAGGCTCTGTGAAAGCACCAAACACTCTATAAAGCATAACATAAAAATACCATAGTCATCAAAACCCTCACCTTGCTAGGGGACACCCTCCATTCAATGCAATATCAAATGATCCTTTTGTGGTGTATGCAATGCCAAGATAAATGTGGTGTAAAGTCGTATCCGTCACGTGAGCCTATCATGTCTACCTATGTAAGTTGTCTCAGAGTCATATATGATGATTGACTAATCATAGAAATCCAAAACTCAATGACCCAATAAGTATAATCGAAGTTTATAAGGATAAAAACATATAAATATTAAGAAATTATAATAGACATAGGTGTTGTATATAAGTAAATTATAATGGAAACATGTATATACAATACCTTATCGACCTCCCCCCATGGTTTGTAAAACAAACTGGGCATGTAATTTGCCTTTACCATCTTCGTGAATTACTCGAGCCGCTAGAACTCATCTGGCAACATGATACTCCAACTCTCATATATCATCCCGATATGCCTCATGAAGAAGTTATGGGCCATTGTCCAACTCTATGGGACGATAACTTGCTACTCATGCTAATGTCGATATATAAGTGTCAAGAAAGAATATACATGTTGAAATGGATATAGAACATGAATTATATTATTCTTTGACAAATATATAAGACGTTTAACCAAAGTCAATGGATATAAACCACTAACATTATCGGTCAGTAACTTACATAACTCGACAATTATGTGCCAAAAAGTGACTTTGGACTTTGCCCCTATGGAGTAAACCTCATGGTCGTTTGATGCTATAGCTTTGGTGTACCGTGTCAAGCAGGCTTCCTCACACTTTGTAGCAGATGATGGAATAGTTTTAATCTACCATTTCACCCTCAGTTTGATTCGACTTGTATACGAAGTATGAACAAGTGAACCTTTTCGAATGACCCTACCATGAGTAGTTCGCACTAACTGAAAAATTACACAAAATTGTTAACTCAATATTTCATCTTAGTTAACAAATACAATGAAACCGGTTAATGTTACCTTCTTGATGTACGACGAAGAAGGTTTGGTAGGAGAATCCCTATTGTTGTCAATTTAACCATTTTTACCCTTGAGATGAATTGAAGAAGTAATTTAATATAATTAGTGATCAATATATCTGAAAATATATAAATTTTAATGGATATACCTCATCTTGCTTTCTTTGTGAAATAACCTCGAGTAACTTGTCCCCTAGTGAACTAATATTAGTGGCTCATTTGTTTGCATTGGGGATCTCAGCAATTAACCACAATCGTTTATCTTGAAAAGAAGGAAAAAAACAATTTAAATATACATAATAATATTTAATTGCATTCAACTTACTCAATAACAACAATTTGCACTACGTCCATGATTGGGGAAAGTGTATTTAGAAAACTCTTAATTGATACCCCCTCATACTTAGTACCTTGTACGAATGTTAATAACAAATTGTTCAATGACATTTCATAAAAAATATACTAACAATAATTAATTACAAACTTCAGGTAAGGGAGGTGATGGAATCTAAGAGCTAATTGATGCCCTCTTATGGTCAGTGTCCTATAAAAATATTAATAATAAATTGTTCAATGATATTTCATATAAAATATACTAACAAACTCAAGTGAGGGAGGTGATGGAATTGAAGGGTCAACAAGTGAGGGCCTCCTAACACCGTTGTGAGTACCATATACAAAGTTAATTTACATGTTAAACAAACAAGTAAATAAAATTTATAAAACAAATAAATAAGATGTGACTTTATCACCTGATCGATTATATTTGGTCGTGTACTTGTCACGATATCCTCCAAATGACTCATACAATCCTTTAATCAAGATATCTAAGAAGACATCTATTCTTGCATGACAGACATCTGGTCTTGTAAACAAGAAATCTCTCATAATATCATATTGCCTAATGAGTTAATACAACATCTAAGGGGGATAGAATAGGTGATACAGTTAATGGGCACTTATGCGTGGGTGTTCAGTAGTAGGGCCCTAAACCCTATAAAGATGTGTGGTCTTACTGGCTAGAGTGTTAACTATAAGACATGTAGTATGCTTGATAACAAGGGCTTGAACATCATTAGGTGTCTTAAGACTAGGGGTCTGAATGTCAACATGTGGCATCATCGAAGAAGCTTCATCTCTTACAAAAGAGGATAAGGATGACTAGGGATCCAACATACCTGTGTAGGCAATAATGTCAGCATACCATCATATAGCCTCTTCAATCAATGACGGTTGAAGTGGAAAAGTAACATCATCCTACTCATTCAGATATATAATTGAACATATTTGTATTAATCAATCAACTAATCAATTAAAAATTACATACCTTATCACCAATGAATATAATTCCCATATGACTCTAATTAGAAACATCTCTTGTATGCTGCCTGAACATCTGTGGAGATGCATTGACAATAGCCAAATCCACCTAATTATACAAGGTGTCGATTGTCTCATATATCCAATACTGCAATGTAAACATTAATGTTTAAATTCAATCTGTATAACAAAGGTCTTGAAAACTAACAAGTGGTATAAGAGCTTCTTAAGGTTAATACTGAGTATTTTGTTTTGTTTTATTCATTGTTGTTATCGATTTTGTATCTATGAGAACTCTTTGATATACTATTTGTGTTCTTTTGTTATTACTAACAATTTTTTTGTGTGAGAGAATTAAAAGTTATGTTAACAAATAGTAATGGTCAGACTAGAATTGATATTGATAGATTTGAGGGAAAAGGTGAATTAATATGTGAAGAAAGAAGATGTATGCAATCTTGGTATGTCAAAAGTGTGCCAAAGCTCTTAGAAGTCAATTTGATTTCGTAGAAGGTATGACTAATACAGAGAAAGTAGAGGTAATGGAAACTGTTTATAGCTTGCTTATATTGCATTTGTCTAATAATGTCTTTAGAAAAGTTAATGGTGCTGACATCGATGCTAAACTGTGGTTTAAACTTAAATCCTTATACATGACAAAATCTCTGACAAATAAAATTTATTTGAAAGAACAATTGTTTGGTTTCACAATGGATTCTACAAAATCTTTAGATGATAATCTTGATAAATTCAATAAAATTGTTATTGATTTGAATAGCATAGATGAGAAAATATTTGATGAAAATCAAGTAATAATAATTTTAAACTCTTTGCTTGAATCTTTCAAAGATTTAAAAGTTGCTATAAAGTATAGTAGAGAGTCATTGTCATTAGATGATGTTTCGGGTGCATTAAGATCTAAAGATTTAGAAATTAAATTTGAGAAAAAATAAATGGGTGAGGGTCTTCAAGTTAGAGGTAGATTAGAAAAGAAAAAAAATAAAAAAGATAGAAAATCTACCAAGTCTAAGTCTAGGACCAAGAAAACATGCTGGCAATGCCATAAGGAAGGCCATTTTAAAAGAAATTGCATGCTAACAATTTTGATAAGCAAGATTTGGTAAATTTCTTAAATGGCTATAAAAGTGTTTAGGTGTCATTGCTATCTAAAAGAGTCTTAGATAAGGAGTGGGTAATAGACATAGGTTGTTCATTTCACATGACACTAAGAAAAGAATGACTTACTGATTTAAAATATATAAATGGTGGAAAGGTATTAATGGGAAATGATGATTCTTATGAAGTGATTGCAATTGGTAATGTCAAATTTAAGATGTATAATGGTTTTGTTAATGTCATTAGGATTACTAGATTCAAATGGTTTCTCTTATAAATCAGAGAAAGGTATATTGAAAATAATGAAGAGCTCATTAGTTGTAATGAAAGGAAAACTATCACATGGTTCTGTAGTTTATGATGTAATGAATTCTAATTTTGATGTTCAAAATGAAACTACATTTGACATTGAAGATTAGGGCATGTTAGCATTGCTAGCTTGCATGAACTATGTAAATAGAAATTGATTGACTCAAAATCCATATCTGATTTGGATTTCTGTGAAAAGTGTGTGCTTGGAAAATCATATAAATTGAAATTTGCATCTGCCACTCATAGAGCTAAAGGTGTTTTAGATTGTATGTATTTTGATTTGTAGGGATCTCCCAAAGTTTGTAATTCTTTATCAAACTCTTGTTATTTTATCATATTCATTGATGATTATTCTAAAAGAGTGTGGGTTTATTTTCTGAAACAAAAGGATGAAGCCTTTTATTATTTTAAGGATCAGAAAACACTAGTTGAAACAATAAATCTATGTGTACCCATTTTAGATACACATTTATGTGTGTCATTACGTGATTGAATGATTTTGAATTAAAGATAAAATAATATCTAATTACATAATGACGCACATAAGTTTACACACATTTGTGTACCCAAAATGGATATGCATAGTATTGCTCTAGTTGAAAATCTAACTAATAAAAGGATTAAGGTTTTCAGAACTGATAATAGGCTTGAATATTGTAATAAACAGTTATCTGATTTTTGTAAAAAAGATGGCATTCTAAGACACCTAACTTATATTGAAACCCCCCAATAGAATGGTCTTGAAAAAATAATGAATAGAACTATTCTTAACAAGGTTAGGTGCATAATGGCTAATTCTAGTTTGAGTAAAAGGTTTTGGACAAAAGTAGTAGTTACTGCTTATTATTTGATAAATAGATCCCTTCATCAGCATTAGATTTTAAGATACTTATGGAGTTGTGGTCAAATAGAAAACTATCTCTTAATCACCTAAGACCATTTGGTTGTTTAACATATGTTCATGTCAATAAGGAAAGTTAAATCCAAGAGCTCTTAAAGCTGTGTTTGTAGGTTATCCATCTGGTACAAAGTGTGGTTAATTAATTGGCAAAAGTGTGTAATTAGAAGTGATGTTACCTTTAATGAATTTAAATTTTATAAAGATCTTTTCTCTTCTAATAAATAGTCAGGGCAGGTTCAGTTTAAGGTGGAGACACCTATGTTTAATTCTCAAAATATGTTTTTATCTTTAAGTCAGTCTCAAAAGTTTAGTGGTGGACCTGATTTGGCTTGGATACAATTCATGCTTCAAATTATGAAATCTCAAGCTCAAATCTACAACCACCACTTCAGAGTCATGGTGAAAGTTCCCACAATTATGAAAATCCAAACTTGTCAAACTGTCAATTAACTATAGATAAAATAAGATGAGAAACAAGATTTCCTGCTAGATATGCTCAACTTGATCTAATCTCTCATGCTTTCCAAATAGGTGATGCAATTAAAATGAGTGAACCCTTGAACTTGAACTATAAGCAAGCCTATGAGAGCAAGCCTATGAGAGCAAGTATAGTACTAAATGGAAGAAGGTCATGCACAATGAAATGCTTTCTTTAATGAAAAATAAAACCTAGTCTATGGTGGATAGACTATAGAAGAAAGTAGTTAACTATAAATAGGTGCTTAAAAGGAAGCTTGGGATACTTGGAATAAAGTAGCCTAGATTTAAAGCTAGAATGGTGGCAAAAGGCTTCTCTCAAAGGGAAAGGGTTAATTATCATGAGGTTTTCTCTTCTGTTGTGAAACACACATCCATCAGACTTATCCTATCAATTGTTGCACTGTATGATTTAGAAGTTGAACAAATAGATGTCATAATAGCTTTCTTACATAGAAAATTGGAAGAACAAATCTTCATGGAACAGCCTAAAGGATTTGTGAAACCTGGAATTGAAAATAAAATTTGCTTGTTGCATAGATCATTATATAGATTGAAACAGTCCCTTAAACAATGGTATAAAAGGTTTGCTGAATTTGTTCTTTCCATTGGTTTTACTAGAAGCAATTCTGATCATTGTGTGTATTATATGAAATATGAACATGATGATTATGTTTACCTTTTGAGATATGTTGATGACATGTTGTTTGTCTCTAGAGATAAATTTGCATGGGATAATTTGAAAAATATGTTGAATACTGAATTTGAAATGAAAGATCTTAGCTCTGCTAATAGGATACTTGGTATGGATATTAATAGAGATAAATCAAATGGTTTTTCATTTCTATCTCAATCAGAGTGTATAAAGAAAGTTCTTGGCTTTATAAAATGTCTGAAGCAAAATCTGTTAATGTTCCATTGGGTGCTCATTTTAGATTAAAATTCATATCTGAATTATCTACTACAGAATCTAAATTTATAAAAAATATACTTTATTCTAATGTAGTAGGTAGTTTGATGTAAGTTATGATTGGTTCTAGACTTGATATTACTCATACTATTAGTTTAATTAGTGGATTTATGAGTAATCCCTGTAAGGAACACTGGCATGCTATGAAGTGGTTATTAAAGCACCTAAAAGGTTCAACAAATTTTGGTTTACTTTATACTACTAGTGTCACTAACTAATTTTTGGTGAAAGGATTTTGTGATTTAGACTTTGCAGCTGATTTGGACAGAAGAAGGTCATTAACAGGATATGTTTTTACCTTTGGAGGCAATGTGGTGAGTTGAAAATGCAATTTGCAACACATTTTGGCCTTGTCAACTACTAAAGTAGAGTATATAGCCTTGACTGAAGCTGTGAAGGAAGCTTTATGGATAAAAGGAATAACAGCTAAGTTAGGACTCTCAGAAGCTACTCGTGCAATCAGTAGTGATTCCCAAAGTGTTATCCATCTCTCAAAGAATAGTATTTTCCATGAAAGGACAAAGCATGTTGATGTTAGACTTTATTTCATTAGAGATATGTTGTTTGGTAATCAAGTAAAGGCTAAGAAAGTTGGATCTAATGTGAATCCAGCTGACATTTTGACCAAACTAGTGCCTTTAAGCAAGTTTAATGAAGCCCTAAGCTTGCTTAAAGTGTGTCAAGTTTGACATTTGAGTTTTTTTGGCAGAATGAGTCTTTAGTTGGATTCTCTTACAAGTATAAACCAAGGTGCAGTTGTGTTATGTCTCAGGCTTTAAACCTAAGACGACGATGTTGTAATTGTATAGATTAAAAGAGGGATATTAGTGTCTTTTAGCATCCAAGGTAATTTGGTCATTTTAGGCATTTCTTAACCTAGGCATTAAGATGCCTCAGGTTTGTGTGATTCAAGTCCTAGCTCCTCTTTTTGTTTTGCTCCATTGTTTTGAAGAGTCTCTCAGAGGATTTATTGCTTGGGAGGAAATCTTTTGGATTTCTTCAATGAGTGTGTGAGTTTATGAGTTTGTATATTTGGCTTGGGTGAAAGCTCTAGTTGTAGGTGTGTTGTTGTCTATGTATCTCAATCGAAGGGTTTGTACTATAAGTTATAATCTTTATTCAATTTATAATGGAGTCGATTAGAGCCTTGTCTCTACCTTAAATTTAGGGTTTTAAATTTTGAAACCTGAACTAAGTAAATCTTACTTATTCTCTTTATTATTCATTGTGCCTTTTATCCTGTAATCTTAATAATCATGTGGATTAATTTGAATCTTGGATAAATATTCTGTATTAGAAAGGTCCTTAAAACTAACACTAACATAGGTACTCTTGTGTTAGGATAAGCCCAGACATGTATTATATACTTTTTTCTGCATGAGTTAGGCCAAATAAGTTGTATTGTATTAACATCATTACACATGCTACTCCTCCCTATTGATTGAAATGTGAACACTCACAAACAAGGTTAATGAATGTTTGCACTATTCACAACTGAACAAGTTGCCATTTTCTAAAATTTCTCAAAGAATAAAAATCAAGTAAACACGACAAAAGAGAATATCAAAATTAGTAGTACTGATGGGAACGGTTTATATATATATATATATATATTCCAAAATAAACATGTAGCACAATATGGAGGTCCCCTCTTATTAAATTAGAAATTACATATTGAATTTTTTTTAATAATACTATGCATAACTATTTTTAGTATATAAATAAGTAATATTTATGCGTGTTATCATAGAAATAAGTATTATTTTATTTTTAATTATAAATCAATTAATTATATGATAATACATATAAATATGTATTCATTTATATATTTAAAGTGAGTATATATAATTTTATTTTTTTTATGTGATAGTTTTTTTTTTATATGGTAAAGCATAATAGTAGTTAAGACTCGATAATTTAGGAACTTGAATAGGTACTATTTGTATCCTCTTACTCATAATTTTTGGAAATAGAAGAGAAGAAATTGACATTTTCATCTTCTAATCGGCTTTTGATGTGTACAATTTTGTATACCTATCAACAATTATTACAACAACAATCAAAAGATAAAGCTCGAGACTTGGAGGGAATGGAATTGCCATGGTGAAAACACCGTTGTGACAACAAGGAGGTCTGCTGTTAAAATGCTGGCCAATAAAGCTCGAGAGAAGCAGAGAGAGAAATATAAGTAAGATAGTAAAAGAAAAGGATAAGCAAGGTGGTAAAAGAAAAGGATATGGAAGAAAAAAGAGAGAGAAATATAAATTAAAATTACCTTTTAGTAATTTTAATTTATTTTTTAAAAGAAATATATTAAATTAAAGGATTTGTAACTTGTAATGAAAAATGGGAAATGTTTTGAACTTACATCTGTTTGGTCACTTCCAAAGAAAGGATGAAATAAAGTAAATAAAAAAAATGAAAACACATATGTATTTCAACAACTTCATTATATATTCTCGGGGTCTTTCAACCAAAGTTTAGTACATATCAAAGCATGTTCTAAGTGGACATCCAAACTAGTCTTAGAAATATCTTTAATGTCTTCGTACAAAGAATAATTAAAGTCATTCGAACGAGCAAATATAGGTATGGATAAGAAATCACGAGTCATCCTAGCAAGTGTTGGAAAAGTCGAAGAATTGAGACGCCACCATTCTAGTATATCAAAGTCTTCATATGGAGGAACCTTGGAATCTGTCAAATAGCAGTCAAGTTCTGATTTTGGTAAAGCAACCTCATTTGCATGCTGTGAAAATGCAAATGGTCTTTCCATGGTATGGACATCCTTTGCATATTCTTTGTAAATATTTGTAACACTATGAATGATTTTTTTCAGGTGTGTGTCTGCTGCCTCATTGTCATACATTTCTTTGAGGAAATGCTGTACAATATCCATTTTGAACCGTGGATCTAGAATTACTGAGATTATGAAAACCAGCTTAGAGTTGTTGCAGTATTCATCAAAATATTCTATGCAACATGATGCAACGTGGCGAATGTAATGATGCTCACTTTTTGTAAACTGTAGCACTTTTAAAAGTATAGGGAAAAACTCATTTGCCAATTTAATTTGAGAGACTTCATTCAACACTACCCACAAGCTGTGCAGTAAAGTTGCCTCATTCCAATCAAAATTGATAGACTTGAAATCCGGATCTATATGCTCCAGTTCACAAAATGCTCCTTTATATCCCATCGCCCAATCAAGCAGATAAAAATTTTGAAGATGATCTCTAGGATGATATTTGGAACTTACCTTTTTACCCATGGACTCAGCTTTTCTCACCGCTAATTCAAACATAAATTTGTTTGATTGTGTCATATAGTAATCTTCAAGCTTCCTCGCTTTAATGAAAATATCATTATTCAACACCTCAAATCTAACTTTAGATTCAAATCTACTTAATAAATAACCACATGTACAATAATTCCCCATGAAAGGAAGAGAAGCTCGTTCATTAAGCCAATTGTTAAGCTCAATAACCTTTGATTCACGAATACATTCAACAACTATAGACAATATTCTTTTGTCTATGTTCCAATCTATAAACAAACGCTTTAGAGATTTTTCATCTAAGTCTCTTGTTATAGCAATATCATCATTCTCCAATTGAATAATCCTCTTCTTCAATTCCCAATTATCATCTATAAACCAAACTGTCATAAACCCAATTTCATGACCGTTGGTTAACCAATCAATTGTTACATTAAAACGACCAGAGAGATTATCCAAATATTTGTGCAACTTAACTTTCTCTTGTTCATAAACATCAATTATTTCATTTTTTATGCCATTAAGCCCATACATGATGATCTTTCGCACCAAATCAGAGTTATTCATTTCTTGATCAATGACACTTTTCTCTCTTGCTATATCTACTACCCCACTTAGATTTCTCAAACTCGGACAACTTTTTAGATGATTTTTGAGATGTGTGGTTCCACTCTTACTTGATCCTACAAACTTTTTCTTACAGTGTTTACACTGAGCCCATTCCTTTCTATCTTTGTCGACATACTTTGTGAAGTCCTCCCAAACCTTTGACCACCTTTTTCGTTTAAAACATGATGAATCCTCCACATTTGTATCCGTCACCATTGCTTCATTTAGAGTAGGTCTAAAATGGGCATTTTGTTCTCTTATTTCAATGATCTCCTGTTAATACACAAACAACTCTATCACCTAATAAATGATCTCCTATTAATACACAAACAACTCTATCACTTAATAAAAAGGTAAACAAAAAATGAAATTGAGCTCAATGAGAGATACCAAATCTTTGAAACATATTTAAGGCAACCAAATCAGCTTATATAGTTTGCTAGCAATACAGAGACATTGGCTAAGCATTTCAAGGATTATTAAATGTGTTTTTTTTTTTTAAAATGGCGCATACACACATGCACACACATATATAGTAAGACTATTATTTTCCTTCAGGGGTGTTCTCCTATGTTTTTGAAAAGTTTTCATTTTTGAAACGCTACAAACAGGACAAAACATTTCAATGGCGTTAAAAAATATAAAGAAAATTTGAAACATGTTTTTTTTTCCTTATTTTTTAATCGATTAAAAATTTATTTCATGTTTCAGTCTCCTTTACAATTTCAAACCATAACTCTAATTTTGTCTTCTCTCCTCTTCTCTCCATCCTTGGCTTCTTCAACTTTTGACGAATGCTCAAAAAATTGGCTTTGTTAGGTTTGATCTACACTATTTATTTGGTTGTCGGTTGATAAACCAAATACCAAATAGGTTGAGTGTACACGTAACTGTGGTTAAAAAGTTGTTGTATTATATATTTTACTATTTTTTTAAAGAAATACAAGTAGTTGTAATTTTTTAATAAAATTTGGTATTTATAAAAGAAACCCTTACATTTTTTATATTTATATGTTTACTATATTTTTGAGAAAATATGATTTCAATGTTTCATTTTTATGTTTCTATATTTCCATTTCCATGCTACATGGCCTTGGGCTGTCCTGGGTTCAAGTTGTATTCAAAGTATGTGATTCATACATATGACTAAGGGAGTAGTCCCTACTGTTTTGATCTTTACCAGTTAGGAACACATGTATCAAATATTGGCAATACATTTTGTTTTTCAAATTTGAACAATTTCAGCTCAATCCAAGGACCCAGATGCTAATATTTGAAACAAGTGTACTTTAATAAAAAACCGAAACCACAAGACTAGAACGTTATGATAAGAAATCCAGTTAACAATGATAGATCATATAACTTTAGTATGTAAGGGTTACCTGTATTTGTTGTTGAAGAGACTGAAGGTAGGTCATAGTTTCATGAAAGATTTCAACGTTTTCTGGGATCAAGTTGCCCTTGTACCATTCTACTAAATCATGCAAACACTTCATTCCCTCGCTGATTTTTATCTTTCCAACCTACATGAATTATACAGGCATTAAAGAGATATAATTTTCTATGAAATCGATTAATATGAATGAGAAAACAATTACTTGAAAATGAAAACGAGGATCAGATTCAATGGATATTGCTTCCATCTCTTTTTTTACAAAAGAACCTAATTAATTTACTATAAACTTTTGAATAAGAAAAACAGAGCCACTCTCGCATTTTTAGGTTGAAATTAGGGTCAGTGAGCGGCTGCTTCATTGCTCTTTCTTTGTTTGTCTTTATCCTTTCCAAGTCAAAAAGTTTTAGGAGTGGTGGTAGGTGGGACTTCAAATTGCACCATCCAATCATATATTGGCTTTCCCCATAAGGAAAGCAATAAATGAAAATGGGCGGCAGCATTAAAGTCTTTGTGGGGGTCCAATTTTCCTAAATAAAGACCTCCCTATCTTCATTTGTATATACGCTCCTCTGATTTTGATACGATGCGCACGCACCCTTTCATTCCATTTTTTCTTTGCTACTTCTGCGTCCTTTGTCCTTTAATTCTCACAAAGTTTTAATCACATATATTTTTCATCAATCTTTTTGCAATTATTAATTATTTCAAGCACATGTATGAGACGTTATAAGTATAGTCTACTTAAATATATCCAAATATCATTAATATTTAAATTATATTATTATTTCATTTGTACAATGCAAATATAATATTTTCTAATTTGTAAAGTATAAACTATAAATGTTTTAATTATTGTTATTATTCTATTTAATTTTTTATTATATTTATTTTCCCATTTGTGAAAAACAAATTATGGTTATTTATATTTATGTTATTTTTTATACTTGTTTCAAATTAGTAAATGCAAATTATAATTATATCTCACCTACAACCTAAAGTTTAAAAAATCATAAAAAGTATGAATCCAAAGTTCTAAATATAATCAAAACTAAGATTTTAAATACTATAATTTAAAACTCAATGTTCTAAACATTAATTACAAAACCTGAAATTTTACAAATATGAGATAAATATAAACATGAAGTTCTGACACAACAATTTTGTTGTTAAGTTATGCATTTCTTATTATAACATTAGTTTTGTTAATTTCATTGACATATAATTTGTGGTAATGTCGAATCTCCTAAAGTTTCAATATGTTGCTCTAAGGTTGGATGACAAAATTATACTGAATGAGCTCTTGACACGATTCTTCATTTAGAATCAATGAACCTTGGAGAAGTAATTAAAAAAGGAAATGGAGCATCCCAACGGTATAGATCCAAGACCACTATTTTCCATTAGCATGACATCTATGAAGGATTGTGAGCTGAATATATCTATATAATAGATCCATTAAAATTATGAAAAAGTCTGAAAGATAGATTTAAATATCAAAAATCAATAATGCTCCAAATGGCACAACATTAGTGGACCCACTTATGCTTACATGATCATAAATTTATAAGTGAATAGAATTTTGTCTTGGTCAAAATAGTTTTCTAAATTATGTGGAAAAAAAAAATTTCTGAAGAAAATATGTTAAGAAAGCCATTTTCCACATTTCACCCATCAAATGTGTTTCTGCAACAGTAATGTCAAGAATGGAATTTTAAAATTATTATAAATTAATATCATGTTTGCTTGTGACTAAACAAAACAATGAATTATTAATAAAAAATTGTCAAACCCACCTTATTAGCATTGCACCATTTCTTAAAGTGAACGCAACTACTAATAGTAGTTCTCGTGAGAATGGACAATCTCGTAAGTGAAATAATTTTCGACCTAAAGGTTGTCATAGTAGGAAATCTCACCACAAAAGTTAAAATGGACTAGGAATGAACCAAAATAGGAAAAATGGAGAGTAATGCAGGGCAAACCACAAAATAATTAAAAAAAAGGTTATAAATGTGGTTGTAAAGGTCATTAGTCGTGTAACTATTGTATGCCCATACATTTGGTGGATTTATATCAATCATCCATAAAAAATAATGAAAAGAAGATAGAATCAAATTTTTTTGATAATTCAGATCTTATCAATCTGGTGAATCTTGATGTTTTAGACTTTTTTATAGAGTAAAAATGTAAGTCACTTGATAATGACATAAACGCCTAAGATTTTCAAGAATAAAGCCCACCTCAATTTCTTGTTTTGAAGTTAAAGAGTTATGTACATTATTTTGTATGCATATTACCATGTACTCCTTAATTTCATTATTTTATATACATTATGACTAATGTAATTTTTAAATGAAAGGATATGAATTTTAAAATTAAAGCTTTGACACAAGAAAAAAATGATGATGCCGACATCTATTTGGTAGATAGTGCAACGCACACAATTCTTGAAGAATTTTTTTTTTAACTTTATCACCAATTAAAACTACAGTAAACACTATTTCAAGGTCAATAAACCTAATTGAAAGCTCCGGAAAAGTCATAATTCTGTTGAAAAATAGGTACAACGTAAACATTAATGTTGCACTATATTAAAATAGATCCAAAAGAAATCTACTTAGTTTTAAAGATATAAGAAGTAATGGTTATCATATTGAAACTATGAGTAAAAATGATACAAAATTCCTCTATATAATTTGTAATGCATTTGGTCAAACGCATGTACTAGAAAAATTGTCTATTTTATTATCTAGATTATATTATGCAATCATAAAAACAATTAAAACATACACAATATTAAACCAAAAGTTCTCATATCCAAAGATTTTTATATCTTAGCATGATCGTCTAGATAACTTAGGATTTACAATGATACTTAGAATTACCAAAAATTCATATGGACATGCATTAAATAATCACAAAATTATATTGTCTAGTGAGAAATTATGTACCAAATGTTCAAAAGGTAAGTTAGTGATAAGACCATTTCTCTATATAATTTTTAATGCATTTGGTCAAAGGTATGTACTAGAAAAATTGTCCATTTTATTATCTAGATTATATTATGCAATCATAAAAACAATTAAAACATACACAATATTAAACCAAAAGTTCTCATATCCAACGATTTTTATATCTTAGCATGACCGTCTAGATAACTTAGGATTTACAGTGATACTTAGAATTACCAAAAATTCATATCGACTTGCATTAAATAATCACAAAATTATATTGTCTAGTGAGAAATTATGTAGCACATGTTCAAAAGGTGAGTTAGTGATAAGACCATTTCTCTTTAAGATTGAAGTCGAATCTTCATCATTCCTACATAAGATTCAAAGGGATATATATGAACTCATTCATCCACCAAATGAGCCATTTTGTTATTTTATGATTTTAATTGATGCATCAACACAATGTTCTCATGTTTGTTTATTACCAACTCAAAATATTTCCTTTGCTAAATTATTAATACAAATTATCAAATTAAAAACATATTTCTCATATTATCTGATCAAATCAATATAGTTAGACAATGCTAGTGAATTTACATCTAAGACATTTGATGATTATTGCATATTTATAGGGATTAATGTTGAGCATCCAATCTCACATATCCGCACTCAAAATAGATTGGTTGAGTCTTTTATCAAAGGACTCCAAATAATTGCATGTACTTTATTATTAAAAACTTAACTACCAACTTATATGAGGGGATATGCTATATTATATGTTGCAGTATTAATTTGCTTGTGACCTTTTTCTTATCATCAAAATTCTCCTCTACAATTAGTTCTTAGTCACCAACCTAATATATCTTATTTAAAGATATTTTGTTATGTAATATATGTCCTTATTGCATCTTCTTACCACACAAAAATGGGATCTTAATGTCCTTTGAAAATTTATATTGGATATAATTCATCATCCATTATCAAATATCTTGAACCATTGATAAGTGATCTTTTTATTACACACTTTGCAAATTTCACTTTGATGAGACAACATTCCCACCTTTAAGGGCAAAAAAAATGCTTTTTGAAGTTAGACATGAACTTACTTGGCACTTGCCTTCCATGTTTCATTTAGATCCTTACATATCCCAAAATGAAATTGAAATGTAGAGGACGGTGCGTTTACAGCCAACCAAATGCTTGATACATTAGTGGATATAAAAAAAATGACAAGATCACACATACCAACTGCCAACACACCAATAAGAATTAATATGATTGTTGAACTAGATAACTGATTAATCTACTACATTTAGAAGTGTGGTAGACCTATTGGATCGAAGGACATTGTTCTTTGAAAATGAAAGACAATGAATCAAACAGATATGAATCAAGATGATCCTAAAATAATTGAAAAGTCCACACTCATTGATATTTTTCTAGAAGAGATCACAGTCCCCAAAAAGACTAAAGCCTCTTAAGTGGAACAAACTTTAGAAATATAGAAAATTCAAAATACAGATTCCTCAAAAAATTATGCTTATAAAAGAGACATAGAATTGTGAAATGGTTAACATTGATGATGTATTCTCATTTGCAGTAACTGCTAAAATTATGAATGGTGATAATTTTGAACCATGTACTATGGATGAATATAGACAAAGATATGATTGGCCAAAATGGGAAGAAACAATTTATACAAAATTAGTTTCTCTAGTAAAATGTCAAGTGTTTGGGCTTATAGTCTAAACACGTAAAGACGTACAACTCATTGGATATAAATGAGAATTTGTAAGAAAAAAACGGGAAAAAAGAGATTACTAGACATAAAGTAAGGCTTGTGGCTCAAGACTTTTCCTAATGGTCAGGTATAGACTTTGATGAAACATATGCACTGGTGATGAATATAATCGCATTCAAATATTTAATCAGTTTAATAACCTTTGAAAGACTAGATATGTGTTTGATGTGTGCAATTACTACTTATTTATATGAAAACTTGGATTGCTGAAATCTATATAAAACTCCTTGAAGGATTTAAATTGCTTGAAACAGAAAAGGTCAATCCAAGAAGCATGTACTTAATCAAGTTACAAAGATCTTTATATGAATTAAAACAATCTAGAAAAATGTGGTACAATTGTCTCAATGAATACTTGATAGAAGAGGGCTATGTGAATGCCTTATATGACCATGAATCTTTTTAAAAAGGTCAGAATCAAGATCTGTCATTGTAATGGTATATGTTGATGACATGAATTTAACTGGGACTCATAAAGGAATTTGAGATGAAGGATTTAGAGAAAACAAAAATATTGTCTCAGCCTGCATATTGAGCACAATTCAAATAGAATATTTATCAATAAATCAACATATATCGATGAATTGATAAAACATTTTAATATAGATAAGACTTATCCTTTGAACACTCCAATGGTTGTTCTATCTCTTGATCTGGAAAATGACTTATTTTGTCCTAAAGAAAAGATGAAAAAAATACTTGGTCTTAAAATATCGTATCTTAATGTCACTAGTGCCTGATTATATTTGGCTTAATACACTAGACCAAATATATCCTTCATAATGAATTTATTAACCTAATTTAACTCTACACCAACTCGTCAATGCTGAAACAGAATCAAGTATATATCTCGTTACCTATGTGTAACTAGAGATTTGGAATTAAATTATTTTGTTAAATCCCCTAAAATTCATAGTTTGGTTAGATACACAGATATTGGTTATTTTATTTACTCTTATAAGGCCCGTTTGTATATGTGATATGTTTTCAAATATAATAATGCAACAAACTCATGGCACTCCACCAAACAAACCTTGATTGCAACATCTTTGAATCATTCAGAGATTCTAACCCTTTATGAAATGAATCGATAATACATATGTTTATTGTTTGTCATCTATCAAATCCAAAATACATGCAGTCTTCCTTCTACAACAAACATTGTTTCCATATTATGTGAAGACAATGCAACATATATGGCCCAAATTAGAGGAAAATATATTAAAAGAGATAAAACCAAACATATCTCACTGAAGTTATTTTACTCTTATAACCTCTAGTAGGGCCAAAAGATTGATGTCAAACAAATATGATCTAATAACAATCTTGCTAACTTATTTACCAAGACACTACCAATATCAATATTTGAAAAGTTAGTGTATAACATCGATATGTGATGACTCAACAAGCAACAAAATTAATCTCACTACAAATAAGGGGAGCAAATTAATTTTTTGAAGTGTGACACATATTAGATAAAATGTTTATTGCACCCTTTTTTCCTTGACTAGATTTTGTCCTACTAGACTTTTCTAGTAAAATTTTTAATAAGACAATTTAAGCACATCCAACCCCACTTTACAAGACATCGAATAATTAAGTTTCTCTGTTTTGATTTGTCATCTTATTAGGTTTTTTTTTTTAGCAAGATTAATATAATTATTTGTGAGTGGTGAAACTCCAAGGGGTAGAGTTATATATTCGGTTGCTTTCCACCATGTGAACACAAATAAATGAAGATTGGGGGTAGCATCAAAGTCTTGGTGGTGCATTTAATATGGGTGGTGCAATTTTCCTATATAAAAACCTTTTCACCTTCGTTTGTATGTACACCCCTTCTCTCATTTTGATACGAGGCACACACACCCTTCCATTCCATTTTCTCTTTGTTGCTTTCATTTCCTTTGTCCTTTAATTCTCTCAAGGTTTTGATTACATATATTTTTCATCATTCTATTTGCAATTATTAATTATTTTAATTACATTTACAGCATAAATATCATTTTTTTATATATTGGACAAATTATATTAAATGATACTATTCACCCAACTTTGGCTCTTTGTCTTCCTTAGTCGATTTTGTAGAATCATCTTCGACTAATTTTGCTGACTTTAAAGTAAGAGAGAGCATCGATAAAGAAAGAAGATTGACTAAAGACGATCTCAACTAGATTTTGATCGCCACGAGGAAGAAGGAAAAAATAAACCCTAGGGGGAAAACGAAGTTTTTAAAACTAAGTTGGGGAGAAATTGTCGATTTTCAATACTAAGGTGATGAAAGTGGATAAAATTTTATTTTAATTACTAATTAAATGATAATTATACTATTAATACTAACAGATTTTTTTAACTTTAACACTTGACGAATGAATATTTAAATTTTTAAAACTTAACAAGCGAGAATTTGACGGTAAACTAAACTTTGTATGAGAATAAGTCTTTTGGCTGATTAAAATATCTCGCATGACGTTAACATTACATTCAATACCTCCATTCTAAACTTGTCCATCGAAACCACATAAGCAAATACGTCACTTGAGTTGGAAATTTTGAGATATTACTTGGGAGGCCAAATGACTCTTTCTCACTTAAGATTTGTGAAAACGCTTCTCATTTTAAAAATTTTAAAAAGTCATTTTTTCATTTGTTTATCAGAGTTAATTATTAATTTTGATAGTCAAAGTTCATTTATTTTTTTTCTAAATATTATAATACAATTAATATCATTTACACCCCTAATATTACACAAATTTTTTTAATACTAAATACTTTATTTTTTTATTTTCTGTCTTTTTTCATGTCACCTAAAATAAATTTAATACTTAACTATCGCATGCGACATTCATCACTAACGAAGTCAAGGATTACACAAATTGTTGCAGTTTCAATCAAATCGCACCAAATTGATATGATTTCAATATGGAATCGCATTAATTTGGTGCAATTTTGTCTATCTTAATATGATTTTAGTTGAGAATCACATTGATCGGTATGATTCTTGACATTGTTGACAATGAATGTCACTGACGATAATTAATTTTAAATTTAGTTTTGTTAATATATTAATTGAGTTTAATATAAATTATGGGTACAGAAAATTATTTAATAAAATTGAGGGGATAAACTATTATTAATCTTGAGGATTTTTTTGACTTTTCATCAATTTTATCAACAAATTTAACAAATGGGAGGAAAAATAGTTTTTTGAAACTTAAATATGGGAATCTGTCGTTCTTCAAACCTTGGGTGGTACACAATTATTTGGCCTATTTGAGAAGAATATTTTTATTTAGTAAAAATTTTAGGAAGCACATCCCAATTCAATTATTTAAATGACTTCTCCCCAGAAAAATATTAGTGTCAATTGGCATCATCTTGTTGAGACTAAAAAGACTAGATTAGATAATTATTTTTTTATACAAAACATATTATAACGAACATCTTTGAAAGATTGAAAAGAGCTTATACGCTTAATTTTCTTTAAATGTCCATGGAGAAAATTTATTTTCATTCCTGTCAATTTAACAATTAATAATAAGCCAGATTAAGCCATCAAATTTGAATACGGTACGCAGTTCTGTTAATTCGTTCATCCGCTCGTTAATGTCAGGAAAATCGATACGATTGAACTCACCAATACAAAACAACAAGTAGGGACAGCTAAGAACCCAAAAATCAAAGTCTGTTTAAATCATTCGGTGTTGGAAGTCATAGATACTGTTGGTGATGAGATTTGCATTAACGTCAAGGAAACCGATATGTTCGCACTCACCAGTACAAAACAAGAAGTGGGGACAGCTTAGAAACCAAAAATCAAAGTCTGTTTTATTTAATCATCCGTTATTGGAAATCATAGATACTGTTGGTGATGAGATTTGCATTAATGAAAAATAAATTGAGTTGTTTGGGAATTCAATATAAGAATACCAAGATATATAAAAAAAATGGAAAAAATATTATTTTTTTCAACGCGGTTTTACTGGAAAACCAAAAAACTTTTGTACACGGTAATGATATTATTCGAGTAATATGACAAAAAAACAATATATGTATAATTGTTTAGATAAAATACGAGATACCGGACTGTGAACCGGCGCCTATAATGGGTGCTGTAGCAAAAAAACTCATTTAGTTTGTGGTTTGCTGCAGTTTAAACAAGATCCGGTTTATAGAATAATTATAAATTAAAATGAAAAAAATAAATAACAAAACACTAAAACAGTAAAAATTGCACGCATTCGACTTCTTCTTTTGGAGTTGTAGTTGTGCCAAGTTGTCGCCATTGCTGCTGTGGCCTAAAGTAAACGCACCCAGGCGAGTCGTGACAACCAAAAGCTTCAACTTTGATGAGGATTGTTCTCCCCCAACACACACGAAGGTGAGTCGATGACAAAAGATAACTTCTTCAAGTTCGCCGAGTCTACGTTTGATACTGTGATTGGTATATCTGAATGTGTTTTTACTTTTTAATACTCACTCTCCATTACCGAGTGTGATATTATAATGATATAATTTATATGTACAGTTGTATAACACTATAACTTGTATTATTAATTTATTATATTACACTCCATTCGACTTTCACGAGGATCTGTTATAATTTTATGTATATTTGTGAAGTGTAAAGTGTAAACTAATAAGCATTGGAATTTGTAATTTGTACACTAAATCACTAATAGGCATACTCCAGTTCAAGGTTTTATGTATGTTGTTATGTGTGGATACTGCAGTTTAATTTTATGTATATTATTATGTTATATGTGTAATTTGTTATGTGTGCTCTCATTTAAGCATGCTCCAATTTAATTTTTTGATTTTCACGTTACGAATATTTGTTGTTGTTGTTATTAAGATTAAAACTTTGTGGAGCTAATTAAATAATATGACAAAGATATACACATTTATTTGCATGATTGCATTAGTGATCTTTTAAGCTTATATGCATAATTATATCTACTTCTCAATGCTCATTATATTTTATACATATATATAAAATATTTAATTTGTACTCTGTTTTTACTTTTTATGGTTGTTTGTTATTTTGTGCAATAGATATATAAAGTGGAAGTGTGTCATCATTTGGGTTTGGGGCTTCTTGGACACCATGTTAAGTGAAAGATGATATTACTTAGGCATATGTTATTAAGAGTGTAGATGAGAATGGAAGGAAGATTTTGATCATTGTTTATATTGTAGTAAAACAATTAGAAGAGGTGGTATATATACGATAAAACAATATTTGTTCAAGAAAAAAAGAGATGTTGGTTTATGCACCAAAGTTCCTTATGATGTTAGATATCAATGGTAAATGCATTAGATGCAATTGCAAAGACAAATTTTCATAGGCATGCCACTTCTTATGATGCTAGTGTACCTCAAATTAAAGGTGATATTGCAAGTGAAGAATTTGAAGGTTTTAACATGAATGAAGGTAATATTGGGTCTTTTGGAAAACAAAGTACACTTATAAATGATTCAAAAAGAAAAAAACTAGTTGGGTTGGTGATTGTTTTACTCCAAGGACAACTAATGGGTCTCAACCCTCGGTAAGTAGTGTTTTGCTTAGAAAAAAAACCAAATGAAAAGCCAACATGGTTGTTGTTAATTTCTTATATAATGCTTGCATACCTCTTAATACATTAAATTTTATTTATTTCCAACCTATGTTGGATGCTATAACTACAATTGGTCATAGATATAAGCAGCTGATATATTATGATGCATGTGTGAATTTTTAAATTATGCAAAACAGGAAGTTCAATTAGTTGTTGCTAGTTACAAAAAAAATTGAGAAGATGTTGGTTGTACGCTTATGGTTAATGGTTGGATGGACACTTTGAATAGGTCATTGTTAAATTTTCTAGTGTATTATACAAAAGGAATTTGTTTTATTAAATCAGTGGATGCATTTGATGTTGTAAAAAGGGCAAACACATTGTTTAGCTTGTCTGAGAAAATTGTTTTATGGGTTAGGCCTACCAACATTGTCCATTTTGTGATTGATAATGAAGCTAATTATAAAACAACTAAAAGATTGTTGTCTAAAAAATATCAAAATATTACTTGGTTGCCTTGTGAAACACATTGCATCAATCTGATTTTAAAAGATATTAGAGAAATGGATCATATTGTTAGAATTTCCAAAAGTGCATATCTTGTGACAAAGTTTGTTTTACAATCATTGATAGCTTGGTTAAGAAAGAGATAAGGATGGAGATAAATTGTGCGATTTGGTGCAAACCAATTTGTTATGACTTTCATTGCATTGAAAAGTCTTTATAAGCATAAGCAAAACTTGCAAGTGATGATCACAGATAGGTTTTTTATTGATTTTAGATGTGTGAAAATTAATAAGGGCAATGAGATTGTGACCATAATTTTGAATAATGACTTTTGGAACAAAATGGGTTAATTGTAAAAGTTGTGGGTCCATTGATACATTTGCTTCATGTTGTGGACTCAAATGAAAGGCTTGCGTTAGGATATATCTATTATAGAATGTATAGAGCTAGGATGAGGATAAAGAAGTTGTTCAAGAATAAAAGAAATTCTACAAGCCTTATATTGAAATTATCAAGTTGAGGTGGGATAGGACATTGCGTCGAGGTATTTATATAGTTGCTTATTACTTGAATCCAACCTTTCAGTATGACTATGAATCTTTCTTCACGAAACTAGAGATACTGAGTAGTTTCCTAGATGTTATTTATAGAAAAATAGCAATATTTAGTGTTAGTAGGTCGAGGTTATTGGAAAAGAGTAAAATGTTTCGCAATTGTGAGGAGAGTTTTTTATGTCAGCTTACTATTAAAACCTACAAATCCACATGAGCTAGTACATATTAAATTTATATGTTTTTTATGTCTCCATTCTTTTTCTAAGTTATAAAATCAATTACATAATTATTTATGTGTTATTTTATATCATATGAATAGTCAGTTTGTAATTGAAATTCTTAGTCAAACTTCAACATCTTCTAGGTGTGAGCATAATTTAAATATATTTGAACACATACATACTAAGAAGAGAAATAGATTAGAATATCAACATTTAAATGATCATGTTTTGTTTCACTATAACTTACGGTTGCAAAATAGGTAATACAATTGTCAATTGTAATCATTATATTTCTGAATATTTTTATTTGGACTATTTTATCATGTTTGTTCGTTGTTTACATATGATTTTAGTGGCTATTGGCTTATTGCTTTTCTAATTTTTTATTTCTTATCATTTTGGCCATTTAGGTTATGTTACAAGGAAAAAACTTTCAATCTAATTGATTAGAAAGTATTTATAAAACCGACTTTTGGATAGTAGACAATGAAGAGAAGTTCGGTGAACTTAATGTAGATGAATATTGGAACAATTGCTTTATGGAGAAGGATTTATTCTTATCAGTAATGATCCATGCGATTATGATTTATCACATAGTTTTCTAGGTAAAAAAATTATTTTTTTTGGCACTTATATAAATATCTACACATTTGCATAAATATACGATTTTTGGATTGAAAGAAACTTAAATTTTAAGTTGTAAATTTTGTAGATGATGTTATTGAAGAGGATGGTGCAGTAGATGAACAAAGGATGAAGGGTGCATTGAATGGAAACAAGATTTTTTACTATTAATGATCTTAAAGAATGACTAATTACTCATTTAGTTAACTTTATTTTAGACCAATTATGTGTGTTGAATATTGGATTGAATATTATTTGTTCAACACTGGTTAACTTTATTTGAGGATGGTTATGTTTGTTTAATGTAGTAGGTTTGAGTTTTGATTTGATTTGTGTTATAATGTTTATGTTACATAATTAATTTGTAAAAGTATTTCAACACATGTTTTGTAGGGTTTGAATTAAAAATTATGCATAGATTTAAATTCAATGTGTAAAAAATATGTAATCAAACCAAATTTTTTCAGGTTCTTACATAAAATTAAAAATCTGATTAGACCGGTTAGTCAAAACGGTCTGACCGATTTGACCAGAATCGGAGCTTGAAATAGTTCATAGTCCAATTCGATTCTTAAAACCTTACAAATTACCTAACTTGATGGGTATAATAGAAAAGTAATTACGCTTTGATCACAATTGTTGTAGTGCAAGTTAGTTCTAATACAATAGAAAGCTACTATATAATGCTAGACAGATTGTAAAAGTCCTGGCAAATATTGATCTGTCTCTCCTATTTATAGATTCCAAATGAAATTGTGCTTAACAGAAAAAGAAAGCCTAATTAAAGATAAAAAGGCGACAAAGATTATTTTGAGTAATAACTCAAATTTTCTTATTTAATAATAAAAAGATACAACATCGTTTATATACATGGTGAAACCTGACAGCCTAGCAATTCTGTCAATTGGAACATGCATCGTTTGATATCTATTTTAAAAAAACACAAAAATCTCAACGGAACATCTTTTTTTGTGGAGAGAAGATTTCGCACAGTGAAACCAAGTGAAAGCGATCTGACCTTTTCCATGAAGAAAAAGAGCAGTAAAAGGGTTGAAGAGCACCACATCGTTTGTCGACCATTGCAGCACAAGCAGAACATTTCATTAATCAACAAAACTAAACACACTGTTTTCGATACCATTCACATCTTCCCTCAAACCAATTATGCATTACTTGAGTTGTAAGGAAGTGATAATGAAAAAATAAATAAATCCATTCCAAGAAACAACAATACTTTCAAGCACCAATCACCACTTGTAATCAGAACAATTTCGTCAACTTCTCTAACATAAACACTTCCTTTCTTCAACTCACATCCCACTGCAGTTTCCTGACTTGAATTTGTTTCCCCCTACAATCATGGCATTCTCATATCACTGTCACAACTCAGTCATTTTTCTCCCTGGCCATACGTTATTCTGCTTTCTTCATTACTGACTAACTGACACAACTCAAAGTTTCTGAACAGGATTGCATACCTTCTTGTTGTTTGAAGTTTGTAGTCAACATATTAATTGACACGAGCTGGGAAAAAACTGATTTAGAGGCACAATTTTATCTTCCTTCAACTACTTCAATGTATAGTAAAACACTGCTCCCATTTAAATCGGTCATCTTTTCATCTTCAATAGTCTTTTTCACTTTACCAGCTTCACACAGTAATTCCTAGCCTCTTGATGTGTCTAGTCTTTCCATATCTATAGCACTTGATTGAATTTTTATTTTGAGGACTGCCATCATTGTCCTTCCCGTAAGGCTTTCCTTCTGAAAAGGGAGCATCATCAGTGTCATATAATACAATTTGTTGGCGGTTTGCTTAGCCAAAGCTTCTAGTTAGAGATAACATTCTCTAACTCTTCAACTAATGGTTAATGTGCCTATCGTTGTATGGATGTAACAAATGGTCTATACTCCTTTCCTAGGCCACGAATTAAAACCATCATAGTCATATCATTTAGTGTACTAGAACCATTTTCTCCCCCAATCACCGCCATATCATTAAACAAAAATTTCCTTTTACCAACTTTCAGTCTTCGATCTCCAACAAGAACCAGCTTCATAGACAAGAAGAGTGAGCAAAAAAAAAAAGACAAAGACCGTTAAACCAAGTGCTCTGATACCATTTAAAAAACGTAAAATAGAAATTTCTTGACAAAAGGAGAATAACAATATAAATTATTGAAGCATGTAATCCAATTACATCATATATTGAATTTATAGCATTAAGCTAACAACAGTAAGTCCTAAAAACACTAAAAATCAGAACTACTTCAAAAAAGAAAATGACATCTCACTTATTGACCAAGCTTCAAAAAACACAAAGTGAAAAGTTGACTCATTAAACACAATAAAACTAACTTTAAGGTGCCCTATTTTGTGACAAATTTGACACTAAAAAAATCGATACTTAATATAGAATTTTCTTCCATGCTGGTTCATGCGTTTTGATATTAAAAGCCAAGAGCTATTGGATTTAAATTTTGATCAAAGAACTACTATAAACATATTCATCCAACAAATTAATTGCTAAATATGAGCACAATTAAGTTTCAGCTGTTGAAAGTTATTCCTTTCGATGCACAATATATAAACCCATGGATTGTGTACTTTAATGGGTGTTTTTCCTATTTAAAAAATGACTAAAGGATTTATATATTAGTAAAATGCTCTAAAATACGAAGTACGGAAGGGCTATTATAACTTCCCCCAAGGACCGACCCCAGCCTAGAGTAATTAGCTAGGTGGGGAAGTAGAATTTTTCCTTGCTCATACATGAGTGTTTTGGGTACCAAATGAGCCACTTCAAATAGGATTATTACTTTGGCCCAAAAAAAACGACTAACCTGGAATCGGTTGCATGATCTTTTAAATAGTTTACTAGATTTATTGATAAGTTGGGCATTATTTGGCAACCAAGCATAACCGATGATTTCTGGGTCATGACCAGCAACAACTATAGTTTTAATTAAAGACTCTTTCCACAAGGTATTCAAATGTATGATCTTATGCAAGAGATAATAAATAGCTTAATTGAGGGTGTGACTTTGTGCAAGAGATTGTGAGGACAAGGATGTTTTAAACATGGTTTGACCTACTAAGGAACCATGTTCATAGTTATGTTGTTTATGTTTTTGTTAAATGTAAAAGCGTATTGGCTAAGATACAAAAGAATAGTCTCCCCCTTTCCTCTATTCAAACCTTTCTATTTAAAGTACAAAGAGGGAGAGTTACATGTGTAAGATTTAATACCCATGAACAAACATAAAATCATACAATCCTAATTCACAAGATCTGTGCATATATTATAAAATATTGAATTAAATTTAGAGTTATAGAAATACCTAGATTGTCATGCAATCTAAATCTATAAAACTACCGAGATTGCATCTCAAGATCACATTTCGATGTGACTTGGTCTTCTACTCTAAAAAACCTCACTAAATGATAGCTTTCAATAGGATAAACTATATTATATTTTTATTACATTAAGTTTTGGAGTAGACACCTAGCCAACATATAACATGTTAATTGACTCCTCATCAAGGTTTAATAAACCTCAAATCCCACATTTATATTGTCCATTTAGATCGTAATATTTAAATATATTAGACTTATCCTTATTGAACACTCAAGTGCAGCTGCAAACTAACATTGAACTATTCAATTACCTAATTTTATAAAACTAAAATCATAATTAACATTAGTCCACATAAGAAAATTCTCAACATTCTCTCACTTAGGCAACATTAATTATTGAGAAATTATAATAAATGGCCAAATTACCCCTCTATTAAGCAAAAATGCCAAATTTCACTATTTTTAAGCAAAAATGCCCTAAACTTTTTTTAAAATACCAAAATTACCCTTCACCACATCTATATAAACCCTCTCACTCACTCTTATTACACACACTTCTCATATCACTCAAACACTCACTCTCACTCTCATTTTACTCAATATCAATTAGTACGGGTTCGTTCGGATGAAAGAAGTTCGTATTTCTGAATTCAACTCGAAAAAAGCTATTCGTGAAAAAAATGTATTTATACGAATCTTAACCTAAAAACTTAATTTTATTTGTTAAATCTAGTTTATATGTCATATAAAGGGGGTACTTGAATATTAGATAATAATATAGGGGTTAAATATAATGTTAGATAAATATGGGGGTATTTTGATATTATACAATATATAAAAGATTTAAATAACATGTTAAGAATAGATAGGTATATTTTGATACAAGACAACATACAAGGGTGTTAAATGAAGTGTTAGATAATTAAGGGGGTCAAATGAAATGTTATAAAAATATGGGGACATTTTGATAATAATCATTGTAAGAGCATTATAAATAAAATTTTAGGAATAGATAGATGTATTTTGATATGAGACAACATACAAAGGTGATACATGCAATGTTAGGTAATTGTAGGGGTAAAATAAATATTAAAAAAATATACAGGGTATTTTAAAATTACATAATACATGAAGGATTTAAATAATAGGTTAAGAATAGATAGATGTTTTTTTATACAAGAGAACATAAAATGGCGTTAAATAAAAGTTTAGATAATTATAGGGGGTTAAAGAAATGTTAAGAAAAACATGGGGGTATTTTGATAGTTCACAATATCATGAAGGATTTAAAAACATGTTAAGAATGAATAGATGTATTTTGATAATAGGAAACATACGAGAGTATTAAATGAAATATTAGATAAGTATGGGGGGCTAAATGAAATGTTAAAAAATATGAGGTATTTTGATATTAAACATTGTAAGAACGTTTTAAATAAATGTTAAGAATATATAGATACATTTTGATACAAGATAACATAAAAGGTTGTTAAAAAATTGTTAGATAAATATAGGGTGTTAAATAAAAATTAGAAAAATATAGGGGGTATTTTGATATTAAACATTGTAAGAACGTTTTTTATGAAATATTAAAAATAGATAGATACATTTTCATACAAGATATTATACAAGGATGTTTAATAAAATATAAGATAATTATAGCGGGTTAAATAAAATTTAAAAAAATATAGGGGGTATTTTGATATTAAACATTGTAAAAACGTTTTAAATGGAATGTTAAGAACAAATAGATGCATTTTGATACAAGATAACATACAAGAGTGTTACATAAATTGTTAAATAATTATAGAAGTTAAATAAAATATTAGAAAAATATAAGAGGTTTTTTTTTATATTAATAATTGTAAGACTATTTTACATAGTTATTACAGATTTTTTGTTATAAATGAATAATTATTTCCAAAAACTTGTCATTACAGGATTGATAATTAAAATGAATGGTTATGCAACGGTTCGTTACCAAGGAGAATAGATTCAAGGTGGCAACAACACAATGAAATATGTTGACGAATCCAAACAATTGATTAAAATTCCTTATGGAACAACATTTGAGGGATTTATTGAGCTATTGAAGGAGTCTTGTGGAATTGATCCAATGAAAAACTACCTTCAACTATCAATGAAGCCAAGAAAAATTGAGCTCGACTACCTCGTACAGATCCAAAATAATGAAGATGTCCAAGGTCTTATTGATATGTCTCAGTACTTACAAGAATGTATTCTTGTTTATGTTACATGTACCCTAATTGAAGGGCAGGAGGAAAAAGATGAAGAAGAAATTATGGAGTGAAAAAAGAATATGATTTGGAAAACTTGATTGATTTCAGTAATGACCCATTGTACATTGCAAACTCATAGGCTCATGGAGAAAAAGATAGGGTTCCCAACGGGGTGACTTTGATGGAAATGATATGTCCGATATTCCTTCTGAAGAGGTAAAGCCTAAATATATGGCACCAGTTACCGAGGGTATGGATAGTTTACAGCTTGAAGATCCTATTTCAGGTAGTAAAAATTATTTTGGGCCATTTTTTGACAATGTCCCCATTGATCCATTTAAGTGGCTTCCTGATTTTCCTTCACAGCAATCAACATCATCAAGTGGTACCAGATCGATCCGAGAGGAGAATGGTGTAACGGTTGGTGATATTTTCCATAATAAAATACAATTGAAAGATGCTATGAAGCAATTTGCCTTACTTAAAGGATTTCAATTCATGGTCAAAAAGTCTAACAAGATGCGATGGGAAATTAAGTGCAAGGCTAAAAATTGTGAGTGGTATATACATGCAAACAAGTCCAAAGTCGGTGAAGTGTTTCAAATCAACTATATGAATCCTACCCACACATGTTCAGTTGATCAAATCATGCCACATCATAGACAAGCTAGGACCCGAGCTTTAGGTCAATTAATGAGGTCAAATTTTGTGTTGATTGATTAAATTTATCAGCCTAAGAAAAAATTGTGGACATAATCGACCGGTATAAAATTGACATTTCATATTCACAGGTGTGACGGGCAAGAAACTGGGCTATAAATTTATTAAAGGGCTCACTAGAGGAATTATTTATGCTCTTACTAGATTATTGCTACAATCTACAGTGCACTAATCTGGGATAGTTACTACTATTGAAACGGATGATGACCATCGATTTAAGAATTTTTTCATGGCATTAGGATGTTTCATTCGTGCATTCAGAGAATATCTCCGACCTATTATTTGCATCGATGCTACTTTCCTTAAAAGTTGATATCTAGGGCATTTATTCATTGTGATGGCTCTTAACGGTAATAACCAGATATATCCTAGTGGTTTCGGTGTCAGCAAAAAAGAAGATCATGACACGTGGTGTTGGTTTCTCATGAGGATTAAAGAATGCATCCATGACCTTTCCGAGCTGGCAATAATCTCAGATCGGCATCATGTTATATACTCGATAATGGCTGAAGTCTTTCCAGATGTCTACCATGGATGTTTTTGTCATAATCTTTTATCTAACATGGGGGCAAATTATAAACGAGAATCAAAGGTATAGTGTTTAAACAAGTATTAAAATTTGTAAAAGTTTATCTTTTTCATACATTTTGATTATAAAGTTCTCATATTTTTTACCACCATACAAGTTGTGGGTGCATATTGGAAAGCCGCAAAATCATACATAAAAGCAGAATTTGGGACAATGATGTGATCTCTTGATTTGATGAACCTTCAAGCTAGAGCTTATTTACGTGAGGTCGGATTTGAGCGTTGGAGTAGAACACATTTTCTGGGACATCGATACAATATCATGACAACTAATATTGCAGAGTCATTTAATGCCCTTGTCAGACATGCACGGGGCCTCCTTATCATAATGCTCATCGAGTTCATTTGTGGTACCATGCAGTGATGGTTTTACGAAAGGAGAAACCATGCAAGTAAGTATGCAATCGTTAATAATTAAAAGTTTTTATCATGTACTTTTTCCCCTTAGTTTTGGTTATTAATAAATGTGTTGTTAATATTTTTTCAAATTACAGATGAATGTCCTAACTTTGTCACCTCTTAGGTGGAGGAGAAGATCAGCAGTCATCTGTCAAAGTCTACACACTTGGAGGTTCAGCCAATTACACCTACTCGGTATCAGGTTGTTAGTTTTGGTGGATATATCGGTATTGTGGACTTTGGTGAAATGTTTTGTACATGTAGAAAGTTTCAGTTTTCACGTATTCCGTATAAGCATGGTATCACTGTTGCATGACACATGAGGCTCACAAATGTCAATGCATGAGTTCATCCATTCTTTCGCACCGAATTCTATGATGCAATATATCAAGAACCTGTCAATCCTTTTGGAAACCAATCAGAATAGTTACACTCACTAGAAGAAATAGTTATTCTGCCCCCTGTCCTTGATAGTCATCGTACGAGTCGCCCTTCCAACAAAAATCGACATCTTTCGTAAGGAGAAAATGTTACACCTAGGATTTGTAGTCATTACTGTGAACCAGGACATGTACGAACCCAATGTAACAGCCCAACACCCGTTCTAAGCTCCACCTTGTAGCGTTCATCCAGAAAAGGCAAAAGGTCAAGATCTTGACGAGCTTATATTTAGTTTGTTAGTTATATGATTTATCATTATTGTACTTTAGTGATATGTAATCAATGTATTTTTATTTTTGTTTCAAATGTGTAATTGTATTCACATATGATGTAATAACTTTAGTATGAATAATTTCTTCATTTCATATTTGTTGGAATGAGTTGTTTGAGTATTTCTTTAATTTATCTCATGTTTGACAGTAACATCACTCAAATCACATATAATTATTTACGTGACAAGATTATTTAAAAAATCAAATCAAAAGGATATCTATATATAATGATAGATAAAGTACATTGTACACATACACACATACAATAAATATATACATAAGAACATATGAAGAATGATAAATAAACAATGAGCTAACTAAATGTACACACGTGATCTACTCGATACAGTGGAAATATAACTGCGATGTTAAACGTCGACTCATGAAGGTAGATGACTCTCGAGAAAAATTGACACTCCATGACAATGCTAGACACCCAAAAAAATGTAACATAAACATGCCACAGTCACCAGAGCCTTTCCCCTGCTAAAGGACAACCATTGCTTAATGTAACACAAAGGGATCACGTCGTGGAGTCTGCCCACAAGCTGTCCAAAAACTTGTCGCCTCTAATAATACGAGTATGAATATCGTGTACAGTCGCATCTACTATACGAGAGACCCTATATTCCCTGAGTATGATACCTTCGAATCGTATACCATAATTGATGATTCACAGAAATTTATAACTCCGGCCACCCAATATGCATTGTCGAAGTTTATAGGAATGTAAACCTATAAACAGTGACAAATTAAAGTTGATTATAAACTAATTCAATGTAAAATATAATGAAAATACTATTATACTATACCTTATCGACCATCCCTCATGGTTTGTAAAACAACCCCAGGGTATAAGCTGCCTTAATCATCTTGTGAAGAGCCCTAAAAACTGAAACTCCTCATCTAGTATGGTCTACATATGTCCTACGAAGAATGTGTGGGCAATCGTCCAATGTTGTGATACGATCAAATGGTGATTGTCCTGGTGCCCACGTAATATAGCCAAAAAGGAATCCACATACTAAAATGGTTTAAACAACTTCAAATGTGTTAGTTATTGACGATTATATCAAACTTTTAACAAAATTATATAGTATGGACAACTTACATCGTCGGTCAGCCACTCGCGTAACTCTACCACAAGCCATTAAAAACTATCTTTCTACTTAAACCCGATGAAGTAAACATCATGTGAGTAGAAAACGTAGCCTAGTGTACCACGTGAGGAAAGATTCCTCACGCTCTGAGGCAGAGGATAGAATGGAATGTTAGTTATTGCAAGTGCATATAACTATTAATTCATTATTTCATCTTACGTAACAATTATGCCTTAATCGATTAATGTTACCTTTTCCATGTATATGAGAGGAGGTTTGGATAAACAGATTGCAAAATTGTAATTTTGAAAATCTCAGTGAACAATATATATGAATACTTATATAGTAATTATAATTTATATACCTCAATATGGACGACCTCAGAAATGTCCTCTTGGAGGTCCTCCTTTTGTGAACTAATATCCACTGTCCTTTTACAAGAGCTCGAGATATCAGCAAGTAAGCACAATCGCTCGTCCTGAAAAAGAGACAAAACATTGTTAAATAAATATTATATTTGGAAAAACAAATCAATCAATGACATTTCTTAAAAAAACATAATCTCAACTTCCGAGGAAGGTGTTCGGGGAGAACCTTCGACCAATAATATCTCAATGCGGGTCCCCTATATGCATGAAAAGAATAAAATGGTAAATGATATTTTATATAAAATATAATATCTATAATAATTTTTATACCTCAAGTGAAGGATCTGAAGAAACTGGAGATCTGGCTGAAAGACCTTCATGAGGAAGACCATATACGAATATATAAAATGAATTAATCGATAACAAAACAGTCATAAAAATATAGTTCCATCAATAAATGACATACCTCAGATCAGATAGGTGATGCAATAGAAGGACCAACCGATGCCCCTTCATGATGACTACCCTAAAGTAAAAGTAATAATAACTTGATTAGTGACATTTTATATATAACAAAATCATAATATAATAACAAAATTTAATATTAAATATATTTTTAAAATTAAATATAGACCTCATGTGGCTGATAGGATGGTATTGCCTTGTCAATGGGAGAGGTCATCCCAATACCATCATGTCTATCCTGTACGAAGATAATATAGTTGTCAGAATAATAACGAAATACAATTTTTATAAGTAATAAATGAGATGTGGTTTTACAACCTGATTGACTAAGGCTGGACATGTGCGCATGACAATGTCCTCTAAACGAGTTAGACGATCCTCTAATCGAGCCATATCGTCATGTAATTAAGTCATCTGTGAAGACATATCATCACAAAAACAAGAAATCTCACATAAAATCGTAGCACCCTAGTGTGCCAATGCAGTATCTAATGTGGAAATAATGGGTGGTACTGATACGAGACACTCCTCGATGACAAGATAGATAGTACGATCCTCAACTCTAGGAAGGCCTGTGGTTTGTGGGCTATGAACTCTAGGGGAACAGAAAGGCTGGTCCATAACAGGAGGCTGAATAGGCTCCTTAGATGTCTTAGAAGTCTCGATAGGTATATCTAAATGTCCTGATACTGTAGAATCCCCGTCTCCTGTCACAAGAGAAACCGAAGATGATGAGGAGGAATCAGCATCCAGTAAACCAGTGTACTCGCGAATGTTAACATACCATGGTAAACCCTCCTCCATCGGTGATGGACGGAGCGGGAATGTGACATCATCCTAATCATGAAGATATATAAGTCAAAATAATTGTAATATTCAATGAATTAATCGACTTATTAATTAATGACTACATATCGGGTCACCAGTGAAAATAGTGTCTATATGAGTCCAACTAGGGACGTCTCGCGTATGCCACTTAAACATCTATGGGGACGTATAGATATCAATCATGTCAACCCAATCGTACAAGGTGTCCAGCGTCTCATATATCTAATACAGTAATATAATCATTAATGATTGAAATAAATCAATTCATAATTTTGTCAATTAATATATATAATCAATAAATTAAAACTTACCTAAAATGCGAAAGAAAATTCGTAGAGGTTGTATTTACGCATTTCAGGCATCCGTCCGGAGCACACTTTGTCACTCCCCTGTGACGTAGACTCGTACATCATCTGTCACACGACAACGTCCCAGGGGTTGGAATTAAACTCGTCTAAATAATCAACCAATTGTAAGTATTCCGCAGATACCTTCTTTCATCGATCATTCCCTAACAACACCATGTGAAGAATATACAGCAAGGCCATCTTAACGATGTCAATATTGTCATCCCCTCATAGCCTGGCCAAGAAAACACTCTCTATGTCATGATACTACACCTTCAGACAACCTTAAAAGTATGTATCTCTGATCCTATGTCCAGAGGAGCGAGAAATATATGAAGAAATAATAGTTTGTTGGCTAAATGAAAGGCCCGTCATCAAAGCAAACTCAAACGGGCTAAATCTCACATCAACACCGCTAACCTTAAACCATAACTCGTCGTTGATGAAAAGCATATGTAGTTGTCATAGTAAAAATGCATGAACCAATATCACAAAGAATTTGGCTTCAAGTAGACGAAGGAGATGCCTGAAACATGTCCTCTCAAATAGTCGAAGTTGATCCGAGGTCAGTATGGAAGTAATCCTGGATAATGCGGTGCGTTTTGCATGACATATCACATTTGCCCAAAAGTGTTTGGACTCATCGGGGATTCACAAATCGCCTTCAATATGTTTTCTTTTACAAGAAGTATCCTACAAAAATTTTGGAAAATCGTAAGTCATTCATAAGAAACAAATATGTAAATAAATGTAGTAATGGAAAAAAACATAGAAAGATGAAAAATAGAAAACATTCAAAAAAGAAATGACAAAATTTTAAAAATAAGATTTCATTATCTTAAAACGGTGAAAATAAAAAAATGGAACTGAAATTCGAATTCTATAAATTGAAATACCCTAGAATGTCAACAATCAAAAAATCGTTCAGAAATATGAAAAAATACGAGTCGATATATTATAAAACTGTAAAAATCAAAAAATTCAAATTCAAATTCAAATTCTATATGTTGAAATTCCCTAAAATATCAATAATAAAAAAATATTCGAAAATCCTCAAAAAACGAGTCGATATATCTTAAAATCATGAAATTAGAAAAAACAAAACTAAAATTTCAATTATAAATATTAAAATACCCTAGAATGTTAACAATTGAAAAATCGTTCAAAAATATTCAAAATACGAGTCGATATATCCTAAACTGGTGAAATTCAAAAAAATGAAATTGAAATTCGAATTCTAAATATTGAAATACCCTAAAAAATCATTTGAAAATTTGAAAAATATGAGTTGATATATCCTGAAAGAGCGTAAATAAAAAAACGAAACTGAAATTCGAATTCTAAACATTGAAATACCCTAGGATGTCAACAATTGAAAAATCATTTGAAAATCTAGAAAATACGAGTCGATATATTCTAAAACGGTGAAATTCGAAAAAACAAAAATGAAATTCGAATTCTATACATTGTAATACCTTAGAATATTAACAATTGAAAAATCAACCAAAAATCTAAAAATATGAATCGATATATCCTAAAAGGACGAAAATAAAAAAAACGAAACTGAAATTCGAATTCTATACTTTGAAATACCATAAAATGTCAATAATCAAAAAATCGTTCAGAAATCTTTAAAATACGAGTTGATATATCTGAAAATAGTGAAATTCAAAAAAATGAAACTGAAATTCAAATTCTAAACGTTGAAATACCCTAGGATGTCAACAATCGAAAATCTAGAAAATACGAGTCAATATATCCTAAAACAGTAAAATTTGAAAAAACATAAATGAAATTCGAATTCTATATATTGAAACACCCTACTTTGTTAACAATCAAAAAATCAGTCGAAAATCTGAAAATACGAATCGATATATCTTGAAAGGACGAAAATCGAAAAAACAGAATTGAAATTCGAATTCTATACTTTGAAATACCATAAAATGTCAATAATCAAAAAATCGTTCAAAAATCTTCAAAATACAAGTCGATATATCCTAAAAAGGTGAAATTCGAAAAAACCGAACTGAAATTTGAATTCTAAACGTTGAAATACCCTAGAATGTTAATAATCGAAAATCTAGAAAATACTAGTTAATATATCATAAAACTGCGAAAATCGAAAAAACGAAACTGAAATTTAAATTCTATATGTTGAAGTGCCATAGAATGTGAACAATTGAAAAATCGTTAGAAAATCTGAAAAAAGAGTCGATTTATCCTAAAAAGGCAAAAATAGAAAAAAAACGAAATTGAAATTCGAACTCTATAAGTTGAAATATGCAAAAATGTCACTGATAAAAAAAATCATTCAAAAATCTAGAAAATACGAGTCAATATATCATAAAACAGCGAAATTCAGAAAAACGAAACTGAAATTAGAAAATACGAATCGATATATCCTATAAATGAAAAAACTGAACTATTGAGCTGAAATTACATCATTACATCGTAAAATATGCCAAAAAAGCACAAAAATTGAAAAACCAAATCTTAAATTCAAAAACTACATATTGAAAAACCCTAAACAGAAAAAACGGATATAAAATTTGAAAACTACACGTCCAGAAACCCTAGATATGAAAAATATCAATTTACCCCCGGAGAAAATTTCTACTGCAAGCAGGTCCAATATTTATCCCTTGTCCCCTCAATAATTTTCTAATCTAGTAGCGCTCCTACTATTTCAAAAAAGTAAATTTTCTCCCCAAACCACGTTATTCACAACATTAGCCCACTGTCACATGGCAAATTTCAAAAACACCCGTCATGGACTAACCGCTCTTGGTCAACTCCCTAATGTTTTGAAAACGCTACTTAACCCCTTAACCCATGGTCAATCTCTCCTAACTGTGGGAGAATTCGTCTTGACTGTGGGATGCACTGTTTCCACAGTCGGATTATCGATCACTTCAAACGCATTTTTCAACCAAAAATTCGTTGTTTCGACCTCCAATTTCAACACAAATCAAATCTACATATGGTATAAGACAAAACCCCTTAAGAAATTCAACGAAAACAACCAAAAATCAAAACAGTTTAAGCATTGTTTAAAATCGAAACCCTAAAATTTCAAACCGTAAAATCTCACTCAAATCTCAATAATATAAACAATAACTTGATTCAAACAAGATTAGGGAAGATATACTAACTTTCTTTGCCATTTTTGGTCATTGAAAAATACGAAAATCACCGAAAATCTCTTCGACTGTGGGATGACCATGGATCGAAATTTTTCTTTGAATTTGCACAGTGAAATCATGGAAGATTACCATGGGAAATAAGAAAATTTTCTCTGTTTATATATAGGGGCAGTTTTGCTTAAGCCTTATTATTTTGGGCAATTTCATTTATACCCCTTTAATTTTGGCCAATTATTATAATTTCCCTTAATTATTTTTTATTTTATTTTAAGAAAACAAAAAGCAATATTGAGTCTCGGGTAATCAGCATTTTATCTTTAAGCGGTCATTATTTTAGAAAGCAAAATAGTCCGAAGATTTATCACACTTTAATAAATAATTCAATCAATATGATCACCAATAACGAAGCAAGACATTACTTAAGTTCTCTATCGACATAAGATTGTCCTTGATCATAATTACTAATAATCAAATCAATAGAGATTAAATATAAGAGTGTGGTAGAAATAACACCTACCAAAGTGATCACAAACATATGTTATGTTTTTGTCAGTCCTCTTTATGATTTTTCTTTAACCTTTATATTTCAAAAGACCCTAGACACCTCATGTTTTCAACATAATTTTATAGGTTACAGGTCTTATTCCTTTGGTAAGAGACTTAATCTTTATCAACTCTGAATTTTTGTATTTTACCCTAATGTATCTTTTCTTTGTGAGGTTATTGACTGTAAGATAACTTATTTCTATATGGCTTAATCTACTTATGGTCTTTTACCTACTTGCATTGCTATCATGATAGATAAAGTCAACATAAAGTAGTCCAAAAAGTAAACCTCCAACCACACAACATGAGAAGTTGTCTTATAACAAGCTACAAATGTAATATCTATGGTTGTGACTGCTACTAACAACTATTTAATGTTTTTTCAGAATATAACCTTTTTAGCCATTCATCAAGCTTCAAATAGTACCATCATAAGGGATATTTCACATGACACTTCTATCATAGTAGATAAAGTCAACATAAAATAGTCTAAAAAATAAACCTCCAACCACACAACTTGAGAAGTTGTCTCATAGCAAGATACAAATATAATGTCTATGGTTAAGGCTGTTACTAAAAACTACTTAATGTTTTTTCAAAATATGACCCATTCCACCATTCATCAAGCTTCCAATAGCACTATCATAAGGGACATTTTACATGAATTCCTTTTCAAACTCATTCTTTACTCAATGTTTGATGTCAACTTTATCTCTTTTCACAACAAACACTTTGCTTGCCTAACAATCCTGCATAATGAGCCTTTTAAGCACACACTTCAAGTATGCATTTGAGATAAACCATTAAGTCCACAAGTCCTTCAACAGTGGATCTTGATACCAAACAAAATGATGTACTTCCAAGATCTTTCACGTCATAAGTTTTAGACAAAACCATACCATGTCGATAATTTTGCTCCTATTGATCCTCATATATGATGTACTTCCAAGATCTTTCACGTCATAAGTTTTAGACAAAACCATACCATGTCGATAATTTTGCTCCTATTGATCCTCATATACCTATCTTGTTCCTATTTGCTCTCTATGAGGTCATGAGAATTTCCTTTTATTAAATTTAAGACACCATTATCAAAAAGTCTATTTTGACCATAAATAGACTTCTTAAGATCGCATGCTAAAAACTTTATCCCTTATACTTTTGATAAACCTAGTTGTACCATATAGACTCCCTTACTAAGACTCCCTTACTAAGACTTTTATTTAGAAAGACAACTTTGACATCCACCTTGCATAGCTCTAATCCAAATGAGCTTCTAATGTCATGAGGTCTTATCGTTTATCATCAATCATAGGGAATATCTTTTCTCACATGACTATAAGTGTCTGTCAGATTGATAATTCATGACGGCTTTCAATAACATAATCTTCCTTACTGAAATACACATAATAATTCTTAATGATAGCAAATCGTCTATCCTTTCATAGTAGGCTTGCTCATCAAGGTTTCCACAACTACGTTAATCCTATTTGACTCATTTATTATATGACTAGCTATCAATTTTTTAGTAGGAACATCTTTTAAAGTGATCTTAGATTTCATAAGACTTTACAAACGATATTGACCCCCATTGTCAATTTAGTCATGGCATTATTATACCTTATAGACATTATAAGAATTAAATGGATTTACATCATTTCCGTTAAAAGTGAAAGAACATTACTTAGGAAAATCTGAAGACCAAAGAACCTTACTATATATGAGCCAATTATTTTAGTATCTTGATTTGGGCAATAAATGTCCTATCTTTCGGAATACCTTAGGTGACCAATAACGTAGTAATAAACTAATCTTGGTTTTAGTCTTTTCTCAATAGGATTATAAATGCTTACTCTAAGTGGACCATCCTCAACTCAACCAATACTTTAGGCTAAGTTTTCTTCATGTCCAAGGACCCAAAAGAAATCTTTGGCATAGATTTACAAGGAATTTAATAGAAAACATGTTATGCCACTTTAACTACTTTACGTCTTGGATACTCAATCATGTTTGTTTCCTTTCATAACTTTAAGGCTATGACTAAGTTTTTTAGCTATATCATTCTATTTTGGAGTCTTATGATTTTAAAATTTTGACAAAATAAACCATTATTTTATGTCACTAACTTCAATGTCCACATAATTTTCAAACATAAATGCGGACTCCCACCTACTTAGCCTTCATCTATTGACTAACCTTATATCTAAAAACTTTAATCCTTATTTGGGTTATAAGACTAGCAATTCTTATTGTTGTTCTTTTCTTTATAATTGGGTCTTAATTTGGCAACTAAATCTATTATAAGAGGCTTATCTTTTTCCTGCTTCTTTTATTTAATAACATTTAGAAATCATATTAGTAATACTTTATATCTGATTCTAAACTATATACTAGTCTTGATTTTATTGAAGTCAAATGAGAGTCTTATGGTGCCTTCTAAACTTTAAGTAAACAATGATCATTGTTTGACTCCTTTAGGACTATCATACTTTGTCTAAGTCATATCACACAAAATCAGTAATTCTAATATTTTCATATGTCTGTCTAATTTTAGTGACAACCTTTTTAATGCTTATGGTTTAAAATAAACCTTCAATAAGGTAATTGAAAAATGATTCTTTATAACAAGCAATTTAACTTAATGGATTTCTCCCACTCACCATAGAAATCCTTTTATTCATCGAGCTATTATCTTAGGTTTGGGTGGTTCATCAACTCGCTAGGTCAAAACAATATCCTTAATTAGCAGTGTAAATTCAATATTTTATCTCCAACTCTTTAAAGTTAGAGTCAGTCAGGACCTCCATTGTGATATTATTATTATTGTTCGATTCTATAAAAGATAAGATGCAATAAGTAATATCATTTAGCAATAAATAGCTTGAAAACCTTATAAGCTATTATCCACAAGGGTTCCATACTTATTATCATGTAATCACCTATAGGCAAAGAATACGACTAAGGCCCTCAAGCATAAGGTTAAAAATAGGAACAAATAACTTTTGGAAAGTCTATCACCTTTAAGTAGATAAATCCTCTAGGTTACTACTCCTTTTTAGATCAATAGGAAAAACATGTCAATTGAAAAATCACAACTACCTTTGAATGAATTGAATTTTTCACGACCAATGTAATTCCATAAACACTTTATACAACCATCAATTTTAGCACACACAATAACTACCTTTTGGCATAAAATTATATGCATCAAATTGAAAAATGTCTCTTTCACCAAATATAGTATTTTCACAAGCTTCAATGAAAAAAACCACTTTGGTAATTAAATATTTTGACAACTTATAATAATTTCTACTAAAATGAAATGATATTGCCAAAATTAAGATTTCATGAGATACAACACTGAATTATCTCTGACAATCTTAATTAAGTATTACAAAAAATCCATATTACGCATTAATCAAACTAGCTTTAAAATCAAATAAGCCACATCTTATAGGATTCCTAGTGCATCATCCTTAAATCATCTTTGGATAGAAAAAATGACATGCTATTAGGATTATACATGAAAAATTGAAAAATGTATCATTACCAAAGGGAAAATTTTGTAAGCTTCAATAATGTACCACTTTAGTGATTACTATAAGGAAAACTCACAAAATTATTCCAATGATACTATATATTATTGTCTTAATTAATACTTTACAAGACATGATTCCTAATTGTCTCTAATAATCTTCCTTAAAACTATTGCATCTAACCTAGTGAACAATAGTTTTAATCTAATATGGTAATTTAACCACATGCAACAAAGTTGATATTATACTTAAACTTATCACTCCTAAAAAGGAAAGCACTTTATGCCACAACATTCATCTTAAAATTAAATTCATTTTCAAATGGAAACCTACAAGTGCCTCATATGTATTTATATGTCACCACAAGTCATTCACATACTACCATAAGTCTTTCATGCATGTCATGAATTGTTGCTTGCCTTTCACAAGTTCAAATGTGCATCCTTAAACCTTTAATATGATCTCACTTATTGGCACATGTCTTATTGTGCTTCACATGCTTCCTTAGGCTTTTACACATTCTAAAGTGTTTAACTAACCCCTTACATGCACCCTATAAAACCTTTCATGTGCACTTGGATACCCCAGGAAAACTTTAAAACCTTACCATGTGTAATAACATGACTTACCTATGGTGACAATGAATGTGCCAAAAGAACCATTTCATGTGCCTCTAGAAGCATTGCATGTGTCATAACACACCACCAATACCCTCTACGTGCTCTCACATGCTTCCAAAACCACTTCACGTGCTATCACGCACCTCCAGATCATGTCCACATGCCTCCACTACTACACACACACTTTCACATGCTTTAAATCATTTTACACATGCTATGTGTATTAGGTTTGCAAGATGATGGAGCGTGTACTTCACGTACCCTAGGGTCGGGTTATATATACATAGGTATGGGCCTATTTGGGTTAACAGGTTCTAATTGGATAAAGTCTAACCCAGTTTAACTTTGACCAAGTCAAGTGATTTGTTTGCCTTTGCGGGTCAAGTTTTCAAGTTTTTCTGACGTAGTTTTTACTTGCAAAATCCATAAGCCTTAATCGCCAATTTTTGTACTCCAACAATTATACTGCCTAATTTGTGATTATCCAATCAATTTCTATTAAGGGGGTAAATTAAACAAAGGTTCATGACAGTTGCTATACTGGAGATTCGATCGTCAAATTCAAGTCGGTATGTCACGACAGAGAAAGGAAAAGTACTTATGCTGACAACTCCCTATTGACTTCTTCGACTACCAATTTCATTCTTGGTATTGGGGGTTTTATAGGGCATGACCTCATGGCTAATGTCGGTCGAGGATCAGGCAATGCCCTATCGTAACCAAATCGCGATAGGATAAGGAAGTTTGATTTTTTTATGCGACAATGATTTCGATCCGATTTCAATTGGAAAAAAAAAAACTGTATGCAAAAATTGAACACTCTAGATCGTATTTTATTCCTTAATTTCTATGCTTCGAGATTGTTTGATCCTAATTTTAAGATTTGTTTCATCAATTATAACCCCAAAATTGAAATTGAATCAATCCTTAATTCAAAATTTCAATCCCTATTCTCGTTAAAAAACCTAGTTTAAAATTAAAATTTTCTAATTTAACCTCCTGAAAATTCAAATTTTTATAACATAATACGTCTGCTCTGATACCACATGTAAGATTTAATACGCATGAACAAACATAAAATCATGCAATTCTAATTCATAGGATCTACACACAGATTACAAAATACTAAATTAATTTTAGGGTTATAAGAATACTTAGATTGTCATGCAATCTGAATCCATAAAGCTATTGAGATTACTTGTCAAGATCACCTCTCCACATGGCTCGATCTTTTACTCTAGAAACCTCTCTAAATGATCGTTTTCAATGAGATAAGCTATATTGCATTTTTATTGCATTAGGTTTTGGAGTAAAGACCTAATCAATATATGACAAGTTAATTGACTCTCTATTAAGGTTCAATAAACCTCAAGACCCACATTTATGTTATCTACTCAGATTATAACATTTAAGTGTATTGAGTTTATCCTTATTAATCACTTAAACTCATTTGTAAATTGATATTAGACTATTCGATTATCCGATTTTATTAAACTAAAATCATACTTAATTTTATCCCACATCAAAAAATTTCCAACAATATGTAATTAACTTATAATTTATGAAAATTAGATAATTACGTTGGTTACATAATCCCGATTTAATAGAAAGTTATCACTTTCTAATATAAACATGACATGAAATAGGAATGTAACTTTGTAGATGTTGAGAAGTTAAATTGTCAAATTACATCTTCCTCAGTGCCATTAAATAGATAAATTTAATTATGTCCTCACTTTAAGATCATTTGTAGGTAGGTGACACATTTGATGGCCAATTAAGTAACTTAGTGTTGACTAACTACTAGTAGTCTCGTAGTTGTTTTCATGAGTTTCATTAACGAGAAATTTTACAATATAACATCAAGTAAATATTATAGTATCTTAATTATTTAAAAAATATATATAAAATAAATTAGAGTAATATTATACGTATCCATTTTAAGTACACAAATAGATATACACTTATTCATGTTATCACGTAATTGAATATTACTTTATCTTTAATTTAAAATTATCAAATCATACAATAATATACATCAAGTGTATACCTATTTGTATATTCAAGATGGGTACGTCTAGTTTTATAGGTAATCTTTAGTCAAAGGATTTGAGGTCCTATAGAGTTTCTGAGGTCCCGTCATGAAGTTGCACTAAGACTTCTAATCACATATCAAGAATATTTGGTAGGATCCCACTCTCTCATATGTTCTTTTGCTTTATTTCTCCAGTTTGCACGAAAAATGATGGGTCCTAAATCTGATTATAAAATCAGTTTGTTATTAGATCTTACTTTGTTTATTTATTAATTTAGTTATTTCGAATACACCTCTTGCCAAAGCTCAACGTATGTGGACATTCGACTTAGAATCCGAAGTATCATTGTCTATTTAAACTCTCAATCTTTCATATATATGAGCCTCTAAATTAAAGAATTGATTTCACATTAGAAGCTATACCAAGTCAGCCACTTTTCACTATTGATTTCGGATTCGAACTCAGATGTCCACTTTTCCTTTCTTTCTACATGTGTCCTACATGCCCCAGCCCCCACGAATAATAAAATATATAATAAATATACCCTGGAGAATTTAAATAGCATAATTGTGATCTTACTAAATCCGTTACTGTGGAAACAGATGAAATATTATTTCATCATCTTGTTACAAATGCAAAACACAGGAAATATTATACACTGTATTCTTCACCTCATCAGACAGATACAACATGAAGAAATTTAATGAGAAAGTTGATACAAATAACAAGTAATTAAAAGTAATACTTGGAAATCAAAATAATTAACAAGGAGATGGCATACAGAGCCCAGCTGATACACTTGAGGATCAAAGGAAATGGAATCGCGATGGTGAAAACAACTGTGGTGGCAATAAGAATGACTGAAACTAGCTCTAACACTTGAGCTACGGTTGTGAATTCTTCGCCAATGAAGTTTGCAACAACCAGAAAAAGAAAGATAAGAAAGATGGCGAAAGAGAGAATATGAAATGAAACAGGGAGCTGGGATTGAATCTTTGCAAACAGGAGAGCTATTTCAAGTGCGGATGTAAAGCAAAATGCCATAACAACATCTTGCCACTGCTGCAGAAACTGGTTGCCATTCTGTTGAGGTGCTGAAACTGCATGCGATTCTAAGTCGACAGAAGAGGAAGATGGTGTGTGTGATGGGTCTGATGTTTGAGGAATTTGGGAAATGATGAAGCTGATGATTGAAGTAAATAGAGCTTTGACACTCTCTGCAATGGACATTTTGGATTATTTGTTGGTGTGTTTCCAGATTTGCGTTGCTTCTTTTAATTTATAGGAAGTTGTCGGATATTCGAACGAAAAGATCATTCAAAGGACTTTTGAAATATGATGTTGGCTTCTGTCCAATTTCGGACAAGGGGTTCGAATAGTCATTAATGCTTTCGAATAGTCCGATATTCGATCCGCTAAAAGCTTAAGAGTTTGGCTTCTTCCTTTGTTTCTTTCAAGTTAAGAGAATTGTTGACCTCGTTTGTTTGAAAGAATAAACAATCAAGTCCCCAAGTCCGAACTATCCGGTTTTAATTTTCGTTTGTTAACGTGTAGGAAATGGACAGGTTTGGACCCACCCACCAATTGATAAAACAATAAAATTCGGACATGATCCGAGTGGATGTTATGTGGTTTTGGATTTTATCAAACCATTTTCTTTAGGTTTGGTTTAAACTTTTTTCCAAATCTATTGGCAAAAATCTTACACTGAAAAGATGAATTTTAGCATCTCACTTCACACACTACACCCAATTTCAGAAGTCTTTATCAAGTGAGAGGTACTTTAAAAATTCACCTCAATAGTTATAAATAAACTTACTCTTTCTCCTCTTCAATACAACTCAATTCCTTTCCATTTCTTTATAGAAAAATAAATTTTAAAAAATAATCTCAAGAAATATATTTCTAAAGTTAAATTTTTTTCAATTGAGCTTGTGTCGAGCTCGAACCAAATTTGAGTCTAGCCCTTGTTACCCAAACTCCTGGAAATCTTGAAATCATGGTTTTAGCTTGAGCCATGTTTGCTTAACCGGGTTTGATTGTGTTGAACTAATAATTAAACTTGAGCCAATTCAACTCAATTTCAACCCTATACGAATAAGTAGATTCATAGCCTACCTTGCAAGTATGGGTAGACCCTCGAACACCAATGAAATTTAAACTACATTTGAAATGATTTTATAAATCATGTTCAAAAACTACAAAAGGACTCAACCAACAATTTAGAATAGGGGTGTGTATAATTTGGTTTAAACAGTAAAACATAATCAAACCGCTTAAAAATTACGGTTTGGTTTGGTTTGGATTGTAAAATGGCTTGGTTTTTGTTGATAAATTTTTTAAAAACAATTTTTAGTTCGGGTTACAGTTTGACAATTTTCATATTGGATCAAACTAAATTATATATTTTTTTAAATACATATATGTAACTATATTTGACAAAATTTTTCAATAAGTAATTAAGCGTATAACTTGTTTTTCATATTTATTTTATCATTTTCTTTACATGTTTATTGTATAAATATTTAATATTTATTTTACATATTTATATTATGTTCTAGAAAACTATAATTCAATTAATTTTATTAAATAATATATATTTAGATAATTTTAGTAGATTTAAATTGTAATTCAAACCAAACCAAACTTTATTATTTTAGTTTTGTGGTTTGGCTTGATTTAGAAAATTTTCAAACCATTTTTTTTCAATTTGATTTGAAAAAACTCTTAAACTGCATCAAACCAAACTGTACACATTCCTAACTTGGAATGATAATGTTACGGGTCAACTAAAAATCAATTTGTTTATAATTCTTTTGAAATTGCAAATGTGAACTTTAAGTAATTGAGCATCTGCCAAGATGGTGAACTTTAAGTTACATATATGATATTGACCAGAGATAAGCTTCTTTCTCTAAAGCACACGTCTCATTAATCCTTTTGAACAATTTTTGTTCAAATCCTTCAATCTACAAGATAGCAAAAGAGCTTGCTCCAGTTCAAAGCATTGGGCTAAGCTCTTATTCTCATCGTTATCAATTAATAATACTTGATTAATAAAAAGTTCTCCTACTTACTTGGTCACCTTGCCATTGATTTTGATGTTGATTATTATTATTATTATTATTTTGCCTCAATTTCATTTGAAATACTTTCTAGTGACTGAAAATTGATGAAAATTCCATAAGAAATCGTTGTTGAGTAATTTCACATAATGAGGTTATCGTGTGGAGCATGGTTCATATATAGAAAATCAATCACATAACCATTGGAATGGGCACTCACCTTGATGGAACAATTGTTCATCATATAATCCACTTATGACAACACATAATCATCTACTTGGTGCCGATTGAACAAGTCTTTTGAAATGATAGTTCGACCCTTTATTTTTTATTATTTAACTTAAGCATAATTTCAGTTAATCCCACATTTATAGAAATTCACTCTTAATGAAAATTACTAGAACAACCTTGTTATGCGCCAATGGGGATTACGTGATGCAATACAATCCAAAGATTCTTATTCTACTTAGTGAAATTTTTGTAATCTAACATGTTGTCCTTTGACTTTAAGGGTTAGCAAAACTAGTAAAGTCTAACTATCTCTAAGAGTGAGGCCTAGGTTCGAGAAAGGGAGCTATCACGACTAGTGAAACCCTGACTTATTTGGTGTAGTGGTTATGGTCCAATCACTATGCCCCAAAGTTTATCCGTTCGACCAAGTTGTGTAGGGTTCCCCAATCACTAGAAAAAAAAAACATGTTGTGTTTTTCGAGAATTGATCAATATCCTATTTTATTTATTGTCATGATGGCTTGAATCTACACATGCAAATAAGGTTGATTAATATCATGTTTTAGTTTATTTAATATGGCCTTTTATTAAATAAATGTTACCACTATTTACGTAAACCAATAGCCTTCACTATTAAACTGGGAAATCCTAATTGATTTCCTAGTAGATCGAGATCCTATCTAGCTCATTTTCACCTTCCCTTTGACAAACAACATAAATGGGTTGATTATGTAGTTCAACGAACCAATTGTACAAGCAAATGAACTCGAGTCAAGGTTGTTACATTTGACACTTCAATGGCATCAAGTACAATTCTCAATGTCAGTAGAATAGATACTATATATTACCTATATATCAACAAATGCATATCTGTACTTTGCCTTTAACATAATTCACCTTCACTTTGGCGAACAAGTTTCATGCATTAGTTAAGTCAAAACCATCACTTTATGGAAAACTTCAATGGATACTTGACTTCCGTTTGGCAGAAGTGTACCCTTAACTTTGGTGAATAAGGTCACAACGAATAAAGACTTAATCAAGGCCATTGTGATGGAAGGTATCATGTTACTTTTTACTTAATATTTTTATTAAAAGTTTTGTTAAATTGTTCGGTCTAACAAGTTTTAGTCATGCGTACATTTCAGATCTAAATACTTTAAATCTAGAATCTATTCTATAACATAATTTAAATGTGGTGGTACGTGATCTTACTACAGTCGGTTCCCTTGAGCCTACAAGGGCTAACAAGGTCAACATAGGGGTTTTGTTCTTTCTAGTTTATCTTCTTGAGTCTTAAAAAATGTCTAACACTCATTTCTTTGGTCTTCAAGTATTTTCTTTATTACACCCATATCTAAATTTATAGTAATAATAAAAACTAAACCAAATATCTCATCAATAAATTTAGAAACCTCAAGTTGCACTTAAGAGGAGTGTGATGAGAAAAGAAATACATCAAGAATATTGAGAAAGGTATGGCATGTAGGTCATATTTTAAGTGTTACAAACATTCATACCCAAATATAAAATAAATTTAAAAGACATTCAACCATAGGTTTATGCTCATGTACCAAGCACCATTATTGTCAAACAAACAAAGCAAGTTGTGAAACACACATGTGTTTGAGGTCTTGGTTATAAAATGTCCAAATTACATTTAACACATCAAGTTTGTAATATTAATGGTCCAGAATTTGCATTTTGGTCCTTACTGAATGATTACACAAATTATGTAATGTGTTTTCAACCATACATGACAACACATAACAAACATGTTAAGTTGATAAGCAAAAACATACAACATTTCAAAGCCACACACAATAATATGTGGATATTCGAGAAATCTCATTATGTCAAAATCTAGTCAACTAGTTTTAGAAATCTAGTCAATCAATCTGTTCAAATTTATTAGTTGTTACTCTTATTTGAACTAGTTAAGTAGATTTAACAAGATAGGATATTTTCAATTTTTCATGCATTGTCATGTATACATGTTTTTTATGCATTGTCATGCATGGTTGAAAGCACTTTAACCTAATTTGTGTAATCTCGTAATAAGGACCAAAATGCAAAATTTTGACCCTTTTGGGTTAATCCATAAATTTTGCAAACTTGAAGTGTTAAATGTAATTTGCACATTTTATAACCAAGACTTGAATCATACGTGTGTATTTTACAATGCCCTCCTATCATAAATATTGCAAACTTGAGTTGTTAAATGTAAGCTATTATAGAAAATTTTCAATTTTTGGCCATATCATCCTGATTTGATAGGTTACTGAGGTATGATGGTGCATATTCATCCAAACATGCAACAAGAAACCAAAAATAAAAAATTATTTTCACTGTTTATGTAGTATAAGCAGTTTTTTTGTTCTTGCAGTTTAACCAACCAAATCAACTCCAAATCCAACCGAATTCATTTCATCATAATCACAACACAATGAACTTTCTTTCAATCTATGGACGTACACAATTGGTTTCGAGTAAGGCAATCAAGTTACAAGTAGAATGCAGTGACAAAAATGATAATTATGTTGTAACTCTTTGCCATAGTCAAAATTAACACACATACACACTTTAATTTGGATTTCTAAGGAAACATAAAATGTAACCAATGCATAAAGGAAAGTTCCACCAACCTTGGGGTCTTCCACCACCAAGTTTCCACCAAGAATGATTGGATAAAGGAAATGAGAAAAAGAGCCAACAAAGCTTCTTCAAATTTTTATTCAAAAGAAAAAAAAACCCTTTTTTACAAAGCATGGCCACTTTATATAGGGAGTAAGTGGCGACAAAATATATGTGTACATAGGTTTTTAATAAAATAATTCACTCTAGCCTTTAATTCACTCTAAAACCACACAAAATAAGTCATGTCATACTCTAAATAAATACAATAAGACAAAATGTCATTATTATTCCATAAAAAGTGGGCTTCAAAATAGAGTGATGGATGGTTGTTACTTCACTTGGGCTTCAAAGGAGGACTTCTTGGATCTTTAAGACCTATTAGATCATGAGCGTTTTGGATCCAAGTAATAGCATTGCACCCATAATCAAAGGTTGGCTAAAGTGGAAAAGGCAATGAATCTTTGGACTTGCATGGAGCTAATTCTTTATTCTCAATGGTGGCTTAAGCCAAATGGAGATTTGATAGAGACTTAGAAGCTAGAGTTGGAGAAGTGGCCGAAAATACATCATCCCCCCCAGGTTGGGAAGGACTTGCCCTCAAGTCCTCAAGGTGGTTATCCTCTATGTATGGTAAAAGATCTTCAATGTTGAAGGTGGCCAAGACTCCTCCCATTTCATCTGAAAGATTCACCTTGTATGCATTGTCATTCACCCTCTCAAGCACTTCAAATGGTCCATCAGCCCTTGGAGCTAGCTTACTCTTCCTTTTGCTTAGAAATCTCTCTTTTCTCAAATGCACCCAAACCAAGTCACTAAGTTTGAAAATGGATGGCTTCCTATGCTTGTTGACCTTCTTCTTGTGAGCTTCATTGTTCTTCATGATCTGAAATTTGATAGATTCATGGAGTTTCTTCATGGCAGCAGCTTTCTCCTTGGCTTCTTTATGAAATTACACATCAAGAGGCAAAGAAGTTAGATCTAAAAGAGTTAAAGGATTGAGACCATACACTACCTCAAATAGAGAGTGGCCAGTTGTAGTGCTTGGACTCTTATTGTATGCAAATTCAGCTTGGGCAAGCTTTAAATCTCAATCTCTCAAGTGTTTACTGACCATGGTTCTCAAAATGGCTCCCAAGGTTCTATTGGTTGCTTCAGTTTGGCCATCCGTTTGTAGGTGATGGAAAGTGCTAAACATGATTTTAATACCCAATTTACTCTATAAAGTCCTTCAAAAATGGCTTAAGAATTTGGTATCCCTATTCGAAACTATGGTTCTAGGGATTCCATGAAATCTCACCACTTCTTTGAAGAATAATTCAGCCACTTTGCTTGCATTTTCAATCTTGGTGCATGGTAGGAAGTGAGCCATTTTGGAAACCTATCAACCACCACCATTATTGCATCCTTCCCTCTTTGAGTTCTAGGAAGAGCTACCATAAAATCCATGGTAAGATCTTCCCAAGGTACTCCAAAATTGGCAAAGGCATGTAAAGACTAGCTTTGAAATAAGATTTAGACCTTTGACAAGTGTCACACCTTGTTACAATGGCTTGGACGTCACCAACCATCTTAGGCTAATAGAAATGCTCCTTAAGCATCTCCAAGGTTTTATTTATGCCAAAATGACCTGCCAACCCACCACTATATGTCTCCCTAATGAGAAGCTCTCTAAAAGGCCTTAGGGATGCATAATTTAGTTCCTTTGAAGAGGAAACCATCTTAAACAGTGTATGTAATACCCTCAGGTATGTTCTAAGGGCATTTATGTCTTTTAACCCTGTTTTGAGATATTTCCAATTTCAAATATATATATATATATATAAATAAAAAAAATGAGATAAAGATTATATAAAGAGAGAAAAGTCAAAAAAAGGCAACTTTTACCCTTTTTCCATCATCTTCTCTGGCTCTTCCTGAAATGCAGCCTCCTTCATGCTTGTTTTCTTTAGTTTTAGAAGGAAAGTGGATGATTTGAAGAGTTTGAAAGAAAAGAAGAGAAAACACTTTTGGAGCTTTGGTAACCAAAAGATTTCTTTCTTTTTCCCTTTTCCTATGTTTATACATATTGGATGCATGTTATATAAACATGTTAGTGTGTTTTGGTGTTGATTAAGGTGGTTTTGGTGATAAAGGAAGCAAAACAAAGAGGAGGGAGTCAACTTGTAAAGATTTGGCTTGAAACAAGGTAAGGGGTATTATCCTTGATATGTTTCATGTTTTATGCTTTTGGTTCTTTGGATATATGTTATAAATGATGATTTTGAGGTTGAGAAATGTTGTTTTGCCATTTGGGGTATCTATGTATGTGATTTTGTTGATGGTAGAGAGTTAGATAATATTTACCGTTTTGCCATTGTCTTCGTCCCACGTTTTGGCTGACTTATCTAATGAATCATGAGTGCTATTATACCTTGTTGAAAAGCTCCTTGAATCATCTTTCCAATGATATATAGCTTGTATGAATTAGAGAACATCTGGACTGCTAAATTGCATGAACAAAGCAAACTATCTTACCAAATAAGCAGTGAAGACAGTTTTTTGCCACTGACTTCATCCCACGTTTTGGCTACCTTATCTGATGAATCATGAGTTCTATTATAGCTTGTTGGAAATCTCTTTGAATTATCTTTTCAATGATATATAGTTTGTATGCATTAGAGATCGTTTGGACTGTTAAATATTGTATGAACCAAAAGGACTGCTTTACCAAATAAATAGCGAAGACAGTTTTTTGCCACTGATTTCATCTCACATTTTGACTGCCTTATCTAATGAATTATGAGTACTATTATAGCTTGTTGGAAAGCTCTTTGAATCCTCTTTTCAATGATATATAGCTTGTATGAATTAGAGACCATTGGGACTATTAAATTATATGAAAAAGAAGGCTGCCCTACCACATAAATAGTCCCCGTGAACAGTATTTTCCAGTTTATGGAAACAAAGAAAATGAGGAGAAAAAGGAAAGGAACAAAGAAAGAAAGGAAAGGAAAGGAAAGAAATGAGAGAAAAAGAAAAAAAGAAGAAAAGAAAGAAAAGGAATAGAAGGAATTTGGGGCTCAACATTCAGGGGTCATCCCAAGAGTATAGTCTGGTGAGTTATGAATAGTTTTAAATGGAAGCAAGATTAGTAGGATATAATGCACGTATGCATGCTATGAACTATGAGGGGGCAGTTTACACTACACCACCCACAGTAGGGCACGTTCGTAGGAGGATACGTCCGTAGTAAGACATAGACCCACAGTAGGGTCTGCTCGTAGTAGAGCCTGCTCGTAGTATAGCATAATTCGGATTCAAAAATGGTGTAGTAAGAGAAAGAAAGAGAGCTCGAACTTAGAAAAGTGTCAAATCCCTATAGTCAGCTTCTAGAAAGTATCAAATAAATACCAGATGGGACAAAGTAGGACCCAAATAGTAAAGAATGAACTAGATTATCCCCTCGATTTCTTATAAAGGTTATGATGTGGAGTTAAGTCCCGAGAGTGAGTTAGAACAGGAAATGAGATAGTTTACTTAATTCTTTCCCCTTAGTGAGTGTTCTTATCTCTCACTTCCTTTTCTTTCATGATTGCAGGTACGGGTGATCAAGGTAGTTGCAAGGCAGGGTCAGGTCAGTAAAGATAGACTCAGACTGGGGCTGGTTTCCTATAGTTTTTGTTACATACATATGATACTGTTGATTTTTGACCCTGTTCAGATAGTTGTATAGTTGTATTTAGGGGCATGTATATGATTACTCTTTGATCTTAGATGTTTCAGATGAGTTTTCATATGAGATATATACATTTTTTGTTCACTTCTAGATTTTCAGTTTTCTTAGAATAATTTCTAAACACTTTTAGTGATGCATTCATTTTAAAATATTTAAAAAAATAGACACTATGGATATTAATTCGTAATATTTCTCCTTCGGTGGGTAGTACTTTCAAGGAAGGATGTTACAATGTAGTCTTTATAGGCACCCATTGAACACTTTTTTAAGATCTCTCCAAGCTCTTCATCTTCATGATAATAATCTTTCATGAGCTAAAACCCAAAGACTCATGCATCAAGTATGGATAATAGAAAATACCTCCTTGAGAGTGCATCAACAACTACATTAGAAGCTCCTTGCTTATAGGAAGAAACAAAAGAGAACGATTGAAGGAATTCTAACGATTTAGCATGCCTTGCACTTATCTTTTGTTGGTTGCTAAGAAACTTCAAAGCTTGATGATCTAAATGGAGAGCAAATTGCTTAGGCCTTAAGTAATGGCTCCAATGATCTAAGGCCCTAACAATAGCATAAAATTCTTTATCATAGGTAGAATATCTTCTCTTTGTATCATTAAACTTCTTACTAAAATAAGCTATGGATCTTTTAGCTTGAGTGAGGATTGCCCTAATGCCAACTCCACTAGTGTTACACTTCACTTCAAATACGTTATCAAAGTTAGGTAAGGCTAAGATGGGAGTTTCACATAAGCTTTTTTTAATCTCCTCAAATGCTTTAGAGGTTGTCATAGACCATTCAAACCCATTCCTCTTCATGCATTCAGTGATAGGAGCCATGAGAGTGTTAAAATTAGGCACAAAATGCCTATAGAAAGAAGCAAGGCCATGGAAGCTCCTTACTTTAGTAAGAGTCTTCGGTTGGGGCTAAGTTTTAATGGCTTTTACCTTGGATTAATCTACTTGGATGCCATCTTTGGAAACTACATATCCAAGGAACACAACTTAGTCTACAAAGAATTCACACTTCTCTTCCTTTGCATACAACTTATTCTTTCTCAACACATCAAAGACACTCCTCAAGTATAAGATATGATCATCACAAGTTTTGCTATACACTAATATGTCATCAAAATACACAACAATAAAAGAGCCAATGAAAGGTTTGAGTACCTCATTCATAAGCCTTATGAAAGTGCTTGGAGTATTTGAAAGGTCGAAGGGCATAACCAACCATTCATATAAGCCTCCTTTAGTCTTGAATGTTGTCTTCCATTCATCACCTACTTTCATTCTTATCTTATGGTAGCTACTCCTTAGATCAATTTTGGAGAAGACATAAACACCATATAACTCATCAAGCATGTCATCAAGTCTAAGGATAGGATATCTATACTTGATGGTTATATTGTTAATGACTCTACTATCCATACACATCTTATATGAGCCATCTTTCTTGGGAACAAGTAAGGCTGGAATGAAACATAGACTCATGCTAGGTTTTACAAAGCCTTTTTCAATCAATTATTTCACTTGCCTTTGTAACTATTTAGTTTTCATGGGATTGCATCTATAGGCTAGTTTATTGGGCAATGGTGCACTTGGAACCAAGTCAATTTGATGTTTAATGCCTCTTATAGGAGGGAGGCTAGATAAAAGCTCTAGTGGGAACACATCTTCGAATTCGACCAAGAGAGGTTGAACTAAGGGATAAGATTATTTCTTCTCATGTTTGATCTCCCCTTCAAGTATAAGTAATGCAAAGATAGGTTGCAAACTCAAAAGAGCCTTTTCTATTTGCTACCCATTCATATACATACTCTCCCTTCTAGTTTCTTTCCCTTTGATAGCCTTATTAGCTTCTTGGGGACTAAGAGGTAGCAAAGTAATAGTTTTCCCTTTGAATTTGAAAGAATAAGTGTTCTTTTTACCATTATGAGTTACTTCTCTATCAAATTGCCAAGGTCTTCCTAGCAACAAATGACATGCATCCATGGGAATGTTTGCCAATGGAGAAGGAAATAAGTACTTGTTTGGCTACTTGAAGGTTGGTCCTATTGCTCAATCATTTGAGCTTATATGGTTGAGGATGAGGTATGGTAAACAATCCAAGTTTCTCCACTAATGTAGATAAAGTCACATTTGCATACCTTCCACTATCTATAATCAAAGAACACACCTTGCCTCCAATGGTACATCTTGATTGGAAAATTTAGAGCCTTTGTTCCTCATGTGGAAAAGACTTTGAATGTAATGCTCTTCTAATCACTAACATCTCTTCTTCCTCAGCCCTTTGCATGACCTTCTCTTCTTCTTCTTTGGCATCTCTATCTTCATGGCCATAATCTTCATTTTCTTCATCTTCTTGAAGAGATTCTTCAATAGTTTGAATCTCTATCAATGACAAAGCTCTTCTATTTGGGTATTTGGCTTAGAAGTGTCCATAGCCTTGGCATTTGAAGTACTTTTTATTAGAGAGATCAAGTTTTCCCATCTTTGGTTTGTTCTTGCTAGGTTCTACCACTTTTTCTTTCCTTTTCTCCTTGAAAGTGGTTTCGACAGCCTTATAGTTGGATGGGGAACCCTTTTGAAAAGTGGTTCCCTTATTAAATGGAGGACTTTTGGAGAATGAAATCCCTTTGGTAAATGGCTTGGTAACTGTAGACTTCATGGCTTTCTGTTGCTTCTCCACCTTCTGTTGCTTCTCCACCTTAATAGCTAACTTACAAACATCTTCAAAAGTGCAATATGGTTGTAACTCCACCATAGGAGCAATGTCTTAGTTTAAACCACCAATGAATCTTGCAATGGTTCGCTCTTTCACTTCCGACAACTCATTCCTTATTAATAGCTTCTTAAACTCCCTTATGTAATGCTCTACTTCATCACTTCCTTGCTTAAGGGTGTGTAGCTTGAGGTAATGATCTTGTTTATGGTTGTCCGGAAGGAATCTTCTCTTCATAAGCTTATTTAGTTTCTCCGAAGATCTCACTCTCTCTTTATCATCCCTTTCCCTTTGCTTCTTAAGATTTTCCCACCACAAGGATACATAATCCTTGAATTTCAAGATGGAAAGCTTATATTTCTTCTCATCCGAATAGCCCTTATATTCAAATACTCTTTCTATAGTATGTAACCAACAAACAAAATCATCTAAACTCATGCTCCCTTCAAATTCTGAAATTTCAATCTTTAAACCCCTATCATCATCATTTCTATCCTAGGTGGCCTTTCTTATTCTTCCTCACTTGGGTCATCATGAATTATCAATTCCTTCCTAGTATGTCTAGAAGGAGGAGGGTAAGTTCTAATATGTCTTTTTGGGTGACGTGGTTGGGTTGGGTGAGGTAGATGAGGGGGTATTTGGCTTTGAGTGAGGGTCAAGTCTCTCATCATTTGCATCATTTGATTTATTTGGTCCCTACTGGCCTTAAGTTCTCCTTTGACCTCTTTTTTTAGTGACATGTGGACAAATTCCCAAAGATAAGGAGGTAAAGAAGATGAGGATGAAGTTCTTTTATGAGACATTTTTGGTAATGACTAATGGGTAAAGGCTAATGGTTATAAGTGTTTAAGGGTTGGGGTGAGTATTGATAAGTGTTTAGGTTAAGGAAGGTTTGTGTTTAAGGCAAATTAAGATTTTGTGAATAGTAACTTTGTAGTGAATAGTAAATTTCGGTGGTAAATAATAACTCTAAGAGGTAGAAATCAGTCAAGAAATCACATAAACACCCTAGGCTCTAATACCAAATGGTGCATATTTATCCAAACATGCAATAAGAAACCAAAAATCAAAAACTGTTTTCACTGTTCATGCGATATGAGCAGTTTTTTTGTTCTTGCAGTTTAACCAACAAATCAACTCCAAATCCAACCGAATTCATTTCATCATAATCACAACACAATGAACTTTCTTTCAAGCCATAGACGTACACAATCGGTGTAGAGTAAAACAATCAAGTTACAAGTAGAATACAATGGCAGAAATGGTAATTATGTTGTAACTCTCTGTCATAATCAAAATTAACACACATACACACTCTAATTTGGATTTCTAAGGAAACATAAAATGTAACCAAGGCATAAAGGAAAGTTCCACCAACCTTGGGGTCTTCCACCACCAATTTTCCACAAAGAATGATTGGATAAAGGAAATGAGAACAAGAGCCAACAAAGCTTCTTCAAATTTTCATTCAAAAGAAAAAAAAATACCCTTTTTTACAAAGCATGGCCACTTTATATAGGGAGTAAGTGGCGGCAAAATATATGTGTACATAGGTTTTTAATAAAATAATTCATTCTAGCTCTTAATTCACTCTAAACCACACAAAATAAGTCATGTCATACTCTAAATAAATGCAATAAAACAAAATGTCACTATTGGGCTCTGTCTCCACCAAAGCTTTCCTTTCATCTAATTTCGTCCAACTCTCCCAATTGGGCTTTAAGCATCTCTCTCAACAGTGTATATGAAAGTTAAAGCTTAGTACAACCCAATGCAAATGAAATTACAAAGTGTATGAGCAAGGGTTTTGATTAGAGAGAAGAATTTGCAAGTAAATAACTCAAAACTAATTTGCTCTCAAATATATGAAAGTTTTTGGTGGCAAAAGTTCTTTTCGAACGAAATTGATTGAGTTTATATAGGGGAAAATAAGGAAAGTTACCATTGTGCACAAAGATAGCTGTTTTAGTTTTCCAGAAAACGTACAATTCGATTGACTGGATGGAATTCGGTCAACCGGATGTGACGTGGCACTTCCATGGAGCCTACGTGGCACTAGCCGTTGGAAAAATTCAAACCAAAATTTGGTCGACCGAATTTCTGAAGCCAAAATTCATGGCTTCTGGACAATTCGAAAGCTGATTCGGTTGGTCAAATTCGGTCGACCAAATTTTATTACATTTTACCCCTGAATTTTCAAAAATCACAATTTGACCCCTAAAACTTTGAAAAGTGACAATTTAACCCATTTTTGAAAATTCTTTCAAAACCAACTTTTAGATATGAAAAATGTAGTTCACAAAACTTCATCATTTTAAATGAATTAATAAACTTTAGTGAAAAAATTGGCTTAACCCAATAAGTTTGAAAAACGACATTTTAACCCAAAATGTGAAAGATATAAAAATGAGTTTTCAAGTGAGATATCCCATGCAAATAAATATTCTAATCAAAACGAATGCTCCAAATTTACAAACATGTCTACCTAAACTTGAGTTTTACTTCAAATCTTCAAGAATTCTTCACTTGAGCCTTGTCTTTCATTTCCATCTTGAAACTCCTTCAAGTGTATTCGATAAATTCTTGCAATCTAAACTCACACTCAAGTAAAAATCATTAGTTAATATGTTTAGGGACATATTAGTTTGTTATCATCAAAATAAGAGTATAATGACTCATTGAGTCAACAATCTCCCTCTTTTTGATGATGACAAACACATATGCACTTTAAGGAATTTTATAAAATATATCAATGGATGTATTTCCTTGAAGTTAAGAAACACTTGATTTTTTTTTTTTAAATTTTGCAAGAATTCGCCTTAAAAAATCAAGTTTCCTTCCCTTGAATATATGCAAATAATAATATGTTCAACATTAATCTCATCAATCACATATATCCTCATCAAAATATTGACAACATATATCTTCATCAAAAAATCCACAATATCAATGAAATGAAAGTATCAATCATCAATCAAACTTTTCTCCCCCTTTGTCATTATCAAAAAGAATAAAACAACGTATAAAATGATGTAAAAGCAAATGCCCACCAAAATGGCCCAAAAATAATCAGCAAGACAATGTTTAAATATATCAATAATCATCCATAACCACATTAATGCAAGAAGACAATGTCTAAATGAAGATAATCAGCAAAATAAGAGTATATAATGAAAGTCCATACATAACAAAAAGATAATGATAAATATAGATAAACTAAGAAGGTGGAGGAAAATGACGAAGAAGCTCAGCGATGCCTCATCAAAGCTCATCGATGCCTCCTCGAAGATCGGCAATGCTAGCACAAACATTAGTAAAATCAGAGCGAACCTCAACACGAAAATCAGCAAACTCCGTAGATAAAAGAGATATAAGATCAGTAGCTAAGGCGGTGGTCGGCTGAGCAGATGAACTCGCTCCAGTAGCCATCCGAGATCTCTTGCCAGAAGTACATGCCTGGAATTCAAAAGAGTCTCAGTCCTCATCTGCCTCATCGTCAATGTCATCAATATCAGTTAGAGCATCAGGTGCCTGGGGCTCAGCATCCATATCAGTGCCTAGATCGGTGGCAGCCTCTCCTCCACCAGGTACTAGCTCAGAAATATGACGCCAGACATCATTGTGCTATCGGAAGCCCATAGCACGAAGGTTTGAAGTAGTATATGGATCAGCAGCTGGCTCGATATCTGGCTCCTCAAGGAAGGAAACGCCCACCTCCGAAAGAATCAATGTGATAATAGGGGCATAAGGGAGAAGATAGGTGCGATGAGATAGTGTGGAGACCATCAAATCAAAAATGACATAACAAAGGTCTATAGGAGACCCCTGGAGGAGATGTGAGAGCAGATAGAAGTCAACCGTGCTGATTTCATTAAAATGGCCAGATTTTGGTACAAGAGTGTAGCCAATAATGTTATGAAGTAGACGGGTTGATGGAGTGAGATGCCTATGGGGTGGACGAGAGACTACATCAAGGTCAGGACTGCCGTCATAGCTCAAAGGGCACCAAGATATAATGGGTCAGTAAAATGCCACCCTCGAGGGGTGGGGGGGGGAAGAAGAGGACCACGGACAACTGGAAGACCTAAGGTGACACGAAGGCTAGAAGGAGAGAGATGAATCTTATGGCCTCAAAAGAAAGAGGTGGCTTCGTTATGAAACCGATCAAACACCATGTTCGCATAAAATTCACGAACAAGGGTAGGATAGACAAAACCACCCAAGGTGACAAAACGAGTCCATCTAAATCTATCAAAAAGAGGCCTAAGGTGGAACTATGCTAGCAAGTGAAAATCGACTATAGCGTTCAGCAAAAGTTGCGGCAGTTTGGGCAGAACAAAAACGAGTCTCATCAAACGGAGCCTCGAAAGGCTTGACTTGATCAATAGGTGCTAAAGAGCTAGTGCTAACATTTCTAGATGGCCTAGGGGAACGCCTAGCACTACTACAACGAGTGGTAACCATGATTGCAAAATACGAGGATATACACAATAACTACAAACTCTAACTACTTATGCTAATAGATTACAAATTGAAAATTTTTAAAAGATAAAATAGAGAGCAAGAAAGGAAATACCACACAAATCATGATGAAATGTGACAAAAAGGAATGCTACGTCAAATGTACGTATAAGGGCAGAATCGTCATTTCGCACAAACAAACACGAATTGGAAAACTAACTGCACACCTCAGTTGGAGAGGATGAGAGGATGACAGTGGTTTATTCAGAAGTAAAAAGGGTCAACCGGAAGGGGTATTTTTGGAAACAAATCTGAAAATGGGTATGGAATTTAGGGGTTTTTTGATGGAAAGCTAATATGGACAAATTGATGCTTGGAACTTGGAAGAAGGATGCTGGGAGTGATGATTCTATGATCAATTTGATGAAAACTCAGCAAAATTTTAGGATTTTGGATGAAATTTAAAAAACCTAGGGTTAGGGTTTAATAAGATTTTGGGGGAATTTTTGGGTAAAATGTGGTGTTTTGGAAGGTTATTTTGGCTTAAAACAAGTAGAAATGATGTGGGGAATTGATTTGATGCAACAATGTCGAGTTTAAAGTGGATTAAGCAAGAATGGAGCAAAAAAGGTTGAGAGAATCGGAAGAGGGCTGGAGTATTTTGTGAGAAAAAATGAAGGAAAAGTGCCCTTTTTACGTTGGAATTCGGCCAATTCGGTCGACCAAATTCTGGCAAATTCGATTGACCGGATTTTTCAATTCAGCAGCCAAATTTGCAAAATTCTGGTCAACTTGTTTTATGCATTTTGTTTTCTCAATTTGAACATATATGAGTCCAAATGATTCAACTATGCACTGTTTATTCAATCATGCATGAAATTCAATGTAATTCGATGCAAAAATATGATGAAAGTTTAAATCAAGCATGTTAAAATCAATGCAATAATAATTGATACAAAAAGAAACATCAAATATGATCAAACATTAAAATGAAGCATAAAGCATATATTGACATTTTCAATTAATCCAAAACATCATAACCACAATGATATGTAAGTACAAATGCTAATATGGTGATTCCATGATCCCAAGCTCACCTCTAATTTTGCAAAAACGTTCTTCCCCAAGAGGTTTTGTAAAAATATCCGCAAGTTGATTTTCAGTGGATACAAAGTCAAGACAAATATCACCCTTTTGAACATGATCTCGAATAAAATGATATCTAATTTCTATATGCTTAGTTCGAGAGTGTTGAATGGGATTTTTGGATAAGCTAATAGCACTTGTGTTGTCACACAAGATTGGAGTTTTAGATAGGCTAACTCCATAATCCCTAAGGGTTTGTTGCATCCACAAGGCTTGAGCACAACAACTACCGGCGATAATATATTCCGCTTCCACGGTTGATAAAGCTACGGAGTTTTGTTTCCTTGAAAACCATGAAACTAATGCATAACCTAGAAAATGACAAGTACCACTAGTACTTTTTCTATCAACTTGGCTTCCGGCAAAGTCGGCATCCGAATAGCTCATTAGGTCAAAAGATGTTTCTCTAGGATACCACAACCCTAAAAATCTAATACCATATAAATATTTGAAGATTCTTTTAAGGGCTTTTAAATGAGATTCCTTGGGACATGATTGGAATCGAGCACACAAGCACACACTAAACATAATATCGGGTCTACTAGCGGTTAAATATAAAAGAGAGCCAATCATACCTCTATACATTTTAACATCAACATTTGACCCACTCTCATCTTTGGTGAGTTTGATAGTTGAACTCATTGGTGTGCTTGAAGCTTTTAGTCCTTCCATGCCAAACTTCTTTAATAAGTCCTTGATGTATGAAGATTGGTTTATGAAGATACCCTCTTTGCTTTGCTTGATATTAAGTCCGAGAAAATACTTGAGTTCTCCCATCATGCTCATTTCAAATTCTTTGCTCATAAGGTTAGAAAATTCTTCACACAAAGAGACATTAGTAGATCCAAAGATGATATCATCAACATAAATTTGAACCAAAAGTATGTCATTTTCTTTTCTCTTAATAAACAACGTAGTATCTACTTTTCCAATGCAAAAGTCTTTTTCAAGCAAGAATTTACTCAAACGTTCATACCATGCTCGAGGTGCTTGTTTTAAACCATAAAGAGCTTTTTGAAGTTTAAAAACATGGTTTGGGAAATCATGACTTTCAAACCCGGGAGGTTGTTCAACATAAACTTCCTCCATGATAAATCCATTTAAGAAAGCACTTTTGACATCCATTTGATATAAAATAAAATTTTTGGAACATGCAAATGCCAAAAGCATCCTAATGGATTCTAATCTAGCTACTGGTGCAAAAGTTTCTTCAAAATCTATTCCCTTCTTGGTTGTAGCCTTGAGCCACTAATCTAGCTTTATTTCTAACAACCACTCCGGATTCATCCATTTTGTTTCTAAAAACCCATTTTGTGCCAATAATGGATTGATGATCCGGACGAGGGACTAGTTCCCAAACATTATTCCTTTCAAATTGGTTTAGTTCCTCTTGCATGGCTAAAATCCAAAATTCATCATTTAATGCATCATGAAATGTTTTTGGTTCAAATTGTGAAAGAAATGCTAAATTATTACAAAGATTAAAAGATGATTTAGTTTTAACACCTTGATTTTCCTCACCAATAATTAATTCTTTAGGATGAGCATTTGCATACCTTCAAGCCTTAGGAAGATCTTTATCTTTATCTTCTTCATGTTCTAGCTCTTGTTTTGCTTCATCCTTATCATCATTTGATGAATCATGAATTTCCGTTTGGTCACCATTTTTAACTTGATCATCATCAATATCAACTTGCACACTAGTTGAAGGATTAGATTCATAAAAAATAACATGCATGGATTCCTCAACTACTAGTGTCCTTTTGTTAAACACTCTATATGCTTTGCTAGATGATGAATATCCAAGAACAATGCCAATGTCCGATTTTGAATCAAATTTTCCTAAGTTTTATTTTGTGTTCAAAATAAAGCATTTGCATCCAAAAACTTTAAAATAACCAATATTTGGTTTTTTGTTTTTCCAAAGTTCATATGGAGTTTTATCTAAAGATTGTCTTATTAAAACACGATTTAGAACATAGCATGCGGTGTTTACGGCTTCTGCCTAAAAATATTGAGGTAGAGTTTTTTCATTTAGCATGGTTCTAGCCATCTCTTGAATTGTCCTATTCTTTCTTTCAACAACACCAGTTTGTTGGGGTATTCTAGGACAAGAGAATTGATGTTCAATACCATGCTCATCACAAAAGTTTTCAAATAAACGATTTTCAAATTCTCCCCTATGATCACTTCTAATGCAAGAAATATCCATTTCTTTTTCTTTTTGTATTTTCTTGACAAATTTTGAAAATGCATGGAGGGCTTCATCTTTTGATGCAAGAAAAAGTACCCAAGTGAATCTTGAAAAATCATCAACAATAACAAAAGCATAATGTTTTCCACTTAGGCTTGCGGTTCTTGAAGGACCAAAAAGATCAATATGAAGAAGTTGTAAAGGTCTAGATGTAGAAATATGAGTTTTACTTTTAAAAGAATTTTTTGTTTGTTTACCAAATTGACATGCATCACAAATTTTATCTTTAACAAAATCTATTTTTAGAAGACCTTTTACAAGCTCTTTCTTGGAGATTTTTGAAATCAAGTCCATGCTAGCATGACCTAATCTTCTATGCCACAACCAACTATTTTCATGCAATGCGGAAAAACATAAATTTTCATGAGATGCATTTTCTACATCTATAGTATAAACATTTCCATCTCTATTTCCTACATAACTTGTTTTTCTATCATTCATATTTTCTATAATGCAACCATTTGGCTAAAAAATGACTTTAAATCCTTTATCACATAGTTGACTAATGCTAAGGAGATTATGCTTAAGACTATCTACCAAAAGAACATTTTCAATGATAATATGAGAATTGTTACCAATATCTCCAATGCCAATAATTTTACCCTTCGCATTGTCTCCAAAGGTGACATGTCCTCCATCTTTCTTGCTTATTGTCGAGAAGAGTGAAATATCTCCGGTCATATGTCTTGAGCAAGCACTATCGAGGAACCATTTGTTTTTCTTCCTTTTATTTATCGGTTCCTAAACACAATGGGAGATTCAAGAATTTGTCTTAGGCACCCAAATTATGTTGGGTCCTTGGTGGTTAGTTTTTATTCCCTTAGGAACCCATACTTTCTTAGTGCCCATATGATGTTTCTTTTGAATTGGGCAAGATGATGAGATATGACCTTTATTTCCACAATAATTGCAAGTTATATTTGATTCACTTGAAGTTGAGGCTTTAACAAAATAATTTTTTAAGTACTTTGCCTTGATAAAAGGTTTATAACCAAGTCCTCTTTTGTTTAAGACTCCCCTTTGTACACCAAGCATTTTATCAAGAATATCTTTTCCATTTTTAAATTTTAAAACTATTTCACTTAAATCCTTTGCTCCCCTTTTTAAAACTTCAATTTCATTTTCTATAATTTCTTTTTCCTTTCTAGCTATGCAAAGATCATTTTCAAACTTTTGTTTTTCTTTTTCAAAAATGGAACATGTGTTTTCTTCATTTTCTTTTGCTTTAAGCTTAAAGATTCTTTGGTTAAGAGTTTCATTTTCTTTCTTTAAGGATTCATTTTCCTTTTCGAAGTTAAAATTTTTCTTTTTAAGGGTTGCATTTTTAGACATGCAAAGAGCAAGTTTTTCATTCATCTCTTCAAGTGTATCATATAACTCTTCATATGAGGGGTTTTCATCTATCTCATCATCTATGTCATCTAAACCATCACAAGTATTAGATGAGTTAGAGTTAGTTACCTCATTATTTGTAATTGCCATGAAACACATGTTGGCCACTTCATTATCCTCCTTTTCGGATTCACTTTCATCGCTATCATCCCACGTAGCTTTCATTGCTTTCTTTTTCGATTTACCAATTTTGAGGATAGGGCAATCATATTTGATATGTCCCGACTTCTTGCATTCATAGCACACGACTCGTTCTCTCCTTTGTCTTTCTCCCCTTTCACCTTTAGAAGCATCCCTTTTTATGAAGTTTCCATTTCTTCTTAGCTTTCTATTCCTTAGAAGCTTTCCAATCTTTCTACTCAAGAGTGCAATGTCTTCATCTTCATCATTTGATGTCTTCTCTTCCTCTTCTAGAAACTTTTCATTCTCTTTGATGAATGATTTGAAGGCGATACTATTTTTCTTCTTTTCCACTTCTTCAATTTGTCGTTGCTTCATAGTAAGCTCATGAGTGAGAAGTGAACCTAAAAGCTCTTCAAGAGGTAGAGTCTTGACATCTTTTGCTTCTTCGATTGCCGTCACTTTAGGATCCCAAGAAGGAGGCAAACATCTAAGAAATTTCTTGACATTTTCTTGGTTAGTATAAACTTTACCAAGATTTTTCAATTCATTCACAATAGTAATAAATCTATCAAACATGTCACTAATGGTTTCATTTTCATTCATCCTAAACAACTCGTATGAATGTGTGAGCATGCTAATTTTAGTCTCTTTGACTTGTGAAGTTCCCTCATTTGACACCATCAATAATTCCCAAATTTCTTTAGCCGAGGTACAAGCTTGTACCTTGTTAAAGTTATATTCATTTAATGCACAATATAACACATTCATAGCTCTAGCATTAATGGCAATATTCTTCTTATCTTGAGGGGTCATTTCTTCCCTAGTTTTGGGCACTTGTTTTCCATCCACTTCGTTCATAGGAACAAAAGGTCCATCTTGCACTACATCCCACAATTCATAATCACTTTGAAGGAAAATCGACATGCAATTTTTCCAATGGGCATATCCGGTGCCATCAAACAATAGCGGTCTATTAGGGGCAAGCCCTTCACTAACGGTATGGGATTTTCCTAGGTTCATGGCCATTGCTCTAAACGGTTAAGCTTATGAGAATGAGCAACCAAGCTCTGATACCAATTGTAGGATCGAATGGCCTAAGAGGGGGGGGGTGAATTAGGCAATTTAAAACAATCTTTACCTAATTAGAGAATTAGAACAATTTATTCAAATCAATTAATATTGCCTATTTTTAATCCAATTTGTGAGAATAACTAAAAATATTTCAAATAACCAACACAATCAAGTAACATAACATAAAGTATGAGTTTAAGGGAAGAGAAAATCAAACACACGATATATAGTGGTTCGGCTCAATCCGGCCTACGTCCACTTCTCCAAGCTTTCTCCCTTGGAGTATTCCACTAATCCTTGGTTGACCAAAACCTCAACCAAGCTTTTCTTCACAACCAAAATAGCTTCCAAGGGCTATTAACCTTTACAAATATTAATACTCAATTTCTCTCACAAGAAATTTTCTAATCTCTCCAAAAGTGAACCTCACTCTTTTATAGTACGAAATTGAAATATGATCTCTCTCAACAGTGTATATGAAAGTTAAAGCTTAGTACAACCCAATGCAAATGAAATTACAAAGTGTATGAGCAAGGGTTTTGATTAAAGAGAAGAATTTGCAAGTAAATAGCTCAAAACTAATTTGCTCTCAAATATATGAAAGTTTTTTGTGGCAAAAGTTCTTTTCAAACGAAATTGATTGGGTTTATATAAGGGAAAATAAGGAAAGTTATCGTTGTGCACAAAGATAGTCGTTTTAGTTTTCCAAAAAATGCATAATTCGGTCGACCAGATAGAATTCGGTCAACCGGATGTGACGTGGCACTTCTGTGGAGCTTACGTGGCACTTCTGTGGAGTTTACGTGGCACTAGCCGTTGGAAAAATTCAAACCAAAATTCGACCGATCGAATTTAATTCGGTTGACCAAATTTTTGAAGCCAAAATTCATGGCTTCTGGACAATTCGGAAGTTGATTCGGTCCGTCAAATTCAGTCGACCGAATTTTATTACATTTTACCTCTAAATTTTCAAAAATCACAATTTGATCCCTAAAACTTTGAAAAGTGACAATTTAACCCATTTTTGAAAATTCTTTCAAAACCAACTTTTAGATATGAAAAATGTAGTTCACAAAACTTCATCATTTTAAATGAATTAATAAACTTTAGTAAAAAAATTGGCTTAACCCAATAAGTTTGAAAAATGACATTTTAACCCAAAATGTGAAAGATATAAAAACGAGTTTTCAAGTGAGCTATCTCATGCAAATAAATATTCTAATCAAAACGAGTGCTCCAAATTTACAAACATGTCTACCTAAACGTGAGTTTTACTTCAAATCTTTAAGAATTCTTCACTTGAGCCTTGTCTTTCATTTTCATCTTGAAACTCCTTCAAGTGCATTCGATAAATTCTTGCAATCTAAACTCACACTCAAGTAAAAATCATTAGTTAATATGTTTAGGGACATATTAGTTTGTTATCATCAAAATAAGAGTATAATGACTCATTGAGTCAACAAACTATTTATACATGCATGAAAAAACAAATTAGCCTAAACTTGATACAAAAATCAAGGATTGTAACAACAAAAATATAATCAAAATATAGCTAAAAATAAGCAAAAGCATCTCAACAACTTGATGACTAAGTCTCCTTAAAATCTGTAAATTCTTATATGACTTTTAATTACTTTTGCCCTGGTCTTCTGGCACCTAAAATGCCATGACTTCAACACTCCTCCTTGGCATCTAAGTGACACACACCTATCTTATGCTTAAGATTTTCAAATCTTTCCTTAGGCAAGGACTTAGTAAAGATATCTGCAAGTTGATCTTCAGAATTGCAGTGAATAAGTAACACTTCATTTGATTGTTGAACTTCTCTAATAAAGTGAAACTTAATTTTAATGTGTTTTGTTCGACCATGGAACACTGGATTTCTTGAAATTGATACTGCTGAAATGTTGTCCACTATGATTTTAGTTGCTTCTATTTGTTTCTTTCCTAGGTCATCAAGAAGTTTCCTTAACCAAATAATCTGATTTACTGCAGATGTCACAACTATGTATTTTGCTTCAACTGTTGATTGGGCTATGGTTTCTTGTTTCTTAGAACTCCATGTGAAACTTCTAGAACTTAATGAGAATATGTATCCTGAAGCGCTTCTAGATCATCAACATTGCCTCCCCAATCACTATCTAAATAGCCTATCAACTCTACCTTATTTTCAGCAGACTTAGAATACATGACACCAAGGGTAACAGTCCCTTTGAGATATCTTAATACTCTTTTGGTTGCAATGTAGTGTTTCTCACTTGGAGAGTGCATGAACCTAGAAAGCACACGCACAACATATAATATATCAGGTCTAATGGCTGTGAGGTACGAAAGGCTACTTATCAAACTTTTATACATACTTGTGTCCACCTTACTTGAGTTGTCTTCTTTGCTCAGCTTATCACCTGTTGTCGTGGGAGTAGAGATTGGTTTGTAATCTTTCATTCTGAACTTTTTAAGAATATCCATGGCATACTTATGTTGACAAATGAAAATTCCAAAATTAGATTGCATAATTTCCATTCCTAGAAAATACCTCATGATGCCAAGGTCCTTCATCTTAAATACTTTCTTTATTTCATCCTTGAACTCTTGTATAAGCTCATAATGACTTCCTATAGCAAGCATATCATCCACATAAATAGAGACTATCAGTTGATGTGTTTTATCATTTTTCACATATAAGGTGGTTTCGTTATGGCTTTTGTTGAAACCAAGTTGAATCAAGTATCCATCTATTTTTCATACCAAGCCCTTGGGGCTTGTTTAAAGCCATATAAGGCCTTTTTCAAAAGATACACATAATCCTCCTTTTCTGGTATTGTATATCCATCTGGTTGTTCTACATATATTTCCTCATTGAGAAATCCATTTAAAAAAGCTGATTTAACATCTAGGTGTTGAATTTGCCAAGAGTTTTGAAAAGCAAAGGCAATAAGTAGCCTTATAGTGTCGTATCTTGCAATAGGGGCAAAAGTCTCATGATAGTCCACACCATATTGTTGAGCATAACCTTTCACCACTAACTTTGCTTTATGTTTGCATATTAAGCCATTAGAGTTGAGTTTTGTCTTGAAAATCCATTTGACTCCTATGACTTTGTGGTCTTTGGGTTTTCCACTAGTTGTCATGTCTCATTCTTAGTGATCATCTCCAATTCTTCTTGCAATGCTTTTTTCCAAGCTTGAGAGTTATTTGCTTCATCAAAACTTGTAGGTTCAAAGACTGCCAAATTGCACCTCTAAATAATGTCTTGCAATGATCTCATGCCTCTCACTAGTGTTTCATCAATATTGTCTTTAAAATCTTGATCATTGAAGGAGAAATTTGATTGCACATTTATGTGTTCTTCCTAATCATAAGTTGATGCCCCATCAATCTTTACATCTCTGCTCAAAATAATTTTGTTTTCTTGAGGAGAGAAAATTTTGTATCCTTTAGTTGAAGTGTCATAGCCAACTAGTATGCCTTTATTAACTCTGTTGTCTAGTTTGCTTCTTTAAAACTCTGGAACAAAGAAGCAGCATATGCTTCCAAAAACTTTTAAATGTTTCACAGAAGGTTTGACACCATTCTAGACTTCATATGGTGTCTTATTTTTCAAGGCTTTTGTTGGTAGTCTATTTAGCAAGTACACTGTAGTATTAACAACTTTTACCCAAAACTTGCTAGGCATCTTCTTTTCAAATAGGAGACATATGGCCATTTCCATGATGGATTTATTTTTCCTTTCAAAAACACCATTTTGTTATGGTATGTATGGTGTGGTCAATTGTTGTTTAATACGAACAATCCTATAAAATTCAGTAAACTGGTTAGAGGTAAATTCACTGCCATTGTCTGACCTCAAAGATTTAATAGTTTGACCACTCTTGTTTTCAACCAAAGCCTTGAAATCCTTGAAAACAGAAAGAACTTCACTCTTGAGCTTGATAAAATACACCCAACACATCCTAGCATAATCATTAACAAACAAAAGAAAATATTTGTTGTCATTCAATGATTCTGTTCTCATTAGTCCACATACATCAGTATGGACCAGTTGTAGTCTTTCTAAGGCTCTCCAGGCTTGGTTTTTTGGGAATGGAAGCTTAGTTTGCTTTCTTTGTTGACATGTTTCACAAACTTGAGTTACTTAAATCAATTTAGGTATGTTCTTGACAAGTTCTTGCTTGCTAAAAGAGACAAGGGTAGTATGATTGAAGTGACCAAACCTTTTGTGCCATAGTGTTATGTCTCTAACTTCTGTTCCAAGGTTAGTAGACTCTTCTTCATTCCAATCAAGGGTAAATGTTTTCCCTTTCATCTTAACATTCAATAATGTAGCACCATTAGGTTCAAATATAGTGCAAACATTAATTTTGAACTCTAAGGAATAATTTTTTTCAAGTAGTTGCCTAACACTTAATAGATTTTGGCTAAGGTTGGGCACATACAACACATCAGAGATCAATTTGACACCCTTATGAGTTGTGACAACAATTATGCCCTTTCCTTTTATTTGCATATGATCTCTATTGCCAATTTTTACTGTAGAGCAATAAGTTTCATCCATCCCTCTGAACAGAGATGCATTAAATGTCATGTGATGTGTATAGCCACTGTCAATATGCTAAGTATTGTTGTTGGTTGTGTTCTATAAGCATAAGGCAACAAAGAGTTGCTCCTATTGTTTTCCAGTTTCTGCAGCTTGTGTTTGTTGATTATTTGAAGGGTATTTTTTTTGTACCTACACACTTTAGAGATATGTCCCAATTACTTGCAGTTGTTACATAATATATCTGGTCTCCACCAACAATTTTTTTCCATATGTGTAGTGTTCTTACAATGTGTGCAAGGTTGGAATTTCTTCTGTTTTGCCCCTTCTTTACCATTTTTCTCTTCAATTTTATCTTTGTTGCTTGGTTGTCTTTTACTCTTGACAAAATGCTGCATTTAAAAAGCTCTTTCTGTAACTCTGCCATGTCTTAAAGTCTTCCTTCTTTCTTGCATTTCAAGTGAGCTCATCAACTCTTCAAGTGATATGGTTGAAAGATCCTTAGACTCTTCTAAAGAAGAAATCTTTTTTCCTCTTCAAGTTACAAGTACCTTCTCCACAATCTTGCTGTCAGGCAAATCCTCTCCTAACAGCCTAATTTCATTTGCTATTAAGGAGATTTTATCTAAATATTTGGCAATGGTTTCACCTTCCTGCATACAGAGAGCTTCAAAGTCTCTTTTTAAGCAAAAACCTTCATTTGCCTGGTTTTTTCACTCCATTGATACTTCATCTTAAGCTTATCCCAAGCTTCCTTTGCAGTTTTGCATGTCATTATCTTAGCAAAAACAAAATCAGAGACTAAATTCTGAATTATTGTTTTTGCCTTAGATCTTTTGGTCTTTCCCTTTGTGTTAGCTTTGATTTGAGCTAGAGTTGGATCTTTAGGAAGTGGAAGAGCAAGTCTATCTTTAACTATAACCTCCCAAAGATCAAAGGACTCTAAATATGATTACATTTTTACTAACCAAATGGTGCATTTCTCACCAGCGAAAACTAGAGGTGTAACTAAGGAAATATTGTTGCTAGCCATTTGCTTGAGTGAAGTTGTGTTTGAGTTTTTTTAGGTCCTATAAAACCAATGAGGCTCTGATACCAGACAATTGGATTATTGGAAAAAGTAAGAACAGATGCAAATGATATAACGGAAGCAAGTGAAATTAAGACTGAATGTTCTAATCTTTATTCATCCACAACAAACTATTTATACATGCTTGAAATAACAAATTAGCCTAAACTTGATGAAAAAATCAAGGATTGTAACAATAAAAGTATAAACAAATTATAGCTAAAAATAAGCAAAAGCATCACAACAGCTTGATGACTAAGTCTCCTTAGAATCTACAAATTCTAATCTGACCTTTTAATTACAAGCCTACCCAAAGTACCAATCAAAAATTGTGGCCAAGATATTCAACATTACACCTTCTTCATCCACTTGAGATTTCTCAGCTTGCAAAATAAAACCTTTTTATAACAGACTCTGAAGAGTAGTAGAAGTGTCAGCATCTAGCGGAGTACCAACTATTGCATACACACAAAGAAAATAGCCACAAACAATCATTCCTAGACAGTATGCTCAATGTCCCTACATAAGCTATGCGTTTTCTTAGCATTGATACTTGGGCTACAGAATCCATCTTTAGAATTGCAGATAATGTAGGTTAGTTGCAAGAATCATCATTTGGGGAAGCTTTAGGATTTTGATAGCTTGGAGAAATTTCATCTTCTTCAGTTTTTAGCATAGATGGCTTACCAAGAGTGATTTCATGGCTGAAAGTATCAAAAAGCTAACAAGAAGGTTCATTGATTTTAATAATACTACATTCGAGGAGCTGACAAGATTCTTTCTCGTGAAAATCTACCATCTTTTGTAGTTTAATAGCAAGTTGAAAGGTTAGATTCTCAATATTTGATAGAACCTGAGATCAAGAAAGGCAATGACGTAACAAAGTTTCCATATTAAGGAGTTAGACAACTTGAATAAATGTAGCATTCTGCATTCTCCCATTAGACTAGGAAACCAATCTCAACTTTTTTCTCTCAACATCTTACATGTACACAACATTTATTTTATATAAGTTAAAGGGCTCTAATAGGTTATTTGAATAAAACATTTTATAAGGTACTTTTCTTCTCCTCAATTCTCTTAAGGGCCAATTAGACCCTTACTCATTTCTTCAGACAACATTTTCTAGACAAAAAATCAGTTTTTCTATATTTGATTACTCAAAAAGGAGAATGTGGTTATAAATAGTCATTTTCTCTTATCAAAATTACACTTCTCAATAAATACTTTAGATTAGATAATTTCCAACTCAAGCATTTTGAAGCTAAGGAGTTGGCAGAACTGCTATCACATAAACACTTTGTTGAATATGATGTTGTAATATAAATTGGTGACTTAGAAACAAACCTATCGTAGCTTTGAAAAGTCAACAAGAAATCCTCCCATTCTTTTAATTAAGAGTGTGCAAGTTGGGGTACCCGTAAAATTTTTAGAAACTACAATTGGAAACTGAAGCCTGTAAAGTTAGTTCCTAGTAAGAACCGACCCTATAGGTTCTAGGTAGATTTTGATTCCTACCCGAAACTTGTAACATTAAACAACTTTTCTATTTTTTCAGAGTTTGGAGATATATGAAAAAATTAGAAATTAGTATTTAAAAAAACGAAAAGTCAAACAAAGAATGGAAAGTACACAAACGAAAATAAATGGGACTCTTTTCTGTTTCTTCAGAGTTTGGAGATTTATGAAAAATTAGAAATAAGTATTTAGAAAAAGGGAAAGTCAAAGAATGGAAAGTACACAGAAACGGAAATAAATAGAACTCTTTTCTGTTTCTTCAGAGTTTGGAGATTTATCATTCTTCTTCATTCACCAAACTTAAGAAACAACAATCTCCTAATCTGATGATATCAGACAAAATAACACTTTTTGTCCTTTTGGAGATGTTCTCCCAGGCTTGAGGTAATAATATTGTAAGTTGTAACAATATGCCACAATTGAAAGTCATACAAATTGAGTTTTCTTTACCAGGATACATAAATTGGCTAGAATAGCCTTCTTTTAGTCTCCACGTGGATAGTTGTTCACTACATAGAAAATCCCTTTATCCCTCTCATAAAATAAAGTTCTAATTGTTCTAATAAAACAAAAATGAGAAAATGAGAAACAACGGCAGCACTAAACAAAAAGAAAAAAGTGGGAAACAAGGAATCAGAAAAGAAGTAGCAAGGCTGGGAAAGAAAAGAAAATGGGGAAGCGGAAAGGAAGTAATGGCTGGGAAATTAAAAAAATTAGGTTAACTTAGATTTTTTTTTCTTTTAAAATAACTAGGTCAAAAATGGGTCGGATACTTGGCCCATTGCAATAGATGCATTAATCGGATTAGTTCTAGTTCCTAAGACTAAAGAACCGGAACTAGTCCTTGGACCAGTCCCAGAACCTACCCTATTTTCTTTGGTTCTTGGTAGGAACCAGAACCAAACACCAGGTATCTGACAGTTCTAGTTCCAAATAGGTAATTTGCTCACCCCTACTTTCAATGGCATTAAATGTTCTGCACATCGAGGTATATCACGAATCTGGGGCATATAAACACTTTGTTCTTTAGAATGTTTGGTCCTATCAAGCTTTGACACCTTTACTTTTGAAATGTGAGTTGTTTCCCATCTGAGCATCAGAAAAAATTGTTTCGTTTTAGTATGCTCCATTATTAGAGCTTTATGTTCATTTTGAAAATTTTAATATTAGTAACAGAAAACTAAAAGAAACAGTAAAGGTTCATCACTGTGTTCTAAACCTTAACATGCATCAAACATGATTCAATTTACTCTTAAATTACAAATGGAACAAATCTGACTAGCCAACTATTAATTTTCAGAAAAAACCATAATTGAGTTGGTGTTTAGTTGTAGAATTGAATTCAGCTACTGAGCATAAATAGGTTTAACAATGGATCACACCATTCCAGATCAACTCATTTAAAATCATATCCATACAAAGCTCTTAAATCTTTTGCCTTTTCATTTACATATGAAAGCCTTCTAGCTTCCCGTCAGCTTCCTGCTTGGAAAAGACAACTACATCAACAACCAATTGGAAAGTGTAATGGCTATGGCAATCCTAAAATAAAAGATAAACTTTCCAAGTTGATATGTGATCTTTTAGAACTGAAAAGTGTGCCTGTGAGGTCAAATATTCACTGACTATCACCAGTTTGCATGTGTTTGTGTGTATCACACACAAACACACACAATTCCTATGTGTGCATAATTTAATGGGGTAATCGCTTAGTGCTTCCTATGTGTTTCCCTGACCCTCAATCTATCAGCAAATTAACTTAGAATTTTGAAGTCCCTATATGTCTTTTTGACTATCAAAGAATAGAAGATAATTTGAAGTTCCAACAAAACATTGATGATTCACTACCCCTACTTTGATTCATTTAAGTTTCCTTTCCAGAATTTATATTTTCCCTTCTCTCTTAAACCTTGCTTCCAACTACTTTCTATTATCCTTCTGTTAGTCCCCTCTTTGGTCCAGTGGTTGGTGGCCCTTCAGGTGCCAGCTCTCTAGACTGGAGATTCTATTAGTCTCTAGTGAAATTTAGTCTTGCGGTCTCCCAGTGCAACTCTTGGTCTTGGTTCTGTCATTTTCCTCTCTTTCTCCTGTGGTGATTCTTGTGTTGTTATTTGGTTGTTGTTTGGTAAAGTGCAGTTTTTCTGGTTGTATTTCAAGTCAATTAGGCATTATTGTTTGAGGTTTGTTAGCTTGTCAGCGGTATGGCTTTTGTGCGTTGGTGATGTTTGTGAACGTTATCCAGTTGGGTTGTTGTCCTTTTATGGGTGGCCCGAGGGGTACTTTTTTGATAGCTCGAGTTTGCCATATTCTCTATCCAACGTCCCTTGTTTTACTCTTGGTCTCTTTTGTCTCATTGAAACTCCTTTGTCTCTTTGTATCGGTTTTGGTTTTTGTTTGCTTGAGCTTATGGATGTTAGAATATGCCCTAAAAACCTATCACTTTATTGGTTTTAAGGATTTTATATCTTGCATATACATTATTAATAATAAAAAAAAAAGTTTTGTCATAATTCACATGATTGCTACATCAATTGTAGTTGTAGTTGTATATTACAGATATATTAGCTACATACATATGACATGTGAAAGGTCCGGATGAGTTTTAATAAACGTCATCAAATCGTTCCCTGCATAGGCAATCTGTTTGGGCAATAGAATTGCAAAGTGGGTATGTGTTATATCACCACAGTATATTAGTGGATGATATTAGACATGGTGGATATACACATAAGTAAACAATAGAACCATTTGATGGTTAAAGAACTGATCAAAGGTTATTATATTATATTATTTATCGAACATGACCGTTCAACGATAATCACATAGGCATTAATATGTAGTCAATGATACATCGTAAATCATACTAGTGTATAGATCCTTTGACTTGAGATATCATAGTTGTGTTTCGTTCCAAAACGTATAGTTCATATGGTGTATACCATGAGGCTAATCATGTCTAGTTCAGAAGCCACTTTGATCATATGTTGCTTAAGCGAGAGGACAAGTGATGATCATAAAGAGATCTGTCAACTCAACTGCTCTCAAGTTCCCATACAAATATCGAGAAACATGAAAATCTAAGACACTGGCAAGTGTAGATAAAAGTCCACATGAAAAGAGTTTTGCTGTGGCACGTTCTGAGGTATGACTTGATATTGAAAAGATTAAATATTGGATTTTGACATTCCATGAATCCAAGTTTAATCGAGATGTAACGACGAAGGGATTGGATAACATGGTAAGTGTGAGTAAAAAAGGTTCATTTGACATTATGTGAAGCTTGTACTTCATTGTGATGTAGGGGTCATGGGGCATTGCTAGATGACACCACATGATCAGTGGGAGCTTTGTTTTGTAGTGAAAAATAAAATATATCGGTTAACGACAGTTTTGGGTTATACAGTGATATAATGAATCGTATCGTCCGATATGGGGCCCAAGGCTAGTCACTATGAACCTTGAAGGTCATACCCATTTTTCAAGGAGGAAAATGGTGTGATGAAGATGAAAATATTTATCCACGATTAGCTAGCACTTTCTGAGGATAAAAGTGGTATTTTTCAAATAAGATTCGAAAAAGAGGCAAAATTGTCATTTTACACTTTTGAAATTGTTTAGAAAGTGGAACATATAATTTTAGGCACAAATTAATCAACATGTGTCAAAATACTGGTTACTCTTAATTATAAACTAATAGAAATTAGACACATGCTTAACTTGATAAATATCAAGTTTAAGCTTAATAAATAGGAGAGAAATGTAGAAAAATAATAGATTTTTCTTCTTCTTCTTCTTTTGTCGGGAAAGCTTCCATTTTTCTTCCTTTTTTCTTCCTTGAAGGGTGCAAGTCAAGAGATCACTTATTTTAATGATTCAAGCTTCCTAACTTTAAATCAAATTACAAGGTACAAGATAGTTTACATGTTTCTATGCTTTATTTCTTGAAACAACATATAAATTTTATATTACCATTGTTACATATAATGTGAACATGTTCTAAAAATTTTAATTTTCTTGCCAAAATCCTATAAATGGTTTCAGAGCAAGAGTTTGATCCTTGAATGACAAGAATATGCTATAATTTTAGGTGTTTGGAAGTGTTAGTGATCAAAACCTAAGATATAAGTTTTGTTATGTGTGATTGGTTTAAACCAAGTGTACATATGTTATTAGGAATGTCTTAATAGCATTTGAGAAGCTTTAAATTGTTGAAATTGTGTTGGATAACTTTTGACATAATAAAAAAAAAAAACCTAATTTTAGAAATTTAGGTGTTTTTGAAATTAATGGTTTAATCATGATTTATACATAATTGTCATGATATACACATGAATTTTAATCTTGACTTTACATGGAAATGTGTTTTTAAGAAACTTAGTTTGTGTGACTTGGTAAAGGGCATGAACAAGTTGACATGATTTCTATGTGTTTGGTTGATGGAAATAACATTCAATGTTGATTGAATTGTTATTAATTCATTAAACTAGTGTTTGACTTGGTTTGATTGAGAATTGAATTCTTGATAGCTTGGATTGGATAAATTACATTATGAGTAACCATATTCATGCTTGAATAATTATTAAATGGTGAGATGGATTATGTTTGAGTGGTGAATGATTCATATATGTCATGATTTGGTGAAATGCATGACACTTGTGAATTTGGCTCACATTAAGCATGTGTTATGTATTTATTTTACAACTTGTCATTCCAAAATCTATTCATGTTTAAGTATGAATTGAAACATGTTTAGTGAGATTTTGGTGAACTTGGTATGTGTTTTGGAAACATCAAGAGTTGGGGTTTCATGGTTGGTTTCAAGAAAAATGTAATATAAAATTTTGGTTTAATTACTTTGTATACTTGTTATGGTTTGATCTTGTAGACACCAAACATTGGATGTGTTTGTGTTTTAGCAAACTTGAACAAAGAGCATAAAGTACGGTAAATTATTTGTTAAGTTCACCAAATTACAAATTTAATTTCTAAGTTTGAATGTTTGACTATAGTGTTACAAATATTAATATGGTGCCCACAATGTTATGTTATTATAGGTATATGTGATAGCATTAATGTGTATGTTATATATGAGACATTATGACATGTTAAACATCATGCATCTAAATGCTTAACATTATTTATGCTAGATTAAAATGGACTTAACATAGTGGATATGTTTGTTGTATTAGATACATAAATAAAAACTCAAGTTTGCTAGTCTAGGATTAAGTTATAAGATATTGGATCTCTTATATGCAAGATCAACCTAATGTACATTTTAGATATGTGATATGCTAAGTTGTATGAAAATATGACTTCTTTTGATTATTGAATAATATAGTTGATATGTGTTTGATAGCATGCCTAAGTTTTATGTTTTATATTAGGCCAAACGACTATTTCCCACCCAAGGTTTGATGTTTTCTCAAGTTTCCACCCTTTAACTATGGAAACATCAAACACCCACCCATGGCTGATTAGATTTAACAAAACCCTAACGGTGGTAAGGGTAAAATCGTCATTTTTGCTATAATATTAAAAATAAACTAAAATATAATATAATTTTGCCCCCTAAACTTTAAAAACTAAAATTTTCCCCCAGCCTAAGTTTTAAAAAATCATAGTTTCACCTTAGGGTTTGGTTTTGAAATCTCCGGCGACTTATCCAGCTCCATTACCAACGGCCTCTCCCTCCCGAAGCAACCTCTCCTTCCGACGATCTCTTTCCTCCTATTTGGAGGTCTGATTGACGTCGGAGACTCCTTGGGAGACGAAGAACTTCGTCTGGAAAATTTTAGTTTTTAAAGTTAAAAAGAGATAAAATTTTTAGGTGTTAGGGTTCTGTTAAATCTAACCGGTCATGGGTGGGTGTTTGGTGTTTCCATAGTTAAAAGGGGGACATTTGAGAAAACATCAAAACCTTGGGTGGGAAATAGTCGTTTGGCCTTTATATTATCATGTAATTTATTTATGGCATATAATACATAGTTTTGTCTTTTAGAGAACTAAAACTTTTAGGCATGAAATATTCTTACAATACCATTTAGGATATTAGAAAAGTTTTCAATAGCATAAATTGTAAGAATATGGTTTAGTAACTTGTCTTGCGTGATAAATACGTATTCAAAAATACATACTAGAGTACTCAAGATATAAACTGAACCTATTTAATAATAATAAAATCTTTCCCAAATTTTCAATATCAAATTCGAGCCTTATATTATGGGTCGATTAGGGTTACGTTATAAGGCTAGAAATCCTATATTTCTATTATGTGATGGATATTATGCCATATAGGGCAAAATTAGTCGATTAGTGTCTTGAGTACTATTTTTGTCATTCCCTAGATTTTATTATGTGTGGGAGTGATGGGGTAATATATCTAGAAAGCATGATAGGTTGAATTTGACTAGTTTAGAGTGCGTAGATCTATTGTGTGCGGTGCTCAAAGTTAGAGGCTCACATGAATCATAACTTGCATTTGGAATGTAAAGGGAAATCGATTCCTATTTATTAAGCTTGACGGACTTAGATCTATTATGTGTAGTTTGTCAAGTTTGATAAGAACTTGATTCCCCATTAGAAAGTGATCCAATGAACTTTCTGAATCTTCAGTCGGGGAAGTATAAGATTTGAATAAAATAGCGGGAGTTAATAAGATTAGGTTTATTGGTAATTACTAATGAATTTGTTATTTCTTGCAGCATTCTCTCTTGTGATATAAAATCTCAAAATGTCAATAGCAAATAATATACTCCTGAAATTGATGGACTCTCATGCGCTTATTGGTCCCAATTTTAAAGATTGGCTGAAAAATCTGACAATTGTTCTCAATCTTGAAAAGTCAGCTTATGCCTTAGAGGCACCTTTACTAGTAGCAGTGGACCTTGACACCCCTAAGGAAGAGCAAAAGGCTTATGCTAAATGGGTAGATATCGACTTACGAGTTCGTAGTTATATGTTGGCATCAATGAACTCTGAACTTTAAACTTAGTTTAAGAACGTGCAGAGTGCGTATGAAATTATCACTACTTTAAAAGAATTATATAGTGAAAATGCTCGAGTGAAGGAATATAATTTGATAACTTCAATATTCAGCATGCGACTTAAGGAGGGTGTTTCCCCAGATGATCATGTTATTAAAATGATTAACAAGACTAGGGAGTTACAAATTATGGGCATAGATTTGCCACATAATGTTCGAGTGAATTTGATTCTCCATTCACTCCCTCCAACTTTTATGTCGTTTATTACAAATTATAATCTCAATAGGATTGAGCACACTTTCTTTGAGCTTCTTAATGATATTCAAGAATTTTACAATAATGAGAAGAAAGGGAAAACACCAACTAAATTGCTAGCTACCTTTGCCACGAGAGGCAAAAAAAGACAAGCTCAAAAGCCTTAGAGGAAAGGTTCACAAATGGGATCTGGTGGACCAAAAGTACAAAGAAAAGTTTTAAGAAAACCACTACCAAACTTTCTAGGATGAAGGGTTCTGGCATCAGGCTATTATGTTTTCAGCCTCTACGACCATCTATTCCATAGAAAGAAAAGAAGCAGAAGAAGAGCAATTGTTTTTATTACAACCAAAAGGGGCAATGGAAGAAGAACTACCCTCTATACCTTAATGATCTGAGAAAAAGCAAAGCAGGTACATATTAGTGTTATGTAATTGAATTTGAATTAAATGTTAATTCAAACATTGATTCTTGGATATTGGATTCTACTGCAACTTCACATGTTTGTGCTTACTTACAACATCTGCAAAATAGTTCTACCTTGAGATGTGATGAGATCACATTGAGACTGGTCGATGGGACACAAGTTTCTGCATAAACTATAGGTATATGTAGTGTATAGTTACCTACTAGGTATGTAATAACTTTGTATAAAACTTTGTATTTTGCTAATGCCACCAAGAATATCATCTTCATTCCAGTTTTGTGTAAAAATGGTTATCGGTTTACATTTAATGGAAATGAATGTCTAATTTATTTTGGAAATAGATTAGTAGGAAATGTTATTAGTACAGATGGTTTTTATGTGGTAGAACTTCATTTGCATAGCGCTATGTCTTTTATATCACCTAAAAGAACAAGAGAACACATAAATCCAATAGTTCTATGGTATCACAGATTTCGTTATATTGGAGAGGATCAGATTCGACAAATAAGAGAAAATGGACTATTATGTTCATTGGGTTCAGAACCCTATCTTACTTGTGAATCTTGTCTTCGAGGAAAAATGATCAAGCTTCCATTTAAGAATAAAGGGGAGTGAGCTAAAAATATATTAGAATTAATACACACTGATGTGTGTGGCCCCTTTAATGAAATGGCCTGAAGAGGTTTTTCATACTTCATTACCTTTATCGATGATTATTCTCGATATGGGTATTTGTATTTGATGAAATACAAATCTAAAGCTTTTGAAAAGTTCAGAGAGTTTCAAAAAGAAGTAGAAAATCAAACTAGAAAGAATATTAAAGCTTTGCATTCAAATCGTAAAGGTGAATACTTAAGTACATAATTTCTGGAGTTCTTAAGAGACAAAGGAATACTATCTCAGTTGACTGTCATTCACACCACAGCATAATGGTGTGTCTAAATAGAGAAATCGTACTTTGTTAGATATGATACGATCTATGATGAGTTTTATTCACTTACCAATTTTTTTATGGGGATATACTTTTCAAACAGCACTACATATGTTGAATAAAGCACCATCAAAGTTCATTCGAAAGACACCATACAAATTATGGTATAACAGGCTTCTAAGTGAAAACTACCTAAAAATCAAGGGATGTTCAGCATTTGTCAAAGTGGTTAGAACTAATAAATTGGAGTCTCAAACAGAAAAGGGTCGGTTCATCGGGTATCTAAAAGAAAGTTTAGGATATTATTTCTACTTTCACTTTGATCAAAGGATTATGGTCAGTAGAAATGCACATTTTCTCGAGAAAGAGTTCTTAGAGGAAAGTGGTGCAAAAAAGAGAATTATGCTCGAAGAAGAGTTTAGAGAACCAGTAACCAAACCTATTCAGGTAAATCCTCCAAGTATACAATCACCTATACCAACTACAATGGCTCAAGTAAGAAAGTCTACTAGAGGTCTCGACCTCCCGAGAGATATGGATTTCTAATAAAAGGGGATTTTGAATCGCTTCTAATGAGAGAAACTGAGCATCTAAAAGATCCAAAAACTTATCAAGAGACAATATTAGATATTGACTCCGACAGATGGCTAGAGGCAATGAATTCAGAAATTAAATCTATGAATGCCAATCAAGTATGGACACTCGTTGATCCACCTAATGGAATAGTTTCAATCGAATGTAAATGGATCCTCAAGAGGAAAATTGGCAAGGATAGAAAAGTTGAAACTTATAAAGCTCGATTGGTAGCTAAAGGTTATATTCAAAAACAAGGGTTGGATTATGAAGAGACTTTTTCACTAGTCATGATGTTTAAATTCATCATAATCCTGCTAGTTATTGTAGCACACTATGATTATGAGATATGACAAATAGATGTTAAAACTGTTTTTCTTAATAGGTACATTGAGGAAAATATTTATATGGAGCAGCGAATTGGTTTTATATCCACTATCGAGAGGCATAAAGTATGCAAACTACATTGATCTATATATGGATTGAAACAAGCTTCAAGAAACTAGAATATCCGATTTGATGAAACAATTCGAGAATTCAGTTTCATTAAAAATCTGGATAAGTTGTGTGTCTATAAATCTGATAGGGATAAAATTATCATTTTCCTACTCTTATATGTAGATGACATATTATTAATTGGAAACAATATTGGCACTATGACTGAGGTTAAGCTATGGCTAGCGAAATCTTTCTCCGTGAAGGATCTAAGAGAAACAACTTATATTCTAGGTATTCGCATCTATAGAGATAGAGCGAAAGGATTAATAGGTTTATCTCAAAAATTGTACATAGGGAAAGTGTTGAAACGTTTTCATATGTAAGACTCTAAGAGAGGTCTTCTACCGTTTCCTTATGGAACACATTTATCGAAAGATATGTGTCCAGAGATAGATGAAAAGTAACAACGAATGTGTGAGATGTCATATGCTTCAGAAGTAGGTAGTCTCATGTACGCCATGTTATGTACACGACTAGATATTGCTTTTGCAGTTAGTGTAGTAAGGAAATATCAATCAAATCTTGGAGAAAGACATTGGATAGCAATAAAAGCTATCTTGTAATATTTAGGGAGGACTAAGGAGTTGATATTGGGTTATGGGGGTTCAGAGTTAACACTCAAAGGATACTCAAATTCTGATTTTCAGTTAGATGTAAATGATAGAAAGTCTACGTCTGCATTTGTTTTTTTCTGTAATAGAGGCGTAGTTAGTTGGAAAAATGTCAAACAATCGACTACTACAAACTATACTATAAAAACTAAGTATATTACCGCTTTAGAAGCTGAGAAAGAGGTCGTTTGGATGTGTAAATTCACTATAGAGTTGGGCGTGGTTCCTCAAATGAGTCAACCAATAATTATATTCTATGACAATATTGGTGTCATTGTATAAGCAAAGGAACCAAAAGTGCATCAAAGGTCAAAGCATGTTCAGCAAAAATATCACATCTTGAAAGAATTCATTGGAGCTAAAGATATTGTTATTTAGAAGATTGCTTCGGTGGACAATCTTACAGACCCACTAACTAAAGCACTGACACAAAGACTATTGGACTAGCATCTAGAGAGGATGGGCATTAGGTACTATAGTAGTTGGTTTTAGTGCAAGTGGGAGTTCTTATTAGAATATGCCCTAAAAACCAATCGTTTTGTTAGTTTTAAGGGTTGTATATCTTACATATACATTGTTAACAAAAAAAAGACTGTTGGACTAGCATCTAGAGATGATGGGCATTAGGTACTATAGCAGTTGGTTTTAGTGCAAGTGGGAGTTCTTGTTAGAATATGCCCTAAAAACCAATCGTTTTGTTAGTTTTAAGGGTTGTATATCTTGTATATACATTGTTAATAAAAAAAGAAAAGGAGTTCCATCATACTTCATATGTTTTCTATGTCACTTTTATATCTATGTTGTAGTTGTATATTATATCCATATTAGCTACATACATATGACATGTGAAAGGTCCCGATGAGTTTTAATAAACGTCACCAAATTGTTCCTTACATGGACAATCTGTTTAGGCAATAGTATTCCATAGTGGGTGTGTGCTATATCACCACAATATATCAATGGATGATATTAGATATGGTGGATATACACATAGGTGAACAATAGAACCGTTTAATGGTTAGAGAACTGATCAAAGGTTATTATATTATATTGTTTATCAAACATGACCATTGAATGATAATCACATCGGTATTAATATGTAGTCAATGATACATCGTAAATCATACTAATGTATAGATCCTTTGACTTGAGATATCATGGTTATAATTCATTCCAGAACGTATGGTTCATATGGTGTATACCACAAGGCTAATCATGTCTCGTTCAAAAGCCACTTTGATCATATGTTGCTTGAGCAAGAGGACAAGTGATGATCATACAGGGATTTGTCAGCTTGACTGCTCCCGAGTTCCCATATGAACATCGAAAAACATGAAAATCTAAGACATTGGCTAGTATAGATAAAAGTCCACATAGAAAGAGTTTCGATATGGCACGTTCTGAGGTATGACTTGATATTCGAAAAGATTAAATATTGGATTTTGACATTCCATGAATCCAAGTTTAATCGAGATGTAACGACGAAGGGATTGGATAACATGGTAAGTGTGAGTAAAAAAGGTTCATTTGGCATTATGTGAAGCTTGTACTTCATTGTGATGTAGGGGTCATGGGGCATTGCTAGATGACACCACATGATCAGTGGGAGCTTTGTTTTGTAGTGAAAAATGAAGTTTATCAGTTAACGAAAGTTTTGGGTTATACAGTGATATAATGAATCGTATCATCCGATATGGGGCCCAAGGTTACGTCACTATGAACCTTGAAGGTCACACCCATATTTCAAGGAAAAAAATGGTGTGATGAAGATGAAATTATTTATCCATGGTTAGCTAGCACTTTCCCAGGATAAAAATTGTACTTTTCGACTAAGATTTGGAAAAGGGGCAAAATTGTTATTTTACACTTTTGAAATTGTTCAGAAAGTGGAACATATAATTTTGGGCACAAATTAATCAACATGTGTCAAAATATTGGTTACTCTTAATTATAAACCAACAGAAATTGGATATATGCTTAACTTGATAAATATCAAGTTTAAGCTTATTAAATGGGAGAGAAATATAGAAAAATAATAGATTTTTCTTCTTCTTCTTCTTTTGTAGGGAAAGCTTCCATTTTTCTTCCTTTTTTCTTCCTCGAAGGATGCAAGTCAAAAGATCACTTATTTTAGTGATTCAAGCTTCCTAACTTCAAATCAAATTACAAGGTACAAGGTAGTTTACACATTTCTATGTTTTATTTCTTGAAACAACATGTAAATTTTATATTACCATTGTTACATATGATATGAACATGATCTAAAAATTTTAATTTTCTTGCCAAAATCCTACAATGGATTCTTCCTAGTACAAAGTTGATTGCTCCACTGCTAAGGCAGTTTCTTCTGGAGTTGGTAAAGAGACAAATAGATCAAAAGAGTCATCTGGTAGCGAAATGGGTTTCACCTCCTTTGTATTGGCTGTTAAGTTGCAGCATAAATTGTTTTAAAGAAGAAGGTCTAATACTTGCTTGGAGTATTTCCCTCATCCAAAGAAGAAGTGTGCTAAGCGTACAATTGTTCATCCTCTAAAGGAAGTTATGGAAGAATGAGCTAAGAGATGGTAGAGTTGTGCTATAGGATTTTTCTTAGGAAAGAGAGTTTTTTTCTTAATTATCAAGAAATATGCAAAACGAATGTGGGCTAACCTTGGCCTCGTGGAAATTACTTCAAATGGGCAAGGCATGTTTGTGCTTAGATATAGGAATAATGAAGATCATATGAGGATTGTTGAAGAGGGCCCTTAGGTGGTTGGAGGCAGCCTTTCTTTGTGCAAGAAATGAGAAGAAACCTCGTAATAACGTCAGAGAACATCAAGAAAGTTATTGTATTGGTGAAGATATTTGACATCGCCTTTAATTATTGGAGCACCAAAGGTCTTAGTTACTTAGCTAGTAGCCTTGGTAAACCTTTTTACTTAGATTCGATCACAGAGGAAAGTTCTTGCCTTGAATTTGCCCTAATATATGTTGAAAAAAAAGTTTATAAAGTCTTTTTAGATTTTATAGATCTTGGTTTATCGAGTGGAGAGAGTATGGAATCTGGAGGCCTATAAGATGTCTTGGTTGTAACCCATATGGTCATGGAATAGAAGAAGGCAAAAATAAAATAGATAAAAAGGAAGACTTGATATTTCAAAACCCACTCGAAAACACATGGGCAAGTGAGGAAAAACTTCAAAGAGACAAAAATGCATGTTGAGAAGACTGTCAAAGTGGGAAAAAGCATAACATGAATGCTAATCTTACCTAAGAGAAGATGAATAATAGGTTTGCTCACCTTGTGGAAGAAGTTACTATTAATGAAAAGGGAAGAGTGATAAGTGTGAAAGAGGCAGAAGAGGAGAAAAGAAGAAAAGAGAAGAAGTGAGAAAAGCAACCCGAAAAGAGAAGCAAGTTTCGGCTAAAGGAAATAAGGTTTTGCAAAGTGAGCAAATGGCAAATCCTACAACACCTGGAGAGGAAAATAATGACAGAAACAAGGAGCGTAAAGCTACAAGCCAAGACAGAACCTGTGGTGATAAGAAAGCCCTGAAGATGATGGAAAAATAATCTCATCCAAGACCAATAAAGGAAATGAGGTGGCTTCTCGAACAAAGCAAAAAGACAAAAATCTGATCTAAAAGTAGGTAGTGGTAATGCTAAAGCATCTAAATTGAGGAGTAATGGCAATGTCATTAAGGAGTAGGGCAATCAAGGGCAAACAATTGATGATGAGGATACTAAATCTCCCCAAGTCATTGCTTTTAGTAACCTTATAAGAGTTTATGAGAAAGATTTGAATAGGGTTTCAACAAGCAAAATAAACAATAAAAGAATAAGATAACTAAGAAGGGGAAAGAGTCGAACACCCTTAAAAATAGCCATGATTAATCTTGGAGTGTGGAACATAAAAGGTGTTAATTCACCTCTAAAATATAAAGAAATAAAGCTATTGGTAGCTAAGCATAAAATGGAGATGGTTGTTATCCTTGAGACCAAAGTGAGAAAAGAGAAAAGTGAAAGTATAAGAAGGAAGTTATTTGGTGATTAGGAGTTTATTGACAACTATAAGATAAGTCCTAGAGGCAAAATTTGGGTAAGCTGGAATCAAAGTCTACTGAAAGTTAATCTTATTATGAAGTCTAAGCAACCTAGTGGAAATCCTAGCAAGCAAAGTAGTTCTTCATGCTTCAATTGTGTATAAGCTAATTAACTACATGGAAAGAATGAGTCTTTGGATGAAGATCTTAGACTTCATGATGGCCACAAAGAATAGACCTTGGGTGATCATTGGGGACTCCAATGCCATAAGAAAGCAAAGTGAGAGGAGTGGTGGCTTGGCTAAATGAAAGCCACACCAGGAAGAACTGAATGAATGCTATAGAAAGGCTAATTTGGAGGATTTAAGATTCATGGGCTTTTTGTATACTTGGAACAATAAATGAGATGGTGATCAAAGAATTGCAGGCAAGTTGGATAGAATTCTAGTTGAAAAAGCTTGTTTATTACTTTAAAAAAAAAAAGGTAAAGCTCATTTATGGATCCAAGAGTTTGTGAAAAAAAAAATCAAAATCTTATCTGCAAATACTTGTAACTGTAGAGCATATATTCTTTTCAACATTTAAATCCAAAAGTAGACCTTTAACAATGTATAAGAAATCTCTTTCACACTTCGAAACATGGAGTATGTCGATCTTTATGGACTTTAATGATGAAAAGTCATGCTTAATGATGATTTGTGCGGCATCCAATGATTCATTTCTTCATCAATGACAATTTTTTCTCTGACAAGAGTTTAATCAATCAAATCATTTGTTTCAACAAATGTGTCTTTTATCTAGATTTCTATTTTTTTCTATAACTGGGATCCATCTATAGTGGTCAAATGGATAAATTCGAAGTATAGTAACAAATGTGTCTTCATCCAGATTTCTTTTTTTTAATAACTGGGAACCTCGTCTGATTAGTTGAACAGATAAACTCGAGATATAGTTACTGAACCCATAACCACTGCACTAGTACGTCAAAGTTTCACACACGTAACAGAAGCTCAAACTCAAATCTTCTTTCTAAAAATTTTAAAACTTCACCACTTTTATTAACTCTTAAGATCAGGATTTTTGTTATTTTTCTAAATGATTTTTCATGTGTAGTTCATTTCTTGCTCGAACCCCGAAACTTCCTTCACAATGATTGCATATAAGCCATTCTATATCATCTTCTTTATGTTTTGTGAATTCTTTCTAAACCTTTGAATTTAACTTTCTTCGTTTAGTACACAAGTTCTCAAAATCTACATTCATTGTCTCATTTTCATGATTTGAAGTAGGCCCAGAACCAACATTTTCTTCTCTAATTTGGGTGATTTCCTATCAAGACCCAAAAAACAAAAAAGTTATCATATTCCAACTCTAGTACAGTATTTTCAATTTAGGTTTAAAAATTAATATTGTTATTAATCGATCCAAATATTTTATTTACCTTTATTAAAGTTTTATGACAAACATGTCTTCATATTCATTTGACATTGCAAGTAACCTTAAACCTTAATTATATCTTTTTCAACTCTACTTTTTTAATTATTAAGATAAAAATATTTTCATTTTCAATTAAAATAATCACCCACAACACCATTTATTGACACCATCATCACCACCCTTCCGCCACTCACATAAGCATTACCCGCCACCACCAACAGATTTTGCCTCTTTGACTATCACAAGCAATCATTAAGATGAAAACATCATATTTGGGAGTAGTCGCCTCCAAATCATTCCCCCCAAGCCCAAATCCTGCGACGTCGATTAAGTTGGTGCTATTTCCCGTATCAACATACATAACATAGAGTTAGGACAGTATACAATCCAATTTAGTATAATTTAAAAGTTTTTTAAACCATACTGAAAAAATAGTTTAAAAAATTTATAAAGTAAACCAAACTAAATTGAAAAAATACAGTTTGATTTAATTTGGATTACAATTCAAACTTGTTAAAATCATTCATTTCTAAATATATATTATTTAATAAAATTAATTGAATTATAGTTTTCTATAACATAATATAAATTTAAAAAATAAATATGAAATATATATACAATAAATATGTAAAGATAACGACAAAAAAAATCAGAAAAACATATTGTATACCTAATTATTTATTGAAAATTTTGTGTCAAATATAATAATATATATTTATTTTTAAAATAAAAAGTTTACAGGGTGGTTTGGTTTGAAAATCTTCCAAACTAAAAACCATTTTTCAAAAAATTATTAACTCAAACTAAAACATTTTATATACTAAATCAAACCAAATTATAATTTTTAAGTGGTTCATTTTAATTTTATGATTTGAACTAAATTATACACACTTCTATACATGAGTTATTCGCAAATTAAGACACCTTAGTATTAATTTTATCAAAACCATTATATTTATTTCGAAGGATTATACTTAATTATGTATTCATCACTTGATATGATATTTTACGGCTAAAATACAGTTGTACGAAATCATGACAAATTAATATATCATGGCGTACAAACTATAAAATTATACGAAGATTTTGTAGCCAAGACTCCATAGTCTTTGACCAGCATTTTCCTGAGCATTTTTTTTTTTTCTTCTTTCATTTTTATACGAATTTTGGTGTTTGTGGGCGATTGACCGTTGTGGTGATTGCTTGGTGGTTGTCGTGGGGGAAGATGTCTTCTGGCTTTTTATTTTTTAAAATATTTTTCCATTTAAGTTTTTAATTTATAGAAAAAAAAAGCGTGTTGATAAAATAATTATAATTCCATTCTTGCAATTTATATATAATAGTTTATCAGATTATTTTTACATGAAAATACAGGTTTTCCATTATACTTACTTTCATGAACAGTGCTTGCATATAGCCCTAATCATTTGTTTCCACAACAGGCTTTTCCTTTTTCTCTCATTTGGATGATTTTCAGCCAAGCTCATAAAAACAATTACCGGACAGCTCCCTGCCCATTTGCCTGTATTGAATTGGCTCAATAACAAGAGTTGGCTCGAGAAAAAAGACATGAGCTATACATATGCTAATAAACTGATATTTCTATACCACAACCCACTTAAATCCAACCATCTTAACCTTACAGTAAAAGATATCCCACAAAAGCCTAGTTATTTTTAAAAGGCATACTTATATTAAATTTTAATTTCATAGTTATTATGTTGAAAGGGAAATTTCTTAAATGGGGAAAAAAAAAAAACATATATTATCATTTCAACAACTTCATTATATATTTACATGGTCGTTCAACCAAACTTTTAAACATACCAAACCACATTTTAAGTCAACATCCAACTTACTAGTGTAAATATCTTCAATTTCATCCTCCAAAGAAGAAGAATCCAACCGATCACGCTTAGCAATTGGTATTGATAAGAAGTCACGAGCCATCATTGCTAGAGTTGGATAAGTAGGAGAATTCACACGCCACCATTCTAGTATATCAAACTCTTCATACAAAGGAACCTTGGAATCTGTCAAATAGCGGTCAAATTCTGATTTTGTCAAAGCAACCACATTTGCATGCTGTGAAAATGCATATGCTCTCCCCTTCAACTTGACATCCTTTGCATATTCATTGTAAATATTTGTAACACTATCAAAGATTTTCTTAAAGTGTAAGTCTGTCTCATCATCATAAATTTCTTTGTAGAAATGTTCTACAATATCCAGTTTAAATCTTGGATCCAGAATCACTGTGATTACATATAACAGCTTTGAGTTGCTGCAATATTCATCAATATATTCTCTGCAAAGTAATGCAGCATGGCGAAGGTACTGATTTTCAGTTTTTTTGAACTGTAGCATTTTTGAAAAAAAATCATAAACTATAGGGAAACACTCATTTGCCAATTTAGATTCAGAATCCATCAGCTTCCCTATATCATTTTCCATATCTTTTAACACTACCCAAAAGCTGTGCAGTGAAGTTGCATCATCCCAATCAAAATCGATGCACTTGAAATCATAATCTGTATGCTCCAACTCACAAAATGCTTCTTTATTTCCCATTACCAAAACAAGCAGATCGAAATACACACTAAACCTATGATGAAATGTAAAAGTTGCTTTTTTACCCAGGGACTCAACTTTTTTTGCCGCTAATTCAAACATATATTTGTTTGATGATGTTATGTAGTAGTTTTCAAGATTCCTCAGTTTCATGAAAATATCATTTTTCGACACCTCAGATATAACTTTTTCTTCAAATTGCAGTAAGAAAACATAACATTTACAATAATTTCCAATAAAAGGAAGTGAAGCTCTTTCGTTAAGCCACTTGTCAACCTTGTTTTCGTCAAATTCACAAGTACAGTCAACATCCATAGACAGAATTTTTTTGTCTATGTTCCAAACATGAAAAAAATGCTTTAGAGAATTTTCATTTAAGCCTCCCATGGTATCAATATAATCATTCTCCAAATGAATAATCCCCTTCTTTGCATCATCATTCTCGAAATGAAAAATCATCTTCTTCAATTCCCAATTATCATCAATATACCAGACTGTCGCAAAATAAACATAAAAGTTGTCGATCAACAAGTCTTCAATTGTTACATTAACACAACCTGGGAGTTTTTCTAAATATTTGTGCAACTTATCTTTTTCTTGTTCATAAATATTAAGTATATCATCCTTTATACCATTCAGCCCATACTTAATAATCTTTCGCAGCAAATCAGAGTCATTTAGTTCTCGATCAATCAAACTTATCTCTTTTGCTTTATCTCCTAATCCACCTGGATTTCTCAAACCTAGGCAACTTTTTAGATGATTATCATGATATGCGGTTTCACTCTTACTTGATCCTACAAACTCTTTCTTACAATGTTTACATTTAGTCCATTCCTTCTCATCTTTGCCTACATACTTTGTGAAATCCTCCCAAACGTTTGACCACCTTTTTCGCTTAAAACATGATGAGTTGTCGCCTTTATGGTTCATCTGCATATCAATCCCTTGATTTAGAGTAAGTTCAAAGTTGGTATTTTGTTCTCTTATGAGTAATTTCCTGTTACCATATAAACAAATCTACACCTAATAAACAACAAAATGCAAATTACTATATATTATTTGTTTTTCTATTTAACATGACCACCCAACTAGCAAATTACTGAATATATTTATTTTTCTTTAATTGATGCAATATATATATCAATCATGAAAAACATTTTCACTAAAACATTATTATTATTATGCAATCCACAGAGAGAGAGAGAAATACATACCTGTCCATTGATGTAGGAATTAGATACAAATGCTTCCCCCCGCTGTGCTAAAGATTCAACCACCTTTGCGTTTTCAATTAGGAAAAAAAAAATTGTTAAGTGTTATTCCTCATGGGTTAATATAAAATCTGATAAACTATTCCTAACAGAACATTAATGAACAGTATCCTTAAGGAACCTGCCCACGATGTAGATTTGTTCCATTGACATTGAAAGATGCAGGTGCTGCTCCTCTCTGTTGTGCTACAGATTCAATTTCCTTCACATATTTAATAGAAGAAGCTATGTCAGTTCAGATTGAACAAAGGAGGAATGAAAACATCAACTGATTGAATCGTACCATAGGACCCAATTTTTATTTTCATTTTGTCTTTCTTTAATAGGAAATATATGCAGAGATTTTTTATTGTGGTGATCAGAAGTTCAAGGTACTTAACAATGAAGAACTATAACAGATTGTAGACAACAATTAAAAAAAAAAAGAGGAGAAAAATGAATCTGTACTTGTCATTATACAAGCTACGAAAAGCACCTTTTACAACTTTCGGAATGTGGTGCAATGCAATTGTCTTATCCCAATCCTCTTTTGTAAAAATTATTGAGTTGAAATTTGTATTCATATGCCCCAGTTCACAAAACGCTTCTCTATATCCAATCACCCACTCAAGCAAATACACATTTTCATACAGTTCTGGAGGAAAACTTTGAGAAGTTTGTTTTTGGTCCATGAACAGACCATTTTTAACAGAAGATTGGAACTTATTACCATTTGTTGAAGACCTGATGTAGCCCACAAGCTAGCTTGCTTTATCTAAAATTGTGTACCATCCACCCCATATTACATGATGTTAAATATGCTTTAGTAAAGAAAAACTGGCACAAAGTTCCAAATGAAAGGAAGTGAACCTTGTTTAAAAATGTTGTTGATCCTATTAATTTCGGCACTGCTTTAATCGCTGAAATATATAGAGCATATCTTTTTGTCAATGTTAAAATTCTCGAAAGAACTCTTCAGTCTTTTTCATATTAATCTTAAAAAACTTCTTCCAAACAAATAAACCTGGCCTTCTATTCCCAACTGTCATCACTAAATCCAACTTTAATAGCCAAATATGAAAAGGAAGAGTCCTTAGTGGAAAACACCTTAAAAGCTAAAGTTAAACAAGATGGAAGTTTTTCAAAATATCCAAGAAGTTTATCCTTTTCTTGTTTGTAAACATCAAGTATATCATCTTTATCCTTTTTAGCCCATAGTTACTAATCTTCCACACCAAATCAAAGCCATGCAGCTATCGATCAATTCATTTAGAGTAGTTCTAAAATGCCATTTTGTTCTTTTATATCAATGATTTACTGCCAATATAGATAAACTCTATCACCTAATACCCAATACAAGAACTGTAAAATCAAGCTGAATGACAGACTCATTTGAAACACATTTAAAGCAACCAAGTAAAGCTAGCAAGGAAGGAGACATTAGCCAAGAAACACTTAGTGGTATTTTGTTCTTCAGACTTGAACAATTTCAGTTCAATCTAAGGACCCAGATGCTAATATTTTAAATAAGTGTACTTGAATAGAATACCAAAACCACAAAACCAGCTTTAAACATGACGGACAATAGGTAAGATTACCTGTGCTTGTCGTTGAAGAGATTGAAGATAGGCGATGGATTCATGAAGGATTCCAGCACTTTCTGGAGTCAAGTTGTTTTTGCACCAGTGTACCAAATCTTGCAAACATTTCATCCCCTTACTGATTTTTATCTTTCCCACCTACAGATATTAAACAGGTATTAGAAAGAAACATCGATTTAACATGAATGAGAAAACAAATACTTAACTTGAAAGTAAAAACGAGGATCAGATCCAAAGGATATTGATTCCATGGCTATTGAATAAGAAAACCAGAGAGAGAGGCTTCAGTGTAAGCATAGGAATTAGGGTTACTTTGAGCTTTAATGGTGGCAGACAAGTTATTTCCTTTCCATTAAATAAAAGGCCAAACGACTAATTCCCACCCAAGGTTTGATGCCAACAATTCTCACCCTACTAACTATTAAACATTCAAATACCCAACCTTTATTAAATTTTATTATTACAATTAAGGGTAAAATTGATATTTAAAAATGTAATTTAAACTCATATTTTGGGTTATACCTTAAGTTTTGGAAAACTATTTTTTTCCTCTACATAACCCCTTTTTCTTCAGGTTTCAAAACTTGCTATTTCCCCCAATATCCTAGGTTTCCAGGCAAATTTTCAAAACCCCCCACATATTTTTTCTCTACCTTCACCACCCCAAGGTTTTGAAATATTATCAATACACACCCCAATCTCTTATTTCAATTGTTACCACGTTTCCGACGTTGTCCCCTCCATCTCTAGCCACCAATTTGCCAAAGGTTGAGCCATTGTCAAGCCTAGTATCAATCTTCGACGAGTTCGTTCCTTTCGAGCAACCTCCAAACACAATTTTTCTTCCCCTTTGCATTGTTGTCGAGCACCTACTTCTCAATTTCTTACTACTACCATCCACTAAGATCGAGTAGGTCCGACCAAAATTAAGTGAGATATTTCGCTCCTTTTCAACCTCATTTTGCCCTTACAAGAGTCACCATGAGAGGGAGGACGTTAACGAATCGGTCTTAGAGAAGAAGCACATCGACAACGGAGGAGAAGCACTCCAACAACAATCAAAAACTGAAATTGAAGAAGGGTGAAACTATGATATTTCAAAAAGTAGAGGGCAACTATATATGAAAAAAATGTAAAAGTTAAAATCCTAGCATCAGAGAGAAAAAAATCCGTTTTTAAACCTAAAAAATAAGAAATTAAGGGATAGGAATAAACTTTTTAAATAGCAAATTTATCTTTAATAATAATAATAAAAAAATTTAATAAATAGATAAATTTTTAAATGTTAACAGGTGGAAACTAGATTAGTATCAAACATTGGATGGGAAATTTCACTTAGCCTAAGTATATAATTTGAAATAAAACTGATTATCTGATTAGTGCACATTATTTAAATACCACCACGGTGATGGATTAATGGAAGTTGTTAAGTATTTCGTTTCACCAGTTTCAATGTTTTTTTCTCACCTAACATAAGCCTTATAAAGCCTGAAAAACGGGTCGTTTATGACCCAAGCCTAGGCCTACTGGTGGTTCAAACTCGCACTTGCATTGGGTTGTAGCTTAACCAAATTAACTAGGTTTTGAATGCTAACTTAACTCAATTTAGATTAATTTGAATTTATTTAACTCAAATTTAAGTCAAGTTTAAACTAAAAGTATTGATTCTTTTTAAAACTCAATTAAACTTAAGTTTAAAAGTGTTTAATTCAATCTAATTTATAAATTAAAAAATGATTCAATTCGATTTTAATTGGTTTTTGCAATCTAATCCGAGTTGGATTTTGTGTAAAGGCTAATCCAGCCCTACTCATAAGGGCTTGTAAGGTTTGGCCCCATGCAAGAATTTTATGTTAAACGCTTAGCCCAAAAAACAATTTATGTTAAACGGCTTTAATGAAATATTCTTTAAAAGTGTAAGAAATGTACAAAATTAAAAAAGGCAAATATTCTATAACAAAAATATAATTTTATTTATTTAAAATAAAATTATGAAACAAAAATTTGATGGGATTATAACTAGGGTAGGGTCAAAACTCAAACAACTTCAAGACAAGTTTGACAAATTTGAGTCTAACTCTATTTAAATCAAGTTAAATTCGAGTTTGATTTGATTCGAATATAATCCTAACTAAGGATGAGAAAAAGCTGAATTGAAACAGAAACAACAGGTACCAAGCTCTCGGTTTCAATTTTTATCAAGAATTCGTCTATCTTGAGTAAGTTTTGGACCTAATTTTGTGGAGTTGGTTTTGGTTCCACCTCTTAAAGAAATGGAACCGAAACCATGTCCGAAATCTAGATAAGTTTAGTGTTTGCTGTTGTGGGAACTGATATTTGTTATTGAAAAATGAAAATTTTAAAATTACTAACTTCGTTATCCGATTTAAGCATGTTAGTTTTGTAGTTCCTCTAAACTTTGTAGATTTGGTGATGCAGATTTTCCTCGCCCGTATTCAGAGAGGGAAAAGAAGCGATTTCTTGTTCCTGTATTGGATCTTAGGAGGAGCTAGAGAGAGAGACATTTCCAATGCCATGTAAGGGTTTTGGATATTGCCCGGAGGTGCACGTGGGACCTTCCAGGCACAAGGCACAGAACTGTGGAGCTTTCAAGCACCAGCAACGGAATAGGCAACATGGAGATTTCGGTTCCTCAAATTTTCACACAAAACTAATTTATGTTTAAAAGGGGAATTAATAAAAATAGCTACTTTTGAGGAAGTATATTAAATTAGTCAATACTCTTGGGGCCATTTGATTTGTTACCTTCAGAGTTGACAATTTTTAATACAACTCGTTAACCTGACAAGATAAAAAAAAAATTACGGTTAAGCTTTTTTGACACAATTATTTCAAGTCAACCCCGATACAACTTGAAATTAAATCGGGTACTAGTAGGACTCACACGAAAGTACCTAATGCAATCCGAATTGACTTGTTTTAGATAAATGTTATTTTAATAGAATTTGTTATGGATAAATTATAAAAATGTTGAAAGACAATATCAATAGTAGTTGAAATATTTACAAATTATATATAGTTGTATCTTTATATAATTATAATTACTCATATTATTTTTTTATTTAAATATTTTATTTTATTATTAAAGTAGTAAGAATATAATTTGATTAGTTAGATTATTGATGTGTTTTAAAGTTCTTAGTATGTAATTTTTAAAACATTTTTAAACAAGACAAAATCTTATAATGTGTGTTTTATAAAAGTAGGTTGAAGTAATTTGGTGAAAAAACTAAAATGGTAAAAATATTTTGAAGAGTGAAAATAATAGATAATTTCAGATCAATTTGGCTCAAATTAAATCAATTTGTATATTTAAGGGTTAGGTTAGAATTAAAAATTTTTGACACAATTCTAATTTAGGTTTGGTTAGAGTTGAAAGTTTATGACATAAAACATAAACTAACACGATATGAACACGACTTTATGACATGATTTGTTAAGTCTAATTATCTTGGTAATCTATCTTTTATTATTTGTATTATTTTGTTTGTTTTGTCAATAATAAAATATTACAATAATATTAAATTATCAATGATAATGTGACAAGTAATGTAGGTAGTACTCAGATTACTATATCTACCTTAAATTTTAAAAGATTACTAAAATAATCTTGATTTTATTATAATTTTATTCTTATTTATTAATTTTTTTAAGACTAAAATACTCTTACTTTTAATTAATATAACAAGTAATATAAAATATATTTTAAAATAATTATACCTAAGATCATTTAAGTTAAATTGTATTTTAGTATTTTTTTGGTTATATCTAACTAAATATAATGCTCATTTTTATCAAATATAGTAATAATTTTTAAGGTTATTATAATCTTCAAGATAATTTGCCTTAATATATGCTTAGGGTTAAATGAATATAGTTAGGATTGGACAAATTTGCCTTAATATATAGATGGGTTTTTTTTTTAAAAAATCAAAGTCGACCATATTCAATAATTCAAACTAAGTGTATAACCAAGGTAGAGAAACTTTGGCTCAAAATCATCACTTTTCAAAACTGTTCATTGCTTTGGGATTGTGTTTTCCATTTTGAGCATGGGTTTAGAAATTTTAGTTTATAAATGTTCTAGTAGTCAAAAAATTGATTCAATATTAGTATAAAAATTGACTCAATACTAGAAAAAAAAAAAAGTGATTTAGGAAGAGTTGTAGTTTATTTTTTGGTACAAAAAATCATGAGAATTTCTAGACATCATTTCCCAAGTAGGTATGATTATGCCTAGCACTAGATTTTAGTTGAACCGAACCAGGTAAAGTTTGTTTTCGGGGGTTCAGCTCGAGCTTTGCGAGCCTAGAGAATAACTCATTTTTGTTTAACTTGCTTCATGAATCAAGAGTTCGTATTCGACACACATAAGACTCGGATTCATGTTGACAAACTAAACTTGGTTCTGGCTTACCGAACTCGTTCGCTCGAATTTGATTCCATTGTAACTTGTATGGTGCCGTTTAAAAAAAAAATTTAATATATTTTACCTTAGGTTTAGATTCATTTGAGTAAAGTCCATATCAAACTTAAACAAGTGTACTTCAAATCTAGCCCTATACCAATAGAATTTTGACAAAAGGGGTAAAAGTTAAAAATTTTTCCTTAGGCTTTTTGTGGGCACAATAAAATTGTACAAGGAAAACTTTGTTTAAGGGTAAATGGTATTTTTAGTAGCTACAATGAGAGGATTAAATGATAATTGTTGTTTTGCATTATGTTTTAAGGTTTTCAATGCATGAATTCCACTGTTGTAGTCATTTAAAGTGACAGATGTAATAATTTTTGTTAGGAGATCCAATTTACTTGGCAAACATTGGCATTAGGAGAAAAAATTATTATTTAAACAAAGTTGACACCAAGATGGAAAGAGGTATAATGAGACTAAATATGTATTATTTAAAGAAAAAAAACAATACAAAGAAGGCAAAACTCAATAAATTATCACAAATATATCTTTTGTACCACTATATTTCCTCTTCCCTGTTGCACTCTGATTGTTGGCGCCATCACCCTTTCTCCATCCCAATCCAAGCTATAGTTGATGAATCCTTCCCTAGAACAAAAATTGAACAATGTCGGACTCGGATATCCAACTAAATGTTTCCAACTTTGACCCAAAGGATTTGTGAGTCCTACGGAGTTTTTTGAGGTCCTCATGAGTTTGCACCGAAGACTTTTAATTATATATAAGGGAAAAGGACTATTTCCCACGCATTTTTTAGAAGTATCTCAAACTTATACTCATGAAAGATAAAAAACTCTTTTTCCCACCCATGACTAAGCTACCGTCTAATTTTTCAGTTAAGGATAGGGGTAAACTCGGTATTTTACTGTTTAAAACCTTAAAATTTTTAAATTTCACCATTTCCCCCTCCAGGTTTTAAAAACTAACAACTCAACTCATCCTCAAAGTTTAAAAAGTTTAGATTTCAGCCCTAGAGTTTGCTCCCTTCTCCGACCACTAACGATGGCCGATGTATTCTATCGATTTCCTATCTCTGACTACAAAGGACGACGAAGGACGTCCCTTCGTTGCCCAGATCTGGACGATGAAGTGTCGTCCAGATTTGGAAGAACAGATGTTTCGTCGTCCTTCGTCGTCACGTCTCGACAATGCGATGAGCGACAAAGGACAACGAAACGTCATCCTTTGCTGTCTAGTGGAGCGACGAAGAGAGACCTCTTCGTCGCACAGTGGTGCGACAAAGAGATCTCTGTCTCTTTGTCGCATTGTGCGACGAAAAGATCTTCGTCTCTTTGTCGCATTGTGCGACGAAGAGATCTTCGTCTCTTTGTCGCACCATGCGACGAGGAGATGAAGATCTCTTCATCACACCACCGTCGTCGTACTAAAAGAAAGAAGAGGCCGGTGATGACATTGGAAGATGAAGTTAAAAATGGGGTGAAACTGCTATTTTTGAAAGTTATGGGGGGCTGTGTTTTGAAAAATATGGAAACCCTAGGTTTGGGGGTGAAAATGTTAGTTTTCAAAGTTTAAAAACTTTAGGTAAAGGTGAAATATTAGTTTTTAAAACCTAAGGGTGTGAAAAGTAATAAATTTTATAACTTTTTCTACAAACAGTAAAATACCAATTTTGCCCTTGTTTCTAACTGAAAAATTGGACGATAGTTTGGTCATGGGTGAAAAAAGGGATTTTTCATCCTTCGTAAATATAGGTTTGAGATAGACGTAAAAAATAGGTGGGACATAGTCATTTTCCCTATATATTAAGCTAACTTGGTAGGATCCGACTCTCTTGTATGTTTTTTGCTTTCTCACTCCAGTTTGCACGAAAATGGTGGGTCCTAAATCTGAATATATAATCAGTTTGGTCCAAGATCTGAGTTTATTTATTTATTTATTTTGAATACACCTCATCCCAAACTCAATCCGACTTTGAATCCGAAATATCATTGTCCGTTCAGATATCCACTTTTCCTTTCGCTGCCTCCACGAATGACAAAATATATAATAAAATAACTAAACATGCCTGGAGAATTGTCATCGTACTACTAAATCTGTTATTGTGGAAACTGAGGAAATATTATTGCATCATCTTATTAGGAATACAGAACACAGAGGAAATATTATAAACGGTATCCAGTCACATATCTTCAGAGAGGTACATGAAAATTACAAGAAGAAGAAACTTGAATGAGAAAGTTCATACGAATAACAAGTAATTAAAAGTAATATTTGGAAATCAAAATGATTAACAAGGAGATGGCATACAGGGCCCAGCTGATACACTTGAGGATCAGCGGAAATGGAATGGCGATGGTGAAAACAACGGTCGTGGCAGCAAGAATGACTGAAACTTGCTCTAACACTTGAGTCAGGGTTGTGAAATCTCGGCCAATGATTTTTGCAACAATCAGAAGAAGAAAGATAAGAAAGATGGCGAAAGAGAGAATAAGAAATGAAACAGGGAGCTGGGATTGAATCTTTGCAAACAGAAGAGCTATTTCAACTGCTGAGGTAAAGCAAAATTCCATAACAACATCTTGCCACTGCTCCTGCAGAGACTGGTTGCCGTTGTGCTGAGGTACAAGGACTGCTTGCGATTCTAAGTCGATAGAAGAGGAAGATGGTGTGTGTAATGGGTCTGATGTTTGAGGGATTTGGGAATTGATGAAGCTGGTGATTTTAGTAAAGAGAGCTTTGATACTCCCTGCAATGGGCATTTTGAATTTGTTGGTGTGTTCAAGATTTGGGTTGCATCTTTTATAGGAAGTTGTCGGATATTCGGAACAAAAGATCATTTACAGGACTTTTTGACTATGATGTGGGCTTCTGTCCCATTTCTGACAAGGCTTTCGAATAGTCGGATATTCGATCCGATAAAATATTTGGATTTCTCTTACTTATGTAAGATAAAATCAATGATGTGAAAGGCAACATTTGGAAACTTGGATTGGAACCGGTCTGATCGGGACCTGTTGATGGCAAAAGCTCCAAGTGATAGTCTAATGGTCATTAGCCATTGGATTGGACTGTATGGAACTGCAGTTCAACCAAGACTTTGTGTTGGTTTGTGATTGAATCTTGTTTTAATCTGAAAATGAGTCATCAAAAAAGTTACAATCGACATTGGAAAAGAAAATGATGTTAAGTTTAATAACTAAATTAAACATTAATTGGAAGCAATTAATAGCTATTGAATGCAGAATGTTAAGTTTATAAGGTTGGTTTTTGGGAAAACATTAATTTGTACAAGGACAATGCAAAATGTCCAATTTATTAAAAAATTAGAATCCAAATTTAAATATCCGGTTAAGAAGTGGTAGGAAGTGTCGACCGTACAAGGTCAATGCTTCCGAATAGTCCGTAATCCGATCTGCTAAAACCTAGACAGTTTGGCTTCTTCCAGGTAAGTACAATCAGGAGAGAGAAACGGAATAGAATTGTTGACCTTTGCTTGTTTATTTGAAAGAATCAATAGATAATCAGGATCCCAAGTCCCAACTCTCAAGGTTTTAGTTTTCATTTGTAAGAAATTGACAGGTTAATTTGGACCCACCAATTGGAAATTGTTGTAAAATTAATAGAATTCGGATATGATCCGAGTGGGATGTTATTTGATTAAATTAAAGAATGCAAAGCAATGAGTTTGGTTGATGGGTAGTGCTCCCTCCCTCCAACTCCTTTATTAATTGATTAAATTCTATTGGATTAGAATTCGGATTTTAGCTTCTCCAATGTAAGAAGCTACCATATATCAGTTGGAATAAACTTCCTCCATCCACTTAAGATTAATAATTTGAGATTGATTTTGAAAACTTCTAATTTTCAACACACCAACAATCGAACAAAATCTTTAGAAAGTAGACCGGCCGATTAGTAAAAGTTATAAAATTCCTATACAAACTTTTAAGTAAGGGTAGGAGTTTGAGAGTTATTAACATTAGAACAAAATGAAACTTTTAATAATTATAGGGTTGATATTTAAAATAAAGGTTTTATATATTTGATATAATCGGCCATATTCTAGTATAAGCAAATCGGTTTGGATGGAGTTTCTCATTAAAAAATAAAAACCAATCAAACCAACAAACAAAACTTAAATATAATATCTATTACAACTAGAATCCCCCCGTCTTTGACCTCAAAATCCCTTCAAGATCCAGACATAAATCGTACCCCGCAATATATATTTTATTTAGCTAATCTGCAAGAATTTGTAAAAAGCAACAATATAAGTGCAAAGCAAAAATAAAAATATCAATAATATCAATAAGAACTAATTTTTCAGGTTCACCCAATCAAGGAAGGAAGAAGACTCATAAACACACACAAACAGGAAGGAGACACGTGCCCAAATGAAAACCGTCGTATGCAAAAAGGTGCAACAAACTCACAAAATAACAAAGAACATTAACAGGCATAAAGTAAAAGAACTTCTAAGAAAATGGGATTTTATACCAGTGTATTCTGATTGAACATTAAAAATTACTATATCGCTACAATTAAAAAAGACATTTAATGGAATTTATTTTATGGCATTTAATCAAGGCCAAAGGACTATTTCTGTCCCAAGTTTTAATATAAAAACAAAAACACACCCAAGAGGTTTCAAAAATTTAAAGACTCACTTATGACCTAATTTTTATTAAAAATCTCAGTTACGATTAAGGGTAAAACCGGTATTTATTAAAAAATTTAAAAAATTAAAGTTTTATCATATTTTCCTCTATAGATTTAAAAGTCTCACAATTCTCTCATCCAAAGTTTCCAAGTTTTGAAAAGTGACAATTTCACCTCAAAATTCTAAGGTTTTTTTCTCTCCTCTTCGGCAACGACAACCATCTTAAGACGAAACAGAGAGTCAGCAACCATCTCCATCTCCGTCTATAAAGAGATGTTGTCTCTTTGTCAATAGAGATGAAGATTCGTTTGTTGGAGATTATCATAGGCTTTTTGTCTCGTTTTCAAATGGTTGTCGTCATCAGGGAGGGAGAAAGAAATGAAAGAGGGAAATGATACTATTTCATTCATATTAGAGATGTCAATTGGGGCTAGCATTGACCTGGTACGGAAAAAATGGTCCATGTTAGGTTACAAGTTTGGTAGGTCGTGCTATAGGTTGTAGGATAAGTCCCGTGAGGCTAATACATCCTGGTAAAAATATTAAATAATTATAATTAATTAAAAATTATTAGATAAAATAATGTTATTTTATCAATAAATCATAAATTTGAATTATGAATCTGAGTAACAAATCTAATCCATGAATTCGAATCATAAACTTGAGTGGAACTAGAATTGAACTCAGGCAAAATCATTTGGAAGCTTAAATCTAGTAGCACAACTTAAAACTAAAATCATCCCAAAAAATTTGTCCACAAAATTAAGTGTTAAGTTTTGATAGACTCAATTAAAATTTCGTATCTAAAAAATATTATTTTGAAACGAAATTAAAATGTCCCTAAACTTTAATGTTAAGCTTTGGTGGATGAATTTAGAATTTCATCCTCTAAAATTATCATTATAGGATGAAACTAAAATTATCTCTAAAAATTTTATCTTGAAAATTGAGACGAAACTAAAATTTCGTTCTTTAAAAATATTTGTTTGGGATGAAACTAAACATGTCCCTGAAAATGAATTTTATGTTTTGGGGGACGAAAGTTATCATTTTAAGACAAAAATAAATTCGTTTATAAAATTATCATTCTAAAACAAAACTAAAATTAACCCTAAAAATAAATTTTAAATTTTTGTGATGAAACTAAAATTTTGTCTTCTAAAATTATCATTTTGAAACAAAAATAAAATCATCCGTAAAATTATTATTCTGTTACGAAACTAAAAATGTCACTAAAAATGAATCCTAAATTTTGGGAAAAGAAATAAGAATTTTATCCCCTAAAATAATCATTCAGAGGCAAAATTTCATCCATAAAAACAACGATCTAGAAAAAATTAAAATTATTCTTAAATATTTAGTCTTTAAATTAAATATTTGTTATAGTGCATTTTGTGTACTGCAGCCATTGTCTCCACCAATCACGGCCATATCATCAAACAAGAATTTCCTTCTACCAACTTTCAGTCTTCTCCAATAAGAACCAAGTTCATAGACAAGAAGAGTGAACGGAACATATAAGACAAAGACCATTAAGCCAAGTGCTCTCATGCCATTTAAAAAGGTTAAATAGAAATTTCTTAACAAAAGGAGAAGAACAATGAATGATTGAAGCATGTAATCAAATTACATCGTATATATGTTGAATTTATAGCATTAAGCTTACAACAATATGTCATAAAAATACTCATTTATTGACCAAACAATCAGAAATAATCAAATTGCTAAAAAAGAAAGTGACATCTTACTTACTGGCCAAGCTTCAAAAAATAAAAAGAAAAAAGTTAACTCATTAAACACAATAAACTAATAGTAAGACGCACTAATTTATAACAAATTTGACTCTAAAACTTTTGACACTTAATATAGAATTTTCTTCCATGCGTGCGCATGTGCATTTGACATTAAAAGCTAAGAGATTAAGAGTTGAGAGTTTAGGGTTAAATTCAAATATTTGCACAATTAAGTCTGACCTATTATTCCTTTCCTTTTACAATATATAAACCAATGGATTGTGCACTTTATGGGAGGGGTATTTTTCCTATTTCAAAAATGACCATAGGATTTTATGTATTAGGCTAACTACCATGGCTAGGGGGTTGATTTATACATAAGTGAAATACTCTGGTATGAAGTATGGAAGGGCTACTATAACTTTCTCCGAGGACCCACCTCAGCCTAGAGTTGTTTGGTGGGGAAGTAAAATTATTCTTGTTTCATACATTGGGTATTTTGGGTACCAAATGAGCCACTTCAAATAGGTTTTTTACTCTGGCCCAAAATATGATTAATCTTGTATGGGTTGCATCATCCTTTAATAGTGTACTAGATTTATTGAGAAGTTGGGCATTCTTGGGCCACCAAACGTAACTGGTGGTTTCTGGGTCATGACCAGCAACAACTATAATTTTATTAAAGACTATTTCCACATCTTCAACTGATTGGTGTACTCTCACTAAATCACTAGAGTTTTACCCCAAGTCTTTCAATTGTAGCATTAAGTAAATTACTTCCAATTTTTTATATGAATATTTATCCCAACAAGAGGCATGTGAGATTAGATGTGTGATCTTATGCAAGAGATAATAAATAGTTGAATTGAGGGTGTGACTTTGTGTAAGAGATTATGATGACAAGGATATTTTAAATGTGGTTTAACTTGCTACTTGAGAGTCTACGTTCACAGTTATATTATTTACGTCATCGTTAAATGCATATAATTATGATTTTATGATATTGTAGATTTGAACCCCAAGATATTTTGATTCACGTAATATCAAAGTGAAAAAGAAAGAAATAATAATAACACGATATACTTGGTTCAAATTTTGTAAAGAAATCCTACATCTAAGATAGAGACATTCCTTTGGTTGAATCCACTATTTATCAAGTTCTATTATAAGAATATAAACACATAACTCTTTTTAACCTTTGTACAACCACACAGTATACAAAACCATATACAGGGTAAAATAAAATCAAAGAGAACTTAACTTCACTAGAGAGATATCGTTGATCAAACTCAAGAGCGAAAACCCTAGCATAGCTCCAACAAATGCAAGGTAGAGAATAAGAATATACAGTGCCCTTATTCTCTTGATGCAATACATGGTGAAAGAGAGACTTTATACTTTAGTCAAAAAAGTAAAAATGCAAATGACTAGAGTGCCCTTACTTAAACACTGAAATGATTAATGCACTCTTTAACACAGAATTACAAATATGCCCTTATAGTTTGAGACAAAATATTACAAACTCTACCTTGTTGAAACTATAAGACTAAAAACCATGAATTCAACCAAGAAAAACACTTCTACAAAAACAGTTTATACATTTCCAATATGCAACAAGTCTAAGGCAATCATAAACTTGTTTATTGGAATAGCTTTTGTCAAAATATCAATAGAATTGACCTCTAAAGCAATTTTCTTCAAAATTACCTGACCATTAGACAAAACTTCCTTTATAAAATGCAACCTAACATCTATATGTTTTGTTCTTTCATAAAAAAACACTATTTCTGGATAAATGCATTGCACTTTAATAGTTACAATATATCACAAGAGTACCACAACTCAACCCCAACTCTTTTGTTATACCCTTTAGCCAAGGAGCTTCCTTAATAGCTTCTGTTAGTGCAACATACTCAACTTATGTTATAAACAAAGTAACAATATGCAGAAGACAACTCTTCCAACTTATCACATTATCACCAAAGTGAAAATATATCTAGTTAGAGACTTCCTTTTGTCTAAATTTATAGCATAATCTAAATCACAGTGCCTTTTTATATCACTATCTTGGTGCTTGTTTTAAACATGATCTTTTTAGCAGGCAAACCATATCTTCAAATCTAGGTTTCACAAAACCCTTTGGTTGCTCCATAAATATTTGCTCTTCTAAATTACCCTGAAGAAAAATAGTAGTAACATTTAGCTATTCAAGTTCTAAATCAAATAACACTATAATAGATAAAATAAGTTTTATTGATGTATGTTTAACTACAGGTGAAAAAATTTCATGATAGTCAATTCTTTCTACTTGGGAAAAACCTTTCACAATAACTCTAGCCTTAAACCTTCCATTTTCAAAGCTTGGAACAACAAGTTTTCTTTTAAAAACCCATTTATAACCTATAATTTTTTTATTTGCAGGTTTTTTAACAAGAATCCATGTGTTATTTTTATGTAGGGAATTTATTTTAGCTTGCATGGCATCTAACCATTCATTTTTGCGCTTACTCATATAGTCTTGTTTGAAATTTATAGGTTCATTCAATTTAATACAATCACCTATATTAAATGCATGTGATATGAAATCTACATGAGCATATCTAAATGACAATTTAATAGATATTCTAGACCTATCTCTAGCAAATTAATAATCAAAAAGATCAAAATGCACATTATTGTCTAAACTACTTTGACTCTGACTCTGTGATGGTTATTGGTTCAAACCCCTATCTTCATACTTTGAAGCATGAATTGGATCTAAGTCTAAACTAGGTCCATCACTTGACTCAAGACTATCAAGCTTACCCAAGTCAAAGTTCTCCATCTAAATATGAACTTGTTTAGATTAAGATTGGTTAGAAATAAATAGATCTTTATAAAAAAAAAATTCATTAAACACAACATCCCTACTAATCACACATTTTAATTCATCAATTAACCGAACTTTATAACCCTTAGTCCTTAAAGGGTATCCTAAGAAAATAACTCTTAAAGCTCTAGGGTTCAACTTACCCTGATTCACATGGATATAGGCAAGACATCCAAAAGGTCTCAAGTGATTTAACTTAGGTAGTCTACCATACCACAATTCAATAGGAGTTTTAAAATTAATAGCATAAGAAGGTGATCTATTGATCAAATAGTAAGCAATAATAACTACTTCAGCCCAAAATTTCTTACTCAATCTTAAGTCAACCAACATGTATCTTACCTTATTCAGAATGGTTCTATTCATCATTTCTGTAAGACCATTCTATTGAGGAATGTCTATACAGGTTCTGCGTCTCAAGATTCCAAAATGTTTACAAAATTCAGCAAATTAGTTATTACAGAATTTAAGAACATTGTCTGTTCTTCAAACTTTTAATTTCTTATTAGTTTGATTTTTAACAAGATTTTTCCATTCTTTGTAAAATTCAAAAGCTTGATCTTTATTTTTTAAGAAATAAACTCATACTCTTCTTGAAAAATCATCCATAAAGGTTAAAAAATAATGAGCATTAGACAGAGAATTAGGTACTTGAGGAAAACCCCACAGATCTGAATGCACATAATTAAGAATATTTTTTTTATCTATGAATAGTAGCAGTAAACTTTAGCCTTTAAGACTTCCCAAAGACATAATTCTCACAAAACTCCAGTGTAGAAATTTTGTTAGAATTGATCAAGTTTTGTTTACAAAGTTCTTGCAAGCCCAGACTACTAATGTGTCCTAGCTTTTTATGCCACAACTTAATTTCATCCAACTTCTTAGCTTTAGAGGACATTAAGTCACCTATAATTGTTCCCTCCAAGATGTATAACTGATTCATCAATTTAGCTCTCATAAAACTAAAACTCCTTTCATTATCTTAAGCACACCTTTATGAGACTTATAAGAATAACTATTGGAATCTAACAAATATAAAGATATTAGGTTTTTACCTAATTTGGGGACTAATCTGACATCCTTAAGAATTTTAATAGAACCATCAACAAGTTTTAGTTTTATTGCACCTATACCAGTAACCTCAGATGAATCAGCATTACCCATTAAGACTTTTCCCCTATTTACATGTTTTAAATGTAAAAACTAATCTTCTCTAGGTGTCATGTGATAGGTATATCTCGAATCCATAATCTATTCTTCCCTTGACAACCCCTCAGATAAAGCCAACACTTCAACACTGTCATATCCATCAAACAGATTCATAGATTCATGTTTATCATTATTAGAGCAAAATTCATTTTCTTCATTTTAGGTCAATTCTTTTTCATATGGTCTTCCTTATGAAAATTCCAACAAACTCTTTTAGACCTAGGTTTAGATTTATTATTCCTTTTATCTCTATACTGAGTTTTTTTTTTTGGTTTTGCCTTTAACTTGCAAACCTTCACCTATGGCTTTCTTTTCTATCTTCATTTCTATATCTTTAGACTTAAGAGCCCCTAAAACATCTTCCAAAGAAAGAGACTCTCTACTATATTTAATAGTAGCTTTTACATCCTTAAAGGTTTTAGGCAATGAGTTCAGAATAATGATAACTTGATTTTCATCAAAAAAAAATTTTCTTCTATATTAGCAAGATTGATTGTAATCTTATTGAACCCATCTAAATTTTCTTCCAAAGTTTTTCTAGGATCTATTTTTAAACCAAAAAGTTGCTCTTTCAAATAAATTTTGTTACTCAAAGATTTGGTCATATAAAGAGACACAAGTTTCAACCATAATTTTGCAGCAGTATTAACATCATCCACTTGTCTTAAAACATTATCAGAAAAATGTAAAATAAGCAAGTCGTACGTAGTTTCAAGTACCTTAGCCTTCTGAGAGTCTGTCATATTAGAAGGTAAAGCATCAAGACCTTCCAAGGCCTTTCCACATTTTTAATGCACCAAAACTGCCCTTATTTTTTTCCTCCAAATGTTAAAGTAATTTTTACTAGTAAATTGCTCTATTTTTACTCTAGAGGACCTCATTATGATCTTTTTCTTTTTCTTTCAGTTTTTTTAATCCTACAAAGACCAAAAGAAGAACAACAGGAGCAAGAAAATAGTGTACCAGTAACAAGAACACATTATTTTTGAAAATATTCAAATATATCAAGAGATTTAGCAAGTATATTTCAGCAAAACATACTAAAGAACACAAGTTCATAACACATCTCAAGATATAAACTAAACAACCAAATATAATGAAAAAACATGTCAAAGAACATAGATCGAAAAATCTTTAATGGCTCTGATACCACTTGTTATAGATTTGAACCCCAAGATATTTCGATACGAGCAATATTAGAGCAAAAAAGAAGAAACAATAATAACATGATATAATTGATTTGGATTCCGTAAAGAAATCCTATATTCAAGGCAGAGGTGTTCTTCTAGTCGAATATACTATTTATCAAGTTCAATTACAATAATACAAACACACGACTTTCAACATTTGTACAACCACACAATATAAAAGACCATATACAAGGTAAAACAAAATCAAAGAAGACCTGACTTCATTGGAAAGACGCCATTGATCAAACTCAAGAGCCAAAACCTAGCACAAATCCAACAAATGCAAGACGGAGAAGAAGAACATACAGTGCCTTTATGCAATCACAGTGAAAGAAAGAGTTTATACTTCAAAAAAGTGAAAATACAAATGACCAGATTGCCCTTGCTTAAACATTGAAATGACTAATGCACTCTTTAATGCAAAATTATAGATATGCCCTTATAGTTTGAGACACAAAATATTACATATAAAAATAAGATAATTATATTGATTACATAATCATAATTTAATAGAAAGTGATTGCTTTTCACTATAACAAAAAATGAAATATAGATATTGAAGAATTAAATTGTCAAGATGCGTCATCCTCATTGTCTCTAAATGATCAAGTAATTTAATGTTGATTAACTACTAATATTCTTTTAGCTGTTATTTCGATGAGTTTGGTTAACGAGAAATTTTATCATACAACACCAAGTAAATTTCTAGTGTCTTAATTATTAAAAAGACATATATAAAATTAATTAGAGGTAATCTTTAGTCAAAGAATTGAGGAGCATTATAGAGTTTTTGAGGTCCTCATGAGTTTATCAGAAAGACATTTATTCATCTAATGAAATATCAAACTAATATGGTAGGATCCTTCTCTCTTACAAATTTTTTGCCTTCTTTCTCCTGTTTTGCAAGAAAATGGTGGGTCCTAACTCTGAATATAAGATCACTTTGTTCCAAGATCTCAGTTTGTTTATTTTTTAATTTACTTTATTTCGTATACGCCTCATGTCAAAACTCAATGAATGTGGATATATTCGACTTCGAATCCGAAATATCATTTTCCTTTTAGTCTCTTCAACTTTGATATGAGCCTTGAAATTAAAGAATTGATTTCACATGAGAAGCTGTACCAAATGAGATGTAACTGAGTGATATACAGTGTATGTTCTTATTAGATGAATTAGGTTTAAATCCTAAACAGAATTATAGTTTGATGGTATATTTTAACAAATAAAATTTTAACCTGATGCTATAGTGCTATAGTGCATAACAATTGCAGCATTTTACATATTAGTTTGACTGGATTGGATGGGTCTAACAGTTGAGTTGAATTGCAACACGATGTGATTCACCTAATCTAATCTGGTCGGAATTTTAGAAGGCTGTTACTAAGTTATCCACACTCTTCACTACAGATTGCGGATTCGAACTTAGATATCCGCTTTCCCTCACTTTCAACATCTGTCTCTTCCTCCACAACTGACAAAATATAAAATCAAATATACCCTGAGGATAATTGTAGTCTTACTAAATCCGTTATCATGGAAACAGAGGAAATAATATTGCATCGTCTTATTACTCTGTGTATCCAACATCTCATCAGAGGTACATGACAATTAGAACAATAAGAAACTTGAATGATAAAGCTGATACAAATAACAAGTAATTAAAAGTAATATTTGGAAATCAAAATCATTAACAAAGAGATCACATACAGAGCCCAGGTGATACACTTGAGGATCAGAGGAAATGGAATGGCGATAGTGAAAACAACGGTCGTGGCAACAAGAATGATCGAAACTAGCTTTAACACTTGAGTCACGGTTGCGAAATCTCGGCCAATGATGTTTGCAACAATCAGAAGAAGAAAGATAAGAAAGATAGCGAAAGAGAGAATATGAAAGGAAACAGGGAGCTTGGATTGAATTTGTGCAAAGAGGAGAGCTATTTCAAGTGCTGTTGTAAAGCAAAATGCTATAGCAGCATCTTGCCAGTTCTGCCGAAACTGGTTTCCATTCTGTTGAGGTGCGGAAACTGCTTGCGATTCTAAGTCGACAAAAGAGGAAGATGATGTCTGTGATGGGTCTGACGTTTGAGAGATTTGGGAAATGATGAAGGCGATGATTGAAGCAAACAGAGCTTTGATACTCTCTGGAATGGACATTTTGGATTGGTTGGTGTGTTTCAAGATTTGGGTTGCATTGCATCTTTTATTTATAGGAAAGTTGTCGGATATTCGAACAAAAAGATCATTTAAAGGACTTTTGAAATATGATGTTGGCTTCTGTCCAATTTCGGACAAGGGATTCGAATAGTCATTATAGGAAATTTTTTAAAAATAGTTTTTATACAAAAGTTCAATTTATTATAAAGTGGTAGGGACGGAGGGAAGGAAGATATTATTATTATATTATAGGAGAAGTGTTGAATGTACAAGGACAATGAATCCGAATAGTCGGATATTCGATCCGCTTAAAGCATGAGAGTTTGGTTTCTTCCTTTGTTTCTTTAAAGTCAAGAGAATTGTTGACCTTGTTCGTTTGACAGAATAGACAATCAGAATCGCAAGTCCAAACTCTCAGCTTTTAGTTTTCATTTGTTAACGCGTAGGAAATTGACAGGTTTGGACCCACCCACCAATTGTGAACAATAATAAAATTCGGATATGATCGGAGTGGAGGTTATTTGTGAAACCATTTTTCCAAGCCCATTAGCAAAAATCTTACATTGAAAAGATGTATTTTAGTAACTCACTTCATCCGTTATATTCTATTTTAAAAGTAGTAAGTGAGGAACTCTAACAACTATTAGGAACTAGAAAATTCTTATGAAAAAGATTAAAAGAAATTAATTTGTTTATTAAAGAACAATTTCAGCTAATATATATAGCCTTACATAATAAACTGAAACAAAAAATTAATTGTCCATGTCAAGTAAATCCTAATAAGGTAGTAAAACTAAATCAAACAAACAAGTATTCCTGTATAATAGGGATCTACTGACTGAGTGGAGACTAACTACCAAAGCAAACCTAACAATTCCTCATTTAAATTGAATGCTACAAGCACTTAGTTTATATATCATATTCAGAACAAACTCCCAATAGTTAGAAGATGGAAACACACATCTATGTGTTTACTATGACCATGCATTACTGGGTTCTTTGAAAGTTTGATACCAAAGCTGCTATCACAACGAATAATAGTTGACTTGTCTTGCTTTTGATCCAACTGTCCCAATACCCTTTTTAGCCATATTGCTTGGCATGCACATGAAGTTGTAGCAATAAACTTTGTCTCTATGGTAGATAGACAGGCTTATTACTAGTTTTTTTAAAAACCAAAATACTGCTCATAAACTTAATTTAAACACAACCTGAAGAGCTCTTTCTATCTTTTAAATCTCCCAATATAATCATTGCTGGTGTAAGCAATAAGTTCATCACCCCCTCATTTCCTATAAAAAATTCCAGACTTAGTTGTTCCTTCAAATATCTCAACACCCTTTTCACTGCCTGTAGATGAAGCTCAGTTGGATCTTCATATACCTACTACTGAGACTCACCACAAACATCATGTCCGGTCAAGTAGTTGCAAGTTACATTAGACTAACTACCACTTGTTTATAGTAAGTCTTGTCCTCCTTAATTCCACCTTCATCCTTCATGATCTTAAAGTCAGGGACAATCAGATTTTGAACAGAATTACTTTTATCCATTCCAAACCTTTGCAACACCTCCAATGCATACATCTTTTAATTGATAAAAACGCCATCTGATCTTTGTAGGACTTTGAGACCAAGAAAATACCTTATCTTCCAAGATCCATCATGTCAAACTGATGCTTCATAGAATTTTTAAACTCTGTAAATGTCAATTCATAGTAAAAATGAGATCATCAATATACAAACTTACAATTAAAACTTTGTCTTCTTTTCTTTTCTTAATAAACAAAGTATGCTTGTAGTCACACTTCTCAAAATCTTCTTTCGTGGAATAGGCTTCTATACAACTTGTAATTTGCACAAGTATGCCCAAAGATATTTTAGTCTTCCTCTGAAATTATTTGATTTAATTAAGAATATATTGTTGAAATGTATGAACGGTCATTCATCACAAGTGTGGATGCTTGTTCGTGTCTTACAATGGGAAAATTGGTCATTTCGTGTTGAGCACATGAAATTTCTTCAGTGTAAGGATGAACAACCATGCATGTTCGGGAGGATAAGGGGTCGAGAGCCTCATGATGGGAAAATCCATAATTGGACAGATGCGGCGGAGACTTGGGGGCTAGCCACACAGGAAGAGGAAACCCAAGCTGGGGGAGTTGCCATACAAACATAGGGGATCTAAGAACTAACGGTGGAGGACTACGAAGACCCAATGGAGGGTGCCTAGAAAGCAAAACGATGGCCTGACATGGTATCCTCCTCGTCATTTGATTTTGTCGACTCGACATCTGATAAGGTATCTAGTGTCTATTCTCCCATAAAACATTTTACAAGGTACTTTTCTGCTCCTTAATTCTCTCAAGGGCCAACCAGACCCTTACTCATTTCTTCAGAAAGCATTCTCCAGACAAACAATCAGTTTTTTCATGTTTGATTACTCAAAAAGAGGAGAATGTGCTTATAAATAGTCATTTTCTCTTATCAAAATTACACTTCTCAATAATAACTTTAGATTAGATAATTTCCAACTCTAGTATTTTGAAGCTAAGGAGTTGGTAGAGTTGCTGTCACATAAACACTTTGTCGACTATGATGTTGTAATGCAAATTGGCGACTAAGAAACAAACCTAACATAGCTTTGAAAAGTCAGCAAGAAATGAATCCTCCCATTCTTTCAACGGCATTAAATGTTCTGGACACTAGGCTATATTAGGAATCTGGGGCATATAAACACTTTGCTCTTTAGAATGTTTGCTCCTAGAAAGCTTTGCCACCTTTAAAATTTGTTTCCTTTTAGTATACTCCACTATTAGAGCTTTATGTTCATTTTGAAAATTTTAAATTTGTAACAAAAAAACAAAAGAAATAATACAAGTTCATCACTGTGTTCTAAACCTTAACATGCATCAAAGATGATTCAATTTGCTCTTGAAATACAATAGGAAAAAATCTGATTGGCCAACCATTGATTTTCAGTTAAAACTAGAATTGAGTTGGTGTTTAGTTGCAAAATTGAATTCAGCCGTTGAACATAAATAAGCTTAACCATAGATCACACCATTCCGGATCAGCTCGTTTAAAATCAAATGCATACAAAAATCTTTTGCCTTTTCATTTACATATGAAAGCCTCCTAGCTTCCTATTAGCTTCTTGCTTGGAAAAGACAACTACAACTGTCGGAAATATATATTACGGTTATAAGTATGAAAATTGAAACTCATATTACACAAAATCAATTGGTTTGTGTTAAGGTTCAATCCACATATTTATATACCACTCATTTTACTTAAGTTTATTAGATGTGAGACTCTTTTTTTATTTTTTTTATTTAAGTTTTCAATACCTCCGTTTAAGTGCAACCACCTATACTGTTAGTACGCCTTTTTGGCTCAGTTGATTTTTGTCTGAGTGTGTTGTCATTTGTATCCAGAAACACTTTAGACTATTAACTCGCCATTTGGCTCGTGCTTTGATATCATATCAAAAATATATATATTAGACTTACAAGTATGAAGATTGAAACTAATATTACACAAAACCAATTGGTTTGTGTTAAGATTCAATCTACACACTTATATATAAAACAACTACCATTCGAAAATGCAACGACAATGGCCTTCCTAAAATAAAAGATAAACTTTTCTGGTTGATATGTGATCTTTTGGAACTGAAAGGAAAACCAGAAACGCGTGCCCATGAGGCCAAATATTCACCAAATACTTGTTTGTGTGTTGTGTCTATACATATATTTAGTTCCTATGTGTACATAATTTAAGGGGGTAATTGTTTAGTTCTTCTTTGGCCATCAATCTATCAGCAAATTAACTTGAAGTTTAAAGTCCCTGTATGTCTCTTTGACCATCAAAGAACAGAAGAAATTTTGAAGTTCCAACAGAACATTGATGATTCACTGCCCAACTTTGTTTCATTTTCCCAAGTCATGTTTGTGTGGGGAATTATTTGTGATTTAGAGGCTTAGGAGAATTACATTCAAATTGATCAAGAAAAGTTATTTCCGAATGCTAGAATAATCTTCATCACTGTCAAAATCTTCACTGCACTCTACTTGTTGGACCATATATGAACCTTCACCCTCGGAACTAGTACTACAACCAGGATTCAGGTTATCCACATTTACCTCATAATCATCCATGTACTCTGCTTCAAAATCCAAGTTTTCTTTCCCTGAAAGTAATAGAAAATTTAGAAGCAATTGTGAAATTCTAGAATCTAAGAAGTTCAAGACACAGAAAGATCAAACATCAACTCAAGTAAAAGTGCTAGCTACAAGAATCATTTTTTATTGATGTGACAATCAAAATTTGAATTTCATTCACAAGTATCATTACTACATTATTTTCAGTTACAAATGAATTTTTGTGTTATCATCCATAACACCAACACATGTTCCCACAAAATCCAGACTAGCTGACAGTAAGAATATCTATGTACAAACACTGTACACAATTTTGTAAACAAGACAGATATAATGTGCTAAGTACACACATAAGAGACTTTGAATATGTTGCACATAAGAATTGCCTTAGGCCCCTCTTCAATGCACAAAGATATTGAAATGGCTCCTTCTTCCCCTTGCAGCAACCACACCTGTGACAACAGAAAATGATCCCATCAAAATGACAAATGAAGAGTTAGGACCCAATACAAAGAAGGGATGGAGGAAAAAATTCACAAAGATATATGGACTCCAAAAGGAAGAAGAAGAAAGAAGACCTTAAAGGAAAAATTCACAGAAAACTATCATCCCAGTGCTATAAAATAGCAAATCATGGTCAAACGATGTACACTATAAATGTCAATTGAGATCTTAGCTGAAACAAAATAAATGGAAGGGAGATTTAAAAAAAAAAACAAATTAAATGATGCACTAGGAAAAATTACAGCTTTCCTTCTAACAACAGCCCATAATGGTTTTCAAAAAATTTCCTGGTTGATAATTTTAAATTGGATCTGGTCTCCATTCCACAAACAAACAAAAGATTAACAAAATGTTAGGAGTGGCAAATTTGAAGCTCAACTTTTGCTGAATGTCGATGCAGTCTTACTTGGCAGAAATGTCATCAAAGCTGCTTCAAGTGTTCCTAGGCTCTTCTTAAAACCATACAAAGTTCAGAGAATATTCCTTCAATTTCACACAATGACATAGCTGACTATTTCTACACATTCTTTCACTTTTCAGGCACCTCATGTCAGGTTAGAAAAAGAAAGAGAAAAATTGAGTAATAAGCATCGGCCAGAAGCAGTGTGTAACATATTCTATCAGCTTCTTAGAGAATTATAAACGTTCCAGAGTATTCTTGCCAGATGCCGCATGACTACATCACAGGCTGTTTATATAGACTAAGCTTTCAGTGAAAACTACTCCCCATTCTAAGGAACTATATAATATAAACGAGATCACCTCAATATCCCCTTCCATACATAAGCAAAGTTATTTGAGACTTAGGCACAAAATCATATACAAAATGCCACCAGAAGAAATAAATTTAATACTATGTGCTTGTTCGTAATATTAAACCATCAAATCAGTGAGTACTCTACACTATCATCATAATCTGCTATTGTAGAACTTATCATAAATGCCAAAGACTCATTTAGACACAAAATATAAATATTCAATAAATTAAGAAAAAAAGATGGCATGTCTTTACACAATAATAACTGATAGAGCTTAAGATACTTGAAAAATTAAAATTAGCAGACAATGAAACTTACCAAGAATCCCGTCAGTTTCTGGCTTCCTTGAGACGTTCTGCTTCGGATCAAAATTCAAGATCTGCTTCTGATGCTTGAAGCTAGACAGGTCATCATACTCAGTCATCACCACAGGTCCAAGTCCAGTGTATATATCCCTCCACATTTTCCGCTGTTCCGCAATGTTGATAAATCTCAGGGCTTCCATCTCCTTCCTTGAGTACATAATTTTTTCTTGTTTTCCATGCCTTAACTCACCATCTTGACCATCCACATTATCAGCCAAACTATTACCATTTTCGCTCATCTCCAAAGCCTTTTTCACATCTTTCTCCTTCCTTCTCGATCTTCTTGCCTTCTTTCCATCATCCACGCCTTGTTCCTTCTCTCTTTTCTTCCTGTTCCTCTCTATCACCTTAGGAACCCTAACAGTCTCAATCAATGCTGTATCATCAATTACTTCAATCTTAAGAGAGGGCCTAACAGTCACATCACTTACTATTGCAGCGTCAATCCTCACACCATTATTTTGCACCAGTTTGCGCCCTTCTTGACCAGCTAGACCAGAAACTTCAAGTTCAGCCAATAACTTCTTTTTCTTGGCCTCCAACAGAGTTTCAGATTTCTTTTCTTTTATATCTTCATTATCACCTTGCACAACAGAACTCGTCTCAACTTTAACCTCGGACTCCTCTTCATTGAACTTATCACGTTCTTGAATTCCAGAGCAACCCACTTTAAGTTTAACAGAATCTTTCGAGGTTTCTTCAAAATCGGTAATACAACCCACCTCGCTATTCAGCTTTCCTTTAACTTCCAAACCAAAAACCTGCACCTTTCTATCACAAAGCACCCCAGTGCCTTCAATTCCAGAAAATTCAGAAACCATCCTACCTCCATTCTCAAATTCCATTTCATTGACTTCATTACATTCTTGAATTCCAGAGGAACCCACTTCAAGTTTCACAGAATCTGCCAGAATCTTTTCAAAATCAGCAGCACAATCCAGTTCACTATTCTCTGTTTCTTCAACTTCCACACCAAAAGCTTTGGCCTTTTTCTCACAAACCATCTCTATTTCTTCAAAACAAGCGAACCCAGAAACCAAATCACAAACAGTGACCATTTCATCACCAGAACCCAACAATTCTTGAGCAAGTTCTTGTTTTTCTTCACTAAAGTTGACACCGCTCTCACATTCATCTTTACCACAAGAACAAGCCGCCTTCTTCACGCAACTGCAACAGGCCTCCATGGTGACGGGTCTTCTTTTCTTGGAGTTGAATAAGTATTATCAGAGAACTGTAGTGAATCTTGCGAGGCAAAAGAAGAGAGAAAAGCGAACCGTTTTTGTTCTTGTTCTTCTAGATGGTGCAGAGTGGGAGTTTCTTAATGAAATTGAGGGGTTATTGGATTGAAAGCAGGGTGTTTATCATCAGCCTTCTATAATTTGGTAGAGACAAATGATAATTTGGCGAGAGAGAGCACAAAAATATAAAAACCCTTTGTAAAAAGTAAGAAGTGAAAACCAGTTTATAGTGTGCAGTGGGAGAATGCAGGGTCAGATTATAACCATCTTTGAGGAGCTTTCGGATTTATTTCCCAACAAACCGTTACGAAAATTAAAATAAAAAAAAAACTTTATTGTTATTTTGTTTTTAATTTTAAATTATTTAATTATATATAATATATCATTAATTATATATATTATTTATGATTTTTTTTATTAAATTTGGAGGGTATTAAAGTTTTTTTATTTTCAAATAAAATTGCGTATTATATTTTTGCGTTGGGGAATTTTTTTAATTAAAATTATTTATAGGAATAACATTTTGAATAATAATAAAAATTTGAAGAAAGGATAATTTATATTACATGTCACTAAAATTTAAATGGATTTGTATGACCAAACAACCATTTCCCACCCAAGGTTTGATATAAACTCAACTTCTCATCCATTAACTATCGATAATTTAAATATTCATTCGTTTGTTAAATTTCATTATTATTATCGAGAATAAAATTATCATTTAATAAAAATATTTAAAAAATTATAAATTTTTCACATTTTTCCCCCAAAGTTTAAAAACAAATAATTCCCCTCCCCCCACCTTCTCCTTACCCGAAGATTGAAAAATTACTATTTTCCCTTTAGGGTTTGCATTTTCTCTCTTGCCACTTCTCTAGTAATCAGAGTCAACCAACCTTCTCTCTCCCATCTCCTGGATGAGGAGGAATCGTCGGCCAACAAGAGGTCAACTGATGATTCATAGGTAAGACACAAATCCGTGTGACACACAAATTCGTGCATCACATAGATCAGTCGATGCACGGATTCTTGCCTTGCCAACAAATTGTCAGTCGACAATTTATCCTTCTTGGAGAGATACGAGGGTGGAGGTTAGCTAGTTTCGATCGTTAGAGAAACGACAAGGGAAAAAGAGAAAACTTATAGGGGGGAAATAGTGATATTTCAAACTTTGGGTGAGGAGAAGATAGAGAGAAATTGTTAATTTTTAAACCTGGGGGGGGGGGGGGGAATGTAATAAATTTATAATTTTTTAAATATTTTTATTAAATAACAATTTTACCCCTAATAGTAATAGTAAAATTAAATAAAATTGTGAGTATTTAGATTTTCGATAGTTAATGGATGAGAAGTTGAGTTTGCACCAAACCTTAGATGGGAAATAGCCAAATTATATTATAATAAGTAATGGTATGTATACAGATAATTATAATGTACATAATTTTATATATAAATAATGATATATCATCATTTAATTTAATAATTTTACATCAGAGATAAAATAACACCTAATATCACAAAACATTTAACATCATATTGACATAATTATTTATATATAAAATTATATATTATAATACACAAGACTTAATGTTATTTACATATGTTTAAACTATATATAAATTTGAACTCAACTCAAAAAATTATATTCAAATTTTATAATTTATTTATTTATCAATTATTCTTGGTATTCAAAATTAAAGTTAAATTTAAAAAATGTAAATACAAAAGTTTTAAACTTCAAGAGATATATAATATTATACTTGAACTGAATCTCACAAGATCACCAAACCGAACAACAGTAACTTGTGTTTGACTCAAATATAATGCTCAGACCGCTTCAGCTCAACTCCAATAAAATACTCAAATCAGTCAAACTCGAGAACACTAGAGCCCAATAAATAGCTAGCAAGCAGTGTGCTCATTTATAACTCTAGCAATCCCTAACCTCTAAATGAGGTAATAGCATCAGTCTGGATTTAAAATATTTATATATTTACATGTTTTACTAATAGTCTGTTAAAAAAATGTTGATGTACCAAGAATTCCCACATGACTCCAGGCACAAACTAGTAAATGCACACCTGATACACGAAAAAACCCTAATGCTCAATCCTCGAGCCATGCAGGAATGGCGAAAGATAATACATCATAGAGTTCAATTGTCGTTGAAAGAAAGAGGGGTCCATAAATGAGTATGAACATGAAAGAACACGATAAGAAATATCCACAAACCCAGTTCATTGTCAACAATTCAGGACTTCAAAAATAGACATCAGCAGCATGGCATCATACCAGCAACAGCACCAGGCAAATGTTATATAACTTATATTAAAAGGGCAATCCAATCCTACAAATCTGCTCTCATATTATATGAAATAAATTCTCCTATATGAAAAATTAAAAAATATATATGGAGACAAAATGCAAACAAGCTGCAGAATTTCAAACAACTGGAGAAATTGAGTTTATTTGCCTTTTAGGCATCTGGATCTGGATCTGGAGCTCGAGCTGGAGCTGGTGACTTCAGAAGTGGTTGAAGAGCCTTCACAACAATGCTCATATTAGGCCGGAACTCAGCTTCATACTGCACACACAATGCTGCAACAGCTGCCAGCTGCAATCAATATATGAGAATATTTGTCAGTGATATGATCACCAAAACGGAAATGGCAGCTGCAATGTTTCAATGCAAATGTAATCAAGCATCTCAACCCATCAAGGAAAATTCTGCAAGAGTGCATGATTCTAATGTAGGAGAGAGATGTATACCTTAGCTACTCCTTTGGGAGGATATTCTCCTTTTAGCTTGGGATCCACACACTGTTTAACTTTGTCTTCACTTAATCTCGGAGTAGCCTTAACAATGATTAAGTTTATCAGCTCAAATCACAGGCCAAGAGAACTGGGAGAACAAAGAGAATGATAATGATGTAAAAGTAGACAAACGGACTGACCCAGGTAACGAGACTCTGTTGCCCACGAGGCATAGTGTGATCAACAGGTTTCCTTCCTGTCAAAAGCTCTAGAAGGACAACTCCAAAGCTGTAAACATCACTTTTCTGGGTCAATTGTCCAGTCATTGCATATCTGCAATTCAGTTTTCCAAGCCACAAGTTAGTTAACCACCCACAATAAATGTGTCTTTAAAAACTAGGATTAAAAGATGATAATGTAAATTTCAAATGACAAAATGGGCATTGCCATGGGAGAAATATATCAAGATAGCACTGTGCCAGACAGAATGGTCCATATGTTTGCACTACTGCTAAGTACATCACCAAGAGCAACACTAAAACTGTTTTTATTATAAAAAGGTGTACTAAGGGACAAAAATCAATCACGTATCTGAACTAACATGTTTAGATCTTCCATTTTCAATCATATTAGGTTATTACTCTGGTCAAAGGAATCCCCAAAAGAATGCTACTATAAAAACCATACGCTCTCAAACAGTTAGATGCATACTAAACATCAATTTGAATAAAATGCAATCTACATCAAATGATTAGGCTACAAAAGTCAATACTTACCTTAACAAAGATGAAACTACAATGTCAATATAACTATGATATACTACCAATGGGACCTCTATTAAGATCTATCTAAGACACTCAAAATGGTTTTATCCCAGAGCAAGAAATTTATTGCCCCACAGCTTATCCTCACCTAATTCTTGTTTTCTATTCCTCTTCCTATTCCAAAAACAGTGAGGGAGAATAATGAAAAAAAGGAAGGCAGAGGTTTCAATAATGAGAATAAGTATTACATACAACTTTTTTTATCTTTCAGATGAAAAAGATATTACCAAAAACTACAATATATGTTTAGTTCTTCTAAAGGTACTTCTGCTAATGCGTGGTCCATTCTTCATAGTCCTTTTACCCTGAATTTTATACAGGCCAGTATCTTAGGAAGTTAAACTCTGGGCAACTTTGTTCTACTACGAATAAGTAATGCCGAGCACACAAACAAACCAAAAAGAAAAAGGCATTGGAAAGAAACAAAAACTGGTCCAGGTCAAATCACAGGCAATACATTGTGTTTGAAACTTAGCAGCAATGAATTTAATCAAGGATTCAACCAAGGAAATAATCAATAAGAAACATTACAAATAATAATAGAACAAAAGAATTCTTAGAAGGATTACTCTGGAGCATGATAGCCAAAGGTTCCCAAAACACGAGTAGAATGAAGACGAGCAGCCATGTCAGGAGACTGATTTGAAAGGTTAAAATCTGCAATTTTGGCCTTGAAATCTTCAAAGAGAAGCACATTGCTTGATCTGATATCTCTATGGATTATAGAAGGTTGAACCTTCTCATGCAAGTACTCCAAACCCTTTGCTGCATCAATTGCAATTCTAACCCGTGTCATCCAGTCAAGCACTGGACCTGGTTGTGCTCCTTGAACACCCTTCCTACCTGCAATTGCCCACATGCTCAAATCAGTGGAAAACATTTTCTCGCGTTTAATTCATGAAAGCTACTCCAAATTGTTAAGAGTAAGCCAGATGACACCATATACCATGCAATATGTCATGAAGAGATCCCATCGTTGCAAACTCGTATGCAAGCACACGGAGATTTCCGTCAACACAGTAACCAAGCAACTCAACAAGATTTCCATGCTTCAATCTTGAAACCATTGAAACCTGCATTCGATGGTTGGAAAAAATTAAGGAATATACTAAAGAATTCATTTTCTTGTCATAACAACAAAATGAACAAAAAGAGACCTATCATTGTAAAATTTTAGATATACCTGAGTCAAAAACTCAGCATTTGTCTCAGGCTCAGATGAAACATCTAGCTTCTTTACAGCAACAGCTTTTCCACTACTTAAGTTTGCATAATACACTCTTCCATATGATCCTTCACCAATTAATGCCTTTGATCCAAAGTTGTCAGTAGTTTCTTCCAGTTCATCCAAAGATAAATCTGGCACTTCAATAGGTGGCGGTGCCGCCTTTTGCACTTCAGGTTTAGCAGGAGCTGAAACCTTGGACTTGTGGTTCCCTAAAATGCAGAAAATAGTTGAGATGGGGAAAACGTTATACCAAATACCTAAAAATACTAAACATGCATTTCTATCTATAACACCAAGTAAAATTTATGTTATCTCTTAAATATGTCAAATATATATATATATATATATATATATATATATTTATAGAAAAGTATGAGAATCCAAGATGTGATTGGCGATTCAAGACTGTCTCTTAAAACTAATTTCTATTCATTCACAGTAACTTCAGCTATCAGTATATAAATAAGAATATATTCTGAATTTTAGATACTTTTACAACATACATAGGAAAAAATCATCTAGGAAAATTTAGAAGGGTGAACAATAACATCTATAGAAAATTTCCTCATAAAAAACAAAAAGATTATATACACATATACAGATTTAAACCAACCATTCATCACTGATAGAATTTAAAGAAGCCTTCTACTCAACTAAAAAAATTAAATCTAACCCAACAAATAATCCATGTGATTTCCATTTTCCTGCAACGAAAATAGGACATCTTCTCAGTTAAGTTCTCACAAATGACTAGCATATTCAAGTGAGGAAGCAGAAAAAGATCAACCAGTTGATTACTTTAAAAAACTATAGTTAGCATAAATAACTCACTCCAAACATCCTTTGATAAGAACACCAATATATATGTCAAAATAGCTATCATCTTCACCAATTTCTCTCTAGCAATTTGCTAAGATAGCATTAGCATAACATTTGAACATTATAATCATCCGATTAAATGTATGCTCAGTCAAACTTCTAAGTAAAAAGTGAACAATTTAACTAAAGGTGATCAGTGACTGTCACAAACAGATCAAGAATTAATTTATGGAAAATACAAATAAAGAAGCCACCACAAACAAGCTGGACAGAAAATCCAGACTTTTCTATCACAAGTTGAAGATGAACCAATATGCTTCCAAAACATACAGTAAAAACTCAGTAATTTGTATAGAACATACTTCTTCATTCTGAACCTCTGTTAGTTTATCAACTGATATTCTTTCAATTGTAATTGTATTTGCAAATAAAAAATAATTTTGATCTTCAAAGTGTCCATTTAAACTCGCAAATAGAGCCAATATAGGATTTTGGTTTGGCAGTAACACCATGGTGTGTGGCAAACACTACATAGTCAGTATGTCAAACCCTAATACAATTCTAGATGAAATTGTGATCTCTTTGTATGGGAAACACCGCATATTCAGTACGGAAACATCATGATGTGTGCCAATTCCATATTCAGATTTTTCAAAAATTTATTTAAAACAGTAACTATGGAGGAATCAACAGAATAGACATGATATGCACAAAAAAAATAAAATGGAACCAAACATTATTATTTCAAACAGCCTCAAATACCAATCAATAGACATACTGTTTTTTTTTTAAATCTAGTTATAGGAACTATAAAGGTGAATATAAAATGAGACTTCAAAACTAACGCATACCATCTTGATAATCCTTTGGGCTTTTTTTCAATCGCTCGTTTTCATGTGGTGAGTAAGACTCCTCAACTTGACAAGTACAGCAAAGCCACCGGCGCATCCTCACTTTCTTCTTCAAATCGTGATTGCATTCAGGACTATTCACCAAACGTACAAGTAACCAGGAGGAGGTGCTACATGTGCCTGCATAGCCATATATATTAGCAGTAATTCAACAGAAACACCTAAAAAACTCCGCAAACATCAAAGAAGAATTCCAAAAGTTCCACAATAAAATATAGAATAAAAAGTAAATTCCATAAAATAAATATTAAATTATTCCATTAGGATTGTTATGACTACCCTTCACAGCTAATAGGCCCCAACCAAATTACAAAAGAAAATATTATTTTGGAACGACCATTTACCATTTACCATTTAAACTATTAGTTTCCTAATACACCAACATTGAAATTGAGGTCATAGTTAATCATTAACAACAATGTAAAACTTGCATAAGATAAAACAACAAAATGTAGATAATCATTCAAACTTATATACATTTACTGAAATTGATTGGGGAATAATATCAAACGTAAGAGATTAATTCAACTGAATAATCATATGAAACTCGATTTTTGAGCATCTCAATCAAAGGCAAAATTCAAACAACACGGCGTTAAAGCCCAATTCACTGCATAAATCAAAACAAAAAATAAATAAATAACAGAAACCCATTGATTCTCCCCAATTTTAATGGCATAAATTCAATTCAATGCCACAAATTAACCAAAAAAGCCATCAATTCTTAACCCTGAACTTTACATTTCAGGGTAAAAACCCAAGTCATTACACACATTGAATTATTTTAAAAAAAAAAAAAAAACAGAGACCCGTTAACTATCCCCCAAATTAATGGTATAAATTCAATTCATTTCCACAAATTAAAACAAAAAAACCATTAATTCTTACCCCTAAACCACGCCGTTGACAATCACAGTCCATCGGCAGTCGACCCAAACCAAAGATTAAAAAAGGAAAAACACGCACACACACAAAACACACAACAATCAGGTCCCCCAACGGAATTGGGGACAATGAAAAGGATGAATCCTATCTCCCCAGATGAGAAAACAAAAGATGCGGGAAAAGGAAGGGAGAACACAACCCAAAAAAAGGGGGAAGAGGGAAATAAAAGAAAGAAAGACAGATATGTTAAAGAAAAAGGAGACATAGATCTTAAGCGAAGTGAAAGGGAAAGCGTACCTGAATTATCTGGGCTATAAAAAACTAGCAAGGAAGTTTAATCAGAGAGAGAGCTAGCTTTGGTTTTGAATGTGTATATCTGTTTTGATTTGCCAAAAGAGAAAGAGACAGAGAGTGACGGGTGGGTTGCTTTGCTATTTAAAAAAGAGATGAATTTTTGGAAGAGACAGAGAGGCTACAACGCGGCTTTTCTAATTTCTTCGGAGGTTCTTTTTCCCCTTCTCTCGAAAGAAACTTGTCCCGGTTAGCCCTGGATATGAGCCAAATCGGCTTGATCTTGGAAACCGGCTCAACTTAGTTTAGTTTGGTTTAAATTTATTTTTTATGAGTTTAAATCTAATCCAAACCACAATATATGGTTCAGCTGGAAAATGGACCAAATTTGAATTAAATAAGGTTCGGTTTGAAACAATTTGTGAGTAACTATTAACTCGACTCAATCTGAGTAGAGTCATGACTCGTTAGAGTCGGTTTGAAAGACTATAAAAAGTCATTATTATAAATATATACCCTGACATTTTTTCTCTTGTTTTGTCTTCACTCTTCACACACAAAATCTCAACTTTTTCCACTGTCATTTCTTATTTTCAAAAACACCCACAAATATCTTAACTTCTTCCACTGTCATTTCTTATCTTCAAACATCATCATTTTGAGACTCAAAACAAGTAAACAATTATAAATCCACCTTGATCTCTCTTTTTCTTTATATTTTTTATCACATTGTCTCACTAGAATGATAGTCGTTACAATCATTCAAATTTCATCTCAACCGACCATTATTCCTATCATGCATCTGTCTTGTTGTCATTGATGGGTACAATGCATCGTATTTTCATTTTCAACAATAACAAATCTAATTGAAGCTCTAATATTTTTATTCGTTAATTAATTCATTAGAGATTTATATCAGAGTTTGTTTGATTGTTTATAAGTTTGGTGGTTAGCTATAAGATGTTGGTTGGTTGTTAGATGATTTAGATACCCTGTGTACATGATATATTATTTTTGTTTTTTTCATGATTCCATTTATATTTTTGCCAATTAAATTTTTTGGCTTCATGAATATGAACATTTTGAGCATTTGTTTATGTGTCCTGCAAATCAAATTTGGGTTTAAAAGTAACAAAAAACAAGTTTTTAAATTCAAGCTATGAATTGTTGTCACAAACTTTAGCTGTATATTCGAGTTACGAACTTGAATCAAGCCACGAATCTCATTTTATTTTTTGAGTTGAACTCGCAATTTTCTTTGGATTGGCTCAACGAACTCAAGTGCCCTTCAAAACTTCTCGAGCCAAACTCGAGCCAACCCATGTTTGAAGCCGATTCAATTTGAATCCACCTCTAGTCTCGGTAATTACCATACGGTAATATTACCTTATATCTTATGATCCACCTCCTCTATCAACATCCTTTGTATTATACAAAATATAACCAATAAAAAATCAAATTTTGAAAGGGTGGATGTAAAAATAATCACCAATTCTAAAATTATATTAATTAAAAAACCTTAAATGGTTAATAATTCTAGAAATAGTGAATATGATTATTTAAAAAACTTTAGGTCAAATAAAATCTTTTAGACAAAATGTGTAATTAAACACAATCACACAATTGATTCAATAATATTTACAATCAATTAAACAAAAAACAATACTCAATAACTTATCAAATCATTCAACACTTAAGTAAAACATAAATTAAAGAGAGGGGGATAGAAATGTCATGCGTTTATAGTGATTCAGAGTTTTTGCTTTTAAGCCTTCTACATTCATTTATTTAAGCAAATTGCTTGAAGTTCCACTTGTAAAGATATAGTCCTTTTACAATAATTATTTGGGATTTTATCCATGTACACTAGTTATCTAGGATTATGCCCACAACAATCATTTATTCTTAATGTTGCCCACAAGAGTTTGAGTATAAAAAAATTTAGATGTAAGTGCCTCTACAAAAGTTAATACAAAGAATAAATGCATAGTGTCGTTCAATGATATGAGTTGTAAGTTTTTAGAGAGAATTTTGGAGAAGAAAAGAGTATAAGATTTTATATTAGTATTCTCTAACCTATTCACATCAAAGAGTCTTCAATTTATAGTCTTGGATGGTTAGAATGGCTTAAATGATTGTTGGTTGGGATAATGTATCTATTGAGCTTCGATAATGATATTTTAGCCTAAAAAACACAATGGGACAAGTGTCTTATTTTGAGAGATAGGCATCCTCTTTTAATTTCAATCAATCAACCAATCTTAAATACACATATTCAAACAACCAATCAACAATCATACTCATATAGTTATTGAACTAAGAGAAAAATTTATGTACTTACTTGACACCTTAAGCTCTCATCTTGAAAAAAATTATAACTTTCAAAGTACCTTAGAGCTCTCATCTCCATTACCTGGATATGTGTCTTGCATAACTATTCATTTTGCAACATTTGATTCCAATGCTACAAGGCACACCTACAAGGACATTTAAGACTTCTTTGGTTCCCAAATGGTTTTAGATCTGTCAAGGTTAGTCTTCAATGCCCCTTTAGAAATCAAAACCCTTTTTTATTTTAAATAGTTTGTCATTCCTTATTGGACACTTTCCAACATTATGACTGAGAAAAGCACAAAATTTATATTTTAAATACAATGAATGAGCATTCTTTAATGCCTTATATGATCTTATAAAAGGATTATTTCTATTATAACCTAGGTCTTCTTTGTTTAATGCATACCTTTGAGATGCAAACATCTCATCTAATCTTTTTATGTCTATTTTGAATTTATCCAAAATCTCATTTGAGTTATATATTTTCACATGTAATGCATCATTTTTACTTTTAAGCTTTTCTAACTCATTTGATGCTAAAATCTTTTCATTCTTAGCTAATTCAAGTTCTTTCTTTATCTTAGCATGCACATTCATGAGATTTTCATAATCATTTTTAATACACATCAATTGTTTTCTCAATGATATATTTTTAGCACACATGCATTTGTATTCATCCATGAGACAATTAAATGTTTCTTACAATTCACTAAAAGAGTAAGAGTTAGAGTTGGAGTTGTTACTCTTTTCCTCTAATTCGCTTATGGCCATAAAGCATAGATTGACTTTATCGTGCTCTAATTCACTTTCATCACTTGAATTATTGTTTCTTCTCCAAGTCGTTGAAAACACCTTCTTTTTAAGCTTCTTCTCCTTCCTCCTCTTTATGAGTTTAGGACACTTCTATCGGATATGACCAAGCCTCCTGCATTCATAACATATAACTTTATTGATACTATCCTCCTTGTATTTTGATTTGGAGAAGTTCTTGTCTTCACTTATTGAAATAAATTTTTTGAATTTCCTTGCAAGAAGATTCACATCTTCTTTATTCGTTGAAGAATCATCATTATCATTTTTTATCTTCAAGGCAATATTCCTTTTTGGTTTAGTCTTCTCCTTGGGGTTTTTCTTTATCTAAAATGTCAATAAGCTTCCAATAAGCGATTCCATGCCCATTTTGCTCAAGTCTTTTGATTCTTCAATAATGGTCACTTTCATGCTCCATGATTTTGGCGATAACTGAAGAATCTTTGTGACTAGTTCAATGGTCTCAAACTTCTTTTCAAGTCCTCTAAAATCATTTACCAAGTTTGAGAACCCTTTGAAAATGTTGGGTATATCTTCTTTTAACTTCATTTTGAACAACTCATATTCCTAAAAGAGGTTCGATTTTGGACTCCTTCACTTGACTTGTACCTTCATAAGTGATTTAAAGGATAATTCACATCTCTTGAGTTGAATCACATGAGAAAATACGATTAAATTCGATTGAGTCTAACGCACAAAACAACATATTCATAGCCCTTGTATTTAAACTCATCAATTTTTCATCTTCCTCATTAAAATATTCTTCATTTTTAAACAAGTTTGTTCTAAAGTCCCTTAACACAAAGTCACCACTTTCAATTATTTTCCATAACTTATTATTTATGGATTGAATGTGAAGTTTCATCTTAATTTTCCATTTAGTGTAGTTTGACCCACAAAACAATGGTGGCCTTGTAATATTATGTACTTTACTAAAAACCAGGGTAGATGTGCTAGCCATTCTAAATGATCTTAAACTCTAAAAATTATTAGATTTTACAACCTAGAGTCCCAGCTTGGATACCAATTGCAAAAACCCCAAATGGCTAATAATTCTAGAGGAAGGTGAATAGGATTATTTAAGAAACTTTAAGCCAAATAAAATCCTTTTAGATAAAATGTGCAATAAAACACAATCACACAATTGACTCAACAATATTCACAATCAATTAAGCAAAAATAATACTCAATAACTTATCAAATCATTCAACACTCAAGTAAAACATAAAGTAAAGAGAGAGAGATAGAAATGCTTATGAGTTTATAGTGGTTCAGAGCTTTCTCTTTCAAGCCTCCAGATTTCATCCATGTACATTAGTTATCCGAGACTGCATCCACAACAATAGTTTATTCAGGATTTCACTCACAAGAGTTTGATTATAGAAAATTTAGATTTAAGTGCCTCTACAAAAGCTAATACAAAGAATAAGTGTAAGATGTCTCTCAATGATATGAGCTATAAGCTTTTGGAGAGAATTTTGGAAAAGAAATGAGTACAAGATTTTACATTAGTATTCTCTAACCTATTCCCCATCAAAGTCTTCAATTTATAGTCTTGGATGGCTAAAATGGTTCAAATAACCATCGACAGCGATACTGTATTCGCTGAGCTTCGATAATGATGTTTTAGCTTTGAAAACATGATGGGATAGGTGTCCTATTTGAGGGATGGGAATGCTTTTACACATTCTAACTTGCCAACTTTCAATCAGACATCCAACGATCAAATTTTTGAAATACACAACTCAAAGAATGGGTGCTTTTTTTTTTTGGGATAAGCATCCTACCTTGCACCTTCAGAATTTCAGAATACTTCAAATGTGAAAGGATGAACATCCTATGAAAGGGGATAGGCATCCCAATCATAGGGATGGGTGTTCCAATCATAGGGATAGGCGTCCCTATTCATTTGGCAAAAATTCTCTAGAGCTCCAAACTTGCAAGGATAGGTATGAGACAAGCAAAGGAACTAGTGTCTTACATTTAAGGATATGCATCCCGCATTTGAAAAATTGAAAGCATAAATTTTGCCTATCTTTCAATTATAAGAATTTTATATCATGGACTCAAATAGCTCATTAAATATTAATTAACAACTTTAAACTTAATTTTGGCATAATCAAAACACCTAAAGGTCCAACATTAATGTAACTAAATAATGTAATTAAATATAATGACGAATTTATCTCCACTATTCCAACAAAACTATAAACTAAATTATAACCCTATGAACTCAAAAACCAAAATCAAGCTCTTAATTTAAAATTCTACCATTTCTTTATGTTTGTTTTTATTAGGTTGATTGATTGGATATGTATGGACAAATCCAGTGGTTAATAGTTAAGTACATCCAATTCGTATATTTTTTACCCAGTATCAAAGGTGTCAATGAGTCATGCCGATAACAACATGGCTTGTTGTGTTAATAGGTTGGATTGCCTGTGTGGACCTAAAAAATGAAAGCTCATAGCACAACCTAGAATAACCAAGTCATGCCATATCAGGCCTTTATCGAGTTAACTCATAAAATAATTATTTTAATTTTCAAAATATGAGAATTTGACTGTACAAAAAAAAAAAAGACTAGGCCCAAGCATGAGCCACTATAGTAGTGGGCTATGCCACCAACAAGTTAAGCTAAAAAAGGGCTGACCTAAACCCTTGTCACCTCTACCCAATATGCAGAATGACAAGTTTATTGTAATAATTATATGCAATGAGGGATAATTGAAATTTTTGCATGGATAATTTAATTTCAAGATTTTGAGAAGAATTTTATCATTTATTAAAAGTTTGGGGATTTATGGAAATTTTTTCTTGTTGATGTTGAAAACTCATGGCCAATCATGCTTGACATTAATCCTGATGGTAGATGTGTGTTTTCTAAATTTTAAGACATAAAGGCCAAAACAGTAATTTTAGCTAGCATTCATGTGCTTGCTTGCTTTGTTAAAACTTAAAAAGGTTTTAGAGTGTAAAGAGTATGCGTGTGCAAATCCACTTTGGATTTGATTCAGACAAAATTACTCAAGTTCAAACAAATGACTGAGTTCATGTCATTAACAGACCAAGTAGAAATTGATTCGAACATTCAAATTTCATCTAGCTAAAATACAATCATAAGTTAAATTATTTTCTAGTCGAGTTTGAGTTTTTACTTATCGATTTTAAATCGGTCTTAAATTGACTCTTTTGAATTCAAACTAATATGAAATTGAGCCTTATTTGGGCTCAGTCTAAAGTGAATCCAACCTTACAAGCATGCCTTTACTAGGTTATCATTTAGAGGTCCTATGCCATTGGAACTATATAGGTTCTCATTGTTTTTTTTTTTTTTTTGAATCCTAGTTGGATCCATCTTGGTTTGGGATTATCATATATCATGAGTCATCCTTGTATGTCTCTTTGGTCCATTATATTGTTCAGGCTTATCGGGTCCTTATAGGATTTTATGTTTTGCTCTTTGGTATAATTACCACCATAATATTTCTTATAGTTAAATTTTATAACATATTAACTCGTATATAAACATGGTAATAAGTCATGTTATGCTAGGTCAGACCTACTGTGATGCAACCTACTGAGGTTACCGATCATGTCGTGCCCAAGGCCCGTATAATTATAGGTTTTTACATAATGTCATATCCAACTCATCCTTTTATTCAAGTAACACACCCTCAACATATCTATGATCACTTCATTGATGCTCTCAATCTATCTATCAATTTGGAGATAGTAGGTTATATTGAAATGTTAACCTCATACCCAATGGCCTCAGCAAACTTTGTTAGAATGTTGATAAAAATCTTGTATCCTTGTTTGATACTATTGTCTTGAGTACACTATGCAATCTAACTATCTCCTAAACATATATTTAATCCAACTACTTTGTACTAGTGGTATCCTTAACTACTATGAAATGTGCCATTTGGTTAATTTATCAACTATAACCTATAAGGCATTAAATCTACCTCTAACCATTAACAACCAAACAATGAAATCCATCGAGATATGTTCTTATTTCCTCTTTGGAATATTGAAAAGCTATAAAAATCTCGATAGTCACTAATGCTCAACAATGTCAAACACTTAACCATAAAGTGTAACAACCACAAGTATGTCCAAGGTTAATTTCATCATTTGCCTCTTATAGTACTTATTATATTGTTTTTATGTGATTCTAGATGTATATGGTAGTGTGAGAGAGTTTAAATGCCAGTGTGTGTGTTGATAAGGGTAGAATGGTCATTTCTCACAAGGTGTATGAAAATGACTAAGTTTAAGAGAAACACATGCTTGTGCATAGGGGAGTACCACATGTGCGTAGTCAATATATTTGAATTTAGATAAAAAGAAGTTTCATGTTGATTTCAAAAATTATCATTAATGGGTAATAGTAGGCACACTTGTGTGTATAATGGCACATGACAATGTGTTATGCATTTTTGGAAAAAATAAAAGAATGAAAGGCATTTGGCTTATCATAATTCACTTTATATTTAAAAAACTGGATAGAAAATTGAGGGAGTTTAAGGACTTTGAAGTCAAGGAACACAAAGAGCCATTAGTAATTTGTGAAAAGACTTGCTTGATCGTCGTTGGAAAGGTAAGTCGATTATATTTTGTTATGTGATTTTTGACGATTTGATGATATTTTAATTTAACTAAGTATGGTTATCATGTTGTTCTTATTAGTGTATGCCCATGAACCATTTATGCTGTCAGTTTTATGACATTTCATCTTGTATATATGTAATAATGATTTTTTAATAAAAGAAAGTGTTTTTGGTTTATATATGTAAACTGCTTCCTTTTGCTTTAATATAAAGTATGTATGTGAACTATCTAGATAATTCATTTAATAAGCAAAACTGAACTATCAAATTGTTCCATATGGATGTAACATTAATTAAGCAATAATGTCACATAATAGGTATACTCAATGTCTCCAGTTGAATATCTTGAGATGATATTAGTGCGAGTGATGATAATGGTCATGTTACCAGGGCATTAGTATAGATTAATAATTAGTGAATTGTTTTCAAACGTGATCAATAGCAATAAGTCACATGATCATTGCATCATAGTCAATAACTTATCGTATGATTGTACCAGTGTACAATATAATCCTTAAATCTAAGATATCATGGTCAGATTCGATACGGATGTATGTGATTCATATGGTGTATAAATATAGGGCTAGTCATGTTTCGTATGATAAAGTAAGTTAGTCATACATTGTTTGTATACAGAGACGAAGGATGACCAAAAAGGTATCCATTGACTTGGCGTTATTGGATTCAGAGTCAAAGTATTCACTACCTTAAGAATAATCTGGTTTTAAGTTCCTAAATAAATGTCGATAAATATTAGAACAAGATCTCTGGCCAAAGTATAACATAAGTTATACGAAAAATGTTTGTGACGACACATTTTGAATAAATCAATTGATGATTCGTAGATTATTGAAATTAGAGTTTTGACGAACCATAAGCCTAAACTCAATTAGGATTAGACAACCAAAAGATCTCACCTACATGAAATGTATGATCAGAAGAATAGGTTCGATGAAGTGTTTCTTCATCATGGTTTAAGGACTATGACACATTACTAGATGTTTACCATAGTCGTTAAGCTTTTGAACATGTTTTTTAGATCATCTGAAAAAGGCTCATAGTTATGCCACAGTGAACCTAAAAGGTCACACCAAAAAACAAGCATTTCTGAGAGTGAGAATTGATTATCTGATGTAGGTTAGCATCTTCCAAACGGTAATAAAAGGAAAATCATATAAAGAGTTATATAGGTGTAAAAGTAATACTTTAAGAGTTAAAATTTTATAAGAAAAAATTAAGGTGGCTAATTTATATATGTGATACATGTGCATGACTATTGTTTAAATTAAGAATTTGGCCATGAAACAATTATTAAATTGTTAATTAAACCTACCAATATATAAAGGTGGATTTTAGTTCATTTTACACATGAAAGGTTCATTTGAACTAATGACCTTCTCTTACTAAAAATTTTCCTCTTCATTCTTTCTAACAATTGGCCAAGGTAGAATATTGTTTGGTTGGTTTTATTTTTCAGAGGCTTGACAAGTGTGAAACTCTTTTTAATCATTTTACAACAAAAGAAATAGCTTGGAATATATAATCACTAACCTTCCCTTATGTTTTTGAAAAACCTCAAATGACTAATTATCCTAGAGGGGGTAAATAAGATTACTTAAAAACTTTAAACAAGTCAAAACTTTTGAACAAATTTATAAACAAGCTTAACCAAACATATAAACGTAAAATCTTTCAAACAAATATTTAATCAAAATCAATTACTTAAGCAATCTTAACAAGGTAATCAAACAAAATTAATATTCAACAAATTATCACAACACACATATATGAAACTTAAGGTAAAGAAAAAGAGATAGAAATACTCAATAGTTTGTAATGGTTTGAAGCTTTCTCTTCCAAGTCTCTTACGTCCACTTCTTTAAGCAACCCGTTTGAAGTTTCACTTGTAAAGATATCGTCTCTTTACAATAGTTATTCAGGATTTCACCTATGTACACTAGTTTTCTAGGATTGTGCCCATCACAATAGTTTATCTGAAATTTCACCTAAGTGTTTGAATATAAAAAATAATATTTGTGAATGCCTTTACAAGGCTAATATAAGAAAATGAGCACAAATGTATCTCTTAAGAATTTTGAGTTATGAGCTTATATGAGAAATTAAAGAAGAAATGATTTTAAACTTTTTACATTATATTCTCTAACCTATTTCTTATCAAAGAGTTTTCAATTTATAGTCTTGGATGGTTGGAATGGCTTAAATGACCATTGGTTGGGATAATATATCTGTTGAGCTTTGATAATGATGTTTGACCTTGAAAACATGATGAGATAGACGTCCTATTTTGAGGGACAGACATCCTTTTACACATTCTAACTTTGGTGGCTTTGAAATTGTTGTTTAATAGTCAAATTATTGAAATGTGCCATTTTAGGGATGGGCATCCTTTTTTGCACCTTTAGAATTCAATTCTAGAAGCTTCAGATAGGAAAGGACTAGTAAAAGATTGCTAGAGGAATGGGTATCTTTGATTTAGGAATAGACGTACCTATTTTGGGGACAGACATCCCTATTCATCTGACAAAAATTTCTGAGAGCTCTAGACTTAAAAGGACAATCATGGGATGAGTAAAAGAACCAACATGCCACATTTGGGTACAGGAGTCTTATATCTGAAAAAATGAAAAACATATATTTTGTCCATCTTTTGGTCATAAGAATTTTATGTCATGGGTTTAATTAGCTTAATAAATGTAAATTAACGACTTTAAACTTAGTTTCGATATAATCAAAACACCTAAGGTCCTAACAATCTCCCATTTTTTGATTGGTAATAAAATTCAAGTTTAAGTATTAAAAAACAATTTAAAGAGATTGAAAAACTTTACAAAGAATTTAGAACTTCCCATTTTATTAACAATACAATTCAATTTGGCATCTCCCTTTTTTTTTTCATTTTCATTTTATAAACCCATTTAAACTTAACCAATCTCTCATCCTTTTTCTCATAAATAAAAAATAATAATACAGGAAAGATAAATTAAAGCACAATACCAATTTGAAAACTTTATCCCTTTAGTTATTGTCTATATGCTTCCCCTTACTTTAACAAAAAATATTTACTAAGCGTTGGTGTTAAAGAAATTTCATATGACAAGATTTTGGAAAAATTCAGCCTAGTTCCTCTAAATTTTTGATAAATCACTTTTTCAATCAACAACAAATATAAAAGAATTCATTCCAATAAAATCCATTCAATTCATCCAAACTTCTTTCTAAACACCATCAATTTAATCTTAAGAATTTACCTCAATTTCAATCTACAAATACCACATGAAGTTCAATAATTCAATTTCAAGTTAATCAACATGAACAAAAGGCATTAAAATCTATTTATCAAGAGTGAATCAAGAGGAGATATTATCTATTTACCTTTATATCTATCTATCAAACATGCAATATTCAAATAACACACATCCAAAAATATATCCATAATCATTTCATCACAACTCATTGTTTAAAATTATGATTCCAAAAGCTATTTAATCAATCATCATCAATAAATATAAGTATGATACTCTTCTAAACATGATAACCAACATGAGATACATTTGATTACTATAAAAAGAACATATTTCTTAAAGAGTCATGATATGCAAAAATTTAAATTTGAGAAACCATTAGCAAATGATTGGCCAAAAAATAATGAATAGATATTTATATAAAGAGACACATGACTTTTCAAGAATTTTGAATTTAAAACCATGCAATGAGACAAATGAATTATGTATCAAATCAAAGTACCTAAGATAGATACCAATTAAAAAATACATCTATATCATCACATATTTACTAGGATACACATGAAATCACTTAATCAATTCAAATGCATTATTCAAATATTATCATCATCACATTAATGAGGATTCAACCAAAAATATATCAAGGAATATACATTTAAACAACCAATCAATAGTCAAATTCAAATTATATGGTTATTGAATTTAAATGAGAGTTTAGGTACTTACTTGACGTCTTAAGCTTTTAACTTGAAGAAATTTAAACTTTCAAAGTACTTTGATACTCCTATCTCCATTACTCGAATATGTGCCTTGCATAGCCATCATTTTGTACCATTTGATTTCAATGCTACAAGACACACCTATAAAAGAATTCAAGACATCTTTGGTACCCAAATGGTTTTAAGTCCATCAAGGTTAGTCTTCAATGTCTCTTTAGGAACTCAAACTTTCTTTACCTTAAATGGTTTGCCATTCTTAATTGGACACTTTCCAATATTATGACTAATAAAAGCACAAAACTTGCATTTTAAATGCAATGAATGATCATTTTTCAATAGGCTATATGTTTTAACAAAAAGATTATTTCCATTATATCCCAGGTATTCCTTATTTAATGCACATCTTTTAGCTGCAAGCATCTCATCTAATCTTTTTGTGCCTATTTTGGATTTATCCAAAATCTCATTTAAGTTAGATATTTTCATATGTAATGCATCATTTTCACTTCTAAGATTTTCTAACTCATTTGATGCTAAAATCTTTTCATTTTTAACTAATTCAAGTTCTTTCTTGATTTTAGCATGCTCTCAAATGAAATTTTCATGATCATTCTTAATGCATGTCAATTGTTTTCGCAAGGATTTATTTTTAGTACACATCTATTTGTATTCATCCGTGAGTCAATCAAACGCTTCTTGTAATTCACTAAAAGAGTAAGAGTTAGAGTTGTTACTCTCTTCCTCCGATTCGCTCATGGCCATGAAGCATAGATTGACTCTTTCATGCTCTGACTCATTTTCATCACTTGAATTGTCACTCCTGCTTCAAGTGGTTGTAAGTATTTTCTTTTTGAACTTTTTTTCCTTCCTCCTCTTCATAAATTTTAAACATTCTAATCGAATGTGAGTGGGCTTCTTACATTCATAGCATATCATTTCATTGTCATTATCCTCATTGTATTTTGATTTGGAGAAGTTCTTACCTTTACTTGTTGACAAAAACTTGCTGAATTTTCTTGCAAGAACATTCACACCTTCCTCATCCATTGAAGAATCATCGCAATCATTTTCTACCTTCAAGGCAATATTCTTCTTTGGTTTGGTCTCTTCTTCCTTGGCTTTTTTCTTTATCTCAAATGTCAATAGGCATTCAATGAGCTCATCCATGCCCATTTTGCTTAAGTCTTTTAATTCTTCGATGACAATCACCTTCATGCTCTATGATTTTGGCAATGATCAAAGAATATTCCTCACTAGCTTAATGGTCTTAAACTTTTTTCCAAGTCCTCTAAGATCATTTACCAAGTTTGACAATCTCTTATATACTTCGATTATATTTTCTTCTGAATTCATTTGGAACAATTTATACTCTCGAAAGAGAAACTCGATTTTGATCCCTTTTACTTGATTTATACCTTTATGAGTGGTTTGAAGGACAATCCATACCTTTTGGGCTGAATCACATGAGAAAATATGATTAAATTTGTTTGAGTCTAATACACAAAACAACATATTCATAACCTTGCATTTAAATTCATTAATTTTTCATCTTCCTTATTAAAATCTTCTTTGTTTTTAGGCAAGTTTGTTCTAGAGTCCTTAACCATAAAATCACCATTTTCAATGATTTTTCATAACTTATAGTCTACCAATTGAATGTGAAGTTTCATTCTAATTTTCCATTAAGTGTAATTTAACCCATGAAACAATGGTGGTATAGTAATGTTGTGTCTTTCCCCAAACATGAGGTAGATGCACTAGCCATTCTAAATTCGATCTTAAAATCTAAAGTTCATTGGAATTTGTAAACCTAGAGTCTAAGCTCTAATACCAATTGAAAAACCTCAAATGATTAATAATCCCAGAGAGGAATGAATAAGATTATTTAAAAACTTTAACCAAATCAAGACTATTGAAAAAAATTATAAACAAGCTCAACCAAACATATAAACGTAAAATCTTTCAAACAAATATTTAATCAAACTTAATCACTTAAACAATCTTAACAAGGGTAATCAAACAAAATCAATATTTAGTAAATTATCACAACACACATATATAGAACTTAAAGTAAAGAGAAAGAGATAGAAGTGTTAATAGTTTATAGTGGTTTGGCGCTTTCTCCTCCAAGCTTCCTGCATCCACTTCTTCAAGCAACCCATTTGAAGTTTCACTCGTAAAGATATCATCTCATTATAATAGTTCTTCAGGATTGCACTCACATACACTAGTTCTCCAAGATTATGCCTAACACAATAGTTTATCTAGGATTTCATGCAAGTGTTTGAATATAAAAAATAATATTTATGATGCCTCTACAAGGCTAATACAAGAAAATGAGCACAAATATATCTCTCAAGAATTTTGAGTTATGAGCTTATGTGAAAAATTAGAGTAGAAATGAGTTTAAGCTTTTTACATTATATTCTCTAACCTTTTCCCCATCAAAGAGTTTTCAATTTATAGTCTTAGATGGTCAGAATGGCTCAAATGACCGTTGGTTGGGATAATGTATTCGTTGAGCTTTGATAATGATGTTTTGGCCTTGAAAACACGATGGGATGGACATCTTATTTTGAGGGACGAGTGCCCTTTTACACATTCTGACTTTGGTGGCTTTGAAATTGTCGTCCAATGTTCAAATTCTTGAAACGCACCAGCCTTAGGATGGACATCCTTTTTTCTAGGATAGGTGTCCTTTTTTACACCCTTAAAATTCAATTCTAGAAGTTTCAGATAGGAAGGGACTAGTAAGGAACCACTAAAGGAATAGGTATCCCAGGCATGGGAATAGGCGTCTGTGTCATAGGAATAAATGTCCCTAATTTAGGAATGGGTGTCCATATTTTGGAGACGAGTGCCCTTGTTTATTTGGCAAAAATTCCTTAGAGCTTTAGACTTGTAAGGAGTCATAGAATGAGTAAAAGAATCGGCATTCAATATTTAGGGATAAGAGTCTCATATCTAAAAAGATTAAAAATATACATATCGCCCATCTTTCAGTCATAAGAATTTTATGTCATAGACTTAATTAGCTCAATAAATATAAATTAATAACTTTAAACTTAGTTTTGACATAATCAAAACAATTAGGGGTCCAATATTTTTTTTATTACATTGATTCTTCCATCTTTGTTATTTGCATGTGCTTTTTCCATCACTTTCTTCACCAAATTCTTACAATTATTGTGGGATTATAAAGATATTGGTGAGATAGCATTTGTAACACCCTTCTCCAAATATATTTCCCTACATAGAATATGACCCGAAGAGGCATGCATAACTTTTTTTCTTAATTTAAATAGTGGAAATATTACATAATATTAATTATTTAACTAAATGTGTGCAAAAAGGTATGAACTAAAATTAACTGGAATAACTTGAATTATTATTAAATCAATCAATCAAGTGTCTGATAATTGAATTCTTATAAAAATAATGCATATAACATTCATGCAATGCCAATAGAAATAACATAATACGTAAATATCAAATGAACAGGAATGATTGTTTGCTCCTCGCCCTTATGCAATTGCTCAGCTAGACAGCTGGCTTTCCCGTATATCCCGCTACTCACCTCTACTTGCAAAACCATAGAAAAGGAATACTTGAGTGAAAAAAAATTTAATGAGTAGGTGACCTCTTAACACCCTGTATAAAGCATAAACTAAAGTTGACACTTTACTAGTAAACCTTGATATATTCATACTTGGCACCTTCGTGCCCTATACATAGGCCATTCATAAATGCTACTAAGGCCTAAGTTGATCTTGATATATTTGATACCCTAGTGAAAACAATTGACACCTTGCGTGTGTACTAACTATTGTGCTTTGCATACAGGTCATATGCCTATTAAACCATCTGACTATGATATCCTGGTTACATGAGAAAATTGGTTATAGTCTTTCCTTTACCATATATGCATATTATGAGACTACTAACTGAAAACCATCCTTAGATGACCCTTATTATGTGTGTGTATGGAAGTTACACTCCTATGTTCTTGTAATGGCACATATATAGATGTGTCTTTCCTTTCCACCCTTATGTATCCTTTAATATACATACATGGGTGTGATGTGGATTTGTCTTCTTGTGTATCGTCATCATACATAACTTGTTCTTTATTGCAAACATGGGTGTTCATTTTTAAGGAAACCATACATGTGCATATGTCATATACCACACAACTGTGTAGACATCTCCTCAGAATAAATAGGCTTTTGCACTAATTTCTTTTTTCATACAAAGGATACACAGACATGTAACCTATCTTGCACAATCATGTATTGCAAACTAGAGATCGTAACCTACTTTTTCCTACAATTTTTGGCTAAGTTCTAATAACCCAAAAACTCTAATGCCCTAATAGTCACATTTTTATACATAAAACACAACATTTGATCAATTCTTAGTTCATGGTAATTTCCTAACATAAATTCTTATATTATTCACCAGTAATCTATTCACATGTTCATACATATATCAACATTCTAAAGGCATGAAAACCATCACCATTATCATCATAATCTTCATAATGCATTTAGATAGTCTTAAACTTATGGATGTATGTCATATAAGCACAATTAATCAACTTAAAGTCCATGAGAACACCATACTTACTTGTGCTACCAAGAATACACCAATCTTCGCATGGCAAGGGCTTTCTAATGATTAATGACCTCCCTCTAATGATTGGAGCTCTTAACTTTTTCCTTTTTTCGTTTATTTGTGTGACTGAGAATGTAAAATAACTCAAAATTAGGTATGCGCTCCTTTTTACTTTTGCTTGCCAAACATGATACACCAGCATGTATGACGTTATACAATTAAGGTATTTTATGATTTTATAGCGATCCTTATGTTATCTCAAATTCAAATCTTGTTAACAATACACAGTTAGGTATACCAACATACACAAGTATGCACCCCACTAAAAACTCATTATTAATCTTAAATAAATATAAGAAAAAAGACCAAAATACCCTTAAGATTACTTGTGGGTGTTACAATATTATTATGTGAGATTTCTTTATGTTTTGGTAAATGATGAAAGTATATGTATTGGAATGAACTCCTAAGATTATTTATGGTCAGTTATGGCAATTGAATACATGTTTGTGTGATGTTGATTATTGTTGAAGAATATATGTTGTTATAATCTTAAATAATTATAAATTATAGTAGACTATTCTAGTTGTTGTTAGACATATGTAAATTGAGATTGTGATTTTAGTACTTGCAAGGTATCTGGATATTTTGGTATATGGGAAACATATACCTAGTGTTGTGTGATTGCTTATAACCTTGTTGGCTTGGTTGGTTTGGCCAGAAATCATAGATTTAGGTGAAATTGTATTTTATAGAAAAGACGTCACACGCCCATATAGGTTAGAAACATACCTGTGTATATTAGAGAAATGCACAAGCTCGTATGGTATGAGACACATGGTCGTGTGCACTAGTTTAGGTTAACATACTCGTGTGGTGAAGGGACACAATTGTGTGTTTCATACTTTTTGAATATATGGGTGTATGGAAAAACCACACCCATCCATTGTCATTGGAATGACAATTTTACCTTTAAAAGTTACGAATAAGGGAATAAAGTGATTATGACCCTAACAAAGGCAAAGTGAGTTAGATGTTATATCAAAGATGTCTAACTATGTATATGATGACACAAAAGATGCTTTGGGGGTGCTCGATTATGTAGAAGGTGATACAGACCTTACTAGGAGTGATTCCAAGTTAAATACTAAAAATGATATATATCTTTATTTTTGCCACTGAGTTGTCTATAATATGATAATGAAAGCAATATGGTTAGTTTGTGTGACCTTGATACATATCTGGTACATAAATTATTATTATGCATTATTGGTGTAGGGCACTTTAGCATCTAGGTTGCTCGTGTGCATACTTACATGGGTATTTTAGCACACAAAATGCTTATACGATATTAGGAGAGACTCGAGGTCTTATTCGTCCTGTGATAGAGTATACTTAGCTCAAAGCCCAACTGACAAGTGTAAAAAGTGCACTTTATGTTTAGCATCTATGATGTCTTGTGCTTTTACAAGGTGTTCAAAACATCGATGTACATAATTTAATATTAGTCATTTGGGATGACACTATCATTGGAGAATAGGCATTGGGTGTCAAAATGTTTTGAATAAGCATCTGGGATACTAGGAAAACATATGAGAATACCACAATAAGATTGAGGATGAAACACATATGGTTTATGGTTATTATTAATGTTGTATGTAAGGTACCGAGAAGTCATCTACTTACTAAGTGTTTTTCACTTATTGTGTTTTTTTTTGTGGTTTTGTAGATAGGTTTATAGATCAACAGAGTAGCAGGGGAGCCAACAAGTCAACTTAAGATGTTACACAAGTGAGTGGCATTTCAATCATTGCTCTTGTTGATTGTTTTATATATTTCAGGATTTGTTAAGATTATTACTTATGCATTATTTATTAAGTATTATGGTTTTCAAACATCCTGATATTGGGATTTGATTTATGATAGTTGGATTATTTATTATGTCAATGTTGTTTGATTTAATAAGTTACATCTTACATCTTTTTACGAGTATGGGTTGTTTTAATCATTCTTAAAATATTAGTTGTATGATGATGGGGAAAAATTATAAGTTAACATGTCTATTTAGGTTCATATTCTAGGTAAGGGCATGTATTTAGAAAGAGATGTTACATTTTTTGTATCAGAGCATGATTTTGGGAACCTAAAAAAGGTGTTGAGTTTAAGTTTCTATAAATGCATAAGTGTTTATTAGTAACACCTCATCAATGTAGACAATTTCTATACACCTATAAGTATTATTTTAACTTGCATTTGAATTGTGGTATATCTACTTGAGTTTGAATGTTTATTTTACGATGAGGAGATCCAAGAGGCTTATGTGTTCAAGATGTCTTTATATCATTGAGGAGATCCAAGAGCCTTCAATGCATCTATAGCATCACAAATTGACAACTCAATGATACGACATATTGTTTAAGAAGTTCTCTAACAGAATCATAAGGCATCTAAGAGTATGGGACAAATAGTTATGTCTTTTCATTTGTTGAATAACAATTAGTAGTGGATCAACCATCCTGGTATGATAGAGTAGGTGAGGAGGTCAAGAGAAATATGGCTACTAGTGGTAGCAAGGGATAACTCTACCCTATTTATAGTTTAATTGGCAGATATTAGCCTTTTGAGTTTAAAGATGGCTGAGGAACTAGATTTATTCTAGCTAAGAAATGGTTAGAGTTTGTGGAAGATGTCATAGGTTTATTTAATATGACAAATCGTGAGAGAGTTTGATGTGCCATATATTTGGTGGTAGTTATTATGTGATACCTACTAGACAATGACATAATTTAGGTTGATTTCATATGAGCATTTGAGAAAGAATATTTGTTTATTGATGTTTTATATGTACGGGCCCAAGAGTTTATCAACTTAAGACAATAACAAATGATTGTCAAGGAGTACTCCACTAAATTGAATACTAATAATATGCTTTAGGAGTAATTAATACTAATAAAGGCAAGATAGAGATTTTTATCAATGGATAAAGGTCAGACATTGCCATATGCATGATGATGGGAGATCACACCCTCAATTCTTATTTAGAGGCATTGACAAAGCCTAAAGGTCTAAGGCCATAAGATTGAGAATGACCATAGATAGAGGATTTCTAGAGCAAACCTAATTTGTAGCCATAACCTCAAGATTTGATTAAGTAGTTATAGGTGGCAACTGTGAAAAAGGTAATTGTGACTATAAGGATAAAAAGAGCTTCTAGTCCAAAGGTTTTAGAAAGAACTGAAAGGGTAAAAAGTTAGGGCAAGATAAGTAGCCTTGTAAAGAGGACTAGCCAAGGCAAGATGATCCTCTTTCTTATTACAAGTGGAGGTGTAGACATAGTAGAGATTGTGTTGGGTAGAGATGATGCTTCAAATGTAAGTAACTAGGTTATTTGGGGGAGGACAATAATAACACCAATACCAACCTTAACTAAGCAGATTGTTAGGGGAAGACAGGTTATGGTGTATGTATTGACTTAGACCTAGGCTAAGACTAGCCCTTTTGAAATGATAAGTCATTTAATTTTTTATTCATGTCCATTATATGTACTAATTGATTCTGGTGCTGCTTACAACTTTATTGAATAAGGTATGGTTAAGAGTTAGTATTAAAGCCTACATTAGTTGAAAACATATTTATTGAGATATTTGATGGGAATAAAATAGTGAGTAATTTGATGCTATTAGGTAAGACAATGGTGTTAAGAGGCCAAGAGTTAGTCATTGACCTTATTATGTTTGACATGCCAAAATTTGATGTGATTCTTGTAACACCCATAGGTATGTCTAATGTTATTATCATCTTTTGTTTATATGTGTATTATCACTTGAATAATTGGATATGTATTAATTTGATGGCACACAACTATGTAGAGAGGCTGCACACCCGTGTGTGTTATGAAAAATGGTAAAATCATCTTTTTCCATTTGTTGATTGATATTTCACTAAATTTGGTTAATCCACACATTTATGTATGATGGTCTACATACTTATGTATCGTCAATGTATTTGAATATTGGATAAGGATACGTTTTGCAAGGATTTCAAAATGTGCCTTAATTATATAACCGTATACACTGTCTGGAATGAAAATAAAAAGATCATGAAACGTGTTTGACTTATTATTGATCATATTTTCTTCAACAAAACAAAGAGAAAAGAAGGTTTTGAGAGTTTTGGAGACTAAGAAAAGTGAAGGATCATCGTTAAAAGCAATTTAAGCCACAAAAAGATCGTTGCTTTGTTGGAAAGAAGGAAAGTAGTGTCTTCTTTGAATCCTTATGACGTTTGGTTGATTTTCGACATGTTTGATTATAATTTTTGTTATTTTGGGCATTCTTAATTATGTATACTCTGGGAATCATGTATATTGATTGTTGAATACATGTATCGGTGGATTTGAAGTTAGTATTGAGGTTTTGGAATTGTCTTTATGATGATAAAATGATTTAATAACAAGGGTTGATTATAATCAGAGATTGATAATAGATTCACTATTTAGATTATAAATTGGGTTTAAGGTTCTGCTTGCGCCTATTAGGAGTTGGAATCAAGTTTATATGAACATTTGGTGATGGACAATTGTATTGACTGTAGAATGCTAGATTAATTTATAATCTTTGGGATCTAAGATGTATTTTGATAATAAACGAGGCTATAGTGCATTCTAGAACATTTTGATTAAATTGAGATGACCAGAGAACACAAAAAACATAATTTAGAATTCGAAAAAATCAATAACACATGTTTGTATGTCATATGACATAGACTTGTATAATTGGGATAATTTTCTCCTTGTGTTAGAGTAAGTCACGAGAAAGTAGATTTAAGATTGGACGTATACCTCTGTGATATAGGATATACAACTGTGTGGCTTGCCTTGAAGATACACACTTTTATGCTTTTAGGGAAACTAGAGAATATAGGCATAGGAAGTTAGTAAAAAAAATATGGTGTTCGGATATAAGTATGAGAGTTTGGAAATGACTAATTTACCCTAGAAGAGATGACTATAAGGAAAGCCAATAATAAAGCCCTAATGAAGGTTGGTGATGGAAACAATTATAGGTGTGCCCGACTGTATGAATGATAACACATACCTGACATCCAGGATGTCAATATAAATGGTTTGAAACTAGTCACCCAGGATGATACTACCATTATGAAAAAGGCACTAGGCACTAAGATATTTCTAATGAATATCTGAGATACTGGAAAATCATTTGCGACAACATAGATTGAGAAGTAAAGGACATGTAAATTTTATTATGTACGATACGTGGTTATGTGTTGAGTTTTGTAGATTACCTACTTACTGAGTGTGTTTCAGTCATATGTTCTATTTGTGTGGTTTTGCAAGTAGAGTTATAAAGCAGTGAGGGAGCTAGTAGGCTAGCTCATGATTGTACATAAGGGTAAAGATGATTTCATCATTTTATCATGATTTGATATTTCATGTATTTTGCATTAACTATATTTGATTATGCATATTTAATTAATGTTTGACTTTCCATATTTATCTACTTATGTTTATTGAGTGATAAATACATTTTTTAGAGTATGGAATTTTCATTAATAAAACATATTTGACATTATTTCTTTGCATGTAAGGTTTTAATTAGACACGTCTCTTCAAGTATATATTTCGTGTAAAGGTATGTATCAAGAGAAGGGTGTTACATTTTTTATATCAGAGCATGGTTTTAAGAATGAAAAAGTGTTTGAATATGCATAAATGTTTTGATAGCCCTTTATGCAATGCTAACCATTCCCATATGCCGACTATTGTAAGTATTGTTTTAACCTATAAATAAGTTATAGTAGATTTATCTGAGCTTATGTGTATGGTTTTAAGATAAGAAGATCCAGGAGATTGCTAGGTAATGTTAACAATGATGCTAATAAGGTCTGGACCCATAAGGGTAGTTAAAGAATGGCTTAGGGATAGACTTTAGGCATGACTGTAACACTTTAAGTTGACAATATTACTATTAAGAAGATTGTTCAAAAGGTTTTTTGAGTTAATCAAGAGGCCTCATAGAGTATGGGCCATCCAGTGTAGGCTTTTCTAATTGTTAAATAGTACCATTTGCGATTGAAACAATAGGTAAGGATATGGAGAGACCAATAAGGACAGATGGTAATAAAGAGTAGATCCATCCCATTTATAACTTAGCTAATAGGTATCAACCCTTAAAATTCCATAGTATATAGATAGGTTTAGTGTCAACCGATGATTAGTTAGAGGTCATTGAAGAGGCTGTAGAGCTCTTTGAGATGACAAACTATGAGAAAGTCTGATATGCCAGTTATTTGACAAAAGCTAATGCCAAATTATGGTGGCAAACATTATGTGGCTAAATGCACTTGCCCAATATGTTCCAGGTGTGGTCAATACTGATAAGAAAAATAGAGATCTTTATTAATAGACTATGAACAGGCATTATGAAAGTTGTGTCGACAAGAGATAACCCTACTAGATCCTATACAAAAGCAATAGATAGAACCCAAAGGTTAGAGGCTATGAGGTTGAGGATGGCCTAGGGAAAGGTTTTTTAAAACAACCCAGATATACCACCTTAGCCTTGAGATATGACAAAACTATCCTTAGAGGCAACTAAGATAATAAAGGCCAGAGGAACTTCTAGTCCTAAGGTTCCAAAAGGGCTAGAAAAGTAAGAAGAATGAATAGTCAAGTCGAGAAGAGGTCTCTACTTGTTATAGATGTGGTCATAAGCATACTGGTGAGTGTACAATTACACAGAAAGTTTACTTCCAATGTAAACAACCATTCCATTTTGCTTGTGAGTGCTCAACAGCTGCACCAGCCTCTATTGAGCAGGCTATAAAGAAAAGACAAACTAGGGTTTATGTTGCGACCCAGATTCAGGTTAAAGGCAACCCATCTGTTGTTACAAGTTAAATATCTTTTTATTCCTATCCATTATATGTATTAATTGATTTCACTGTTACTCCCAATTTCATTATCTAAGAGATTATTAAGAGTTTAGAGTTAAAACCTATCCTGGTGACTGATATTAGCATAAAGATACTAAATGGAGATAAAATTTTGAGCAATCTGATATTGGGTAAGTTAGTGTTTCTAAGAGATCGAGAGACAGTTCTGGACTTAATTGTGTTCGACGAGCCATATTTTGACATTATGTTAGGTATGGATTTTCTGCATAGCTATAGAGTTGAAATCGACTATAAGAAAAAAGAAAGTTTGGTTTTAGCTAAATGATGGTAAAAAGTTCATGTTTTGTGAGGGTCATGTGCCAAGCATAATGATTATCATTATGAAGGCTAGGAAGATGTTGAGTAAAGTTAATGAATCAATCTCGAGTTTGAAAAATACTTTTATTGTATTTAGGTTCCTAGATGCATTCCTATATAATCTGCTAGGGCTAGCACTAAACAGGGCGGTTGAGTTTAGTATTGAGTTAACCCTCTCAACAATGCCCATCTTTAAAGCCTCATACCATATGGCCTTAGTCGAACTCTAAGAATTGAAAAAACAATTGCAAGAGCTTTTGGATAATGGTTTTATTAGACCCAGTCACTCACTTTAAGATGCATCAATCATTTTTCTGAAAAGGAAGGATGAGTTGATGTGCATGTGCATTGATTATAAAGAGCTTAATAAAATGATAGTAAAAAATAAGTACCCACTACCAAGGATTGATGACTTGTTTGATCAACTGAAAGATTTCTTAGTGTTTTCTAGAATTGACTTTAGATCTAAGTATCATTATCAAATTTAGGTTTATCAAGAATGATATTCTGAAAACTTATTTTAGGATAAGGTATAAACATTATGAGTTTGTAGTGAGACCCTTTAGGTTGACAAATGCTCTATCATTCTTTATGGATTTGATAAAAAGAGTATTCTAAGATTGCTAAGATAAATTTTTGGTGGTCTTCATTGATGATATATTAGTGTATTCTAGAACTTGAGAGGAACATAAGTAGTACTTGAAGTTTGTCCTATAGAGGTTAAAAGATAGATAGTCGTATGCCAAATTTTCAAAATGTAAATTTTAATTGTGTGGCCTTTTTAAGACATGTAGTATCTGCTAATGACATTTCGGTAAACCTAAGTAAGATTGACGTTATGTTAGAGTGATAGAGGCCCAAGACAAATAAAGAGGTATGAAATTTTTGGGATTAGTAGGTTATTATAGATGGTTTTTTTAGAGCTTTTCTAAGTTGGCCCAACTGTTGATTGAGTTGACCAGGAACAATGTTTTTTTCAAATGGTCTAATGCTTATGAAAGAAGTTTCTAAGAATTAAATAAGAGGTTGACTTCAAAACTAGTTTTTGTATTATCGATTGAGGGTAAGACTTATGACTTGTATATAAATGCTTCTCATCGGGGTTTGCTAGTTATATTGATGCGAAAAAGGAAAATGATTTTTGATCTTTCCTAACAGTTCAAAGATTATAAGCTTTGGTATCCCATCTATGACTTGGAGTTTGTTGTGGTTATATTTGTATTAGAAATCTAGTAGTAGTACTTATATGAAGTTAAATGTAATATCTACATAGATCATAAGAGTTTAAAATATTTCTTCACCTAGAAAGAATTAATAATAAGACAAATAAGATGGCTAGAGCGCGTAAAAGATTGTAATTACGACATTAGGTACCTCCTAGGAAAGGCTAATGTGGTAACTGATGCCTTGAGCAAAAAGGTGATGTTGTCTCAAATTGTAACTTTCCAAAACTTACAACGAGAATTAGAGAGAGATTAGATAAAGTTGATTTTTCCGTTATTGGCTAGATTGAGGATGTAGTTGACCTTATTAGAGGAGATCTGTGAGGCTTAATTGATAAGGGATTGGTGTCTTCAGATGATATAAAGACTTGTCAAAGGTATTGAGCCAAAATTCATTATTATTGATGATATGCTAAAATTTAGAGGCTGAGTTTGTGTGCCTAATGTTGTTGAATTGAGAAATAAGATTCTTATTGATACCCATAGTTCCTTTTACACTGTCCACCTAAAGAGTGTAAAGATGTATTAAGACTTGAGGAAATCATTTTGGTGGGCCAGTATAAAAATAAACATGGCAAATTCTGTTACCAAGTGTATATTATGCCAGTAGGTTAAGGTTGAACATCAAAGGCCTTCATGATTAATATAGTATTTGAGTATTCTAAGTGGAAATGAGAGCACGTTTCAATGGATTTCATGGTTGGTTTGCCAAACATTAGAGTTGGATATAATGCTCTATGGCTAATTATGGATAGATTGACCAAGTTATCACATTTCATCCCTATTAAGGATAACACAAGCACCAATAAGTTACGTAAGGTTTATATTAGAGAGGTTGTAAGGCTTTATAGGGTACTAAAGACAATAGTGTTAAATAAGGACAAGAAGTTTGTTTTGATATTTTGGTACAGTTTGCAAAAATCTATAGGTATCAGACTGACATTCAACATTACCTAATATCCTTAGACTAATGAATAAACTAAAAAGGTGAATCAAGTGATCAAAGATATGATAAAGACATGTTGTCTGGATTATAGAGCTAGTTAGATTGATGTGGTGCTAATGATGAAGTTTGGTTATAATAATAGCTATTAGATAATCATCTAGATGACTCTATATGAGGCACTTTGTGGGAGAAAGTAGAGATCACCACTTTATTGGGATAAGATATGCAAGAGAGATGTCTTAACATAGGTTTTAAGGTAAGATAACCTAAAAAATAATCAAAGATATGAAACTAATCAAGGAAAGGATGAGACGAGCCTAAGATTGCTAAAAACGTTTTGTTGATTAAACAGAGTAAAACTTGGAGGTTGATGTTGGTGAGAAAGTTTTTATTAGAGTTACCTCTTACCATCATGTGATGAGATTCGAATGGAAAGGTAAATTGACATCGAGGTTTATAGGACCTTTTAAGATTCTAAAGCGTTTCCTACCAACTTGCATTGCTAACGAGCATAAATAGGATTCATAATGTATTCCATATGTTGTTGTTGTATAAGTATATCAGTGACTTGACTCATGTGCTAAGAATTAATAAGTTGGAGTTTGAGGACAATCTAGTTTATAAGGAGCACCCAATTCAGATTCTAGATAGATGGGTGAAATAGCTTAGAAACAAGCAAATTCCATTAGTTAAGATTCTTTGGAAGAACAATCAGATTGAAGAGACCACTTGAGAGGTGAAGTAAGATATGAGACAAAGGTTCTCACTATTGTTTGAGTGAATTTTATAGTTGAGATTCTTTTAAAGAGGAGAATCATAACACCCACAAGTATGTTCAAGGTTATTTTCTTCTTTTGGTTGTATGTATTATTGCTTGAATAATTGGATATGTATGAAATTGATGACACATGTTCATGTAGGGAGGTTGAACGCTCATGTGTGTTATGAAAAAGGGCAAAATCATCTTTTCCCATTTGTTGATTGATATTTAGCTAAGTTTGGTTTATCCACACACCCATGTATGATGGTCTATACGCCCGTGTGTAGTAAACACATTTGAATATTGGATAAGGATACTTTTTATGGGGATTTCGAAACATATCTTTATTATGTAATTGCATGCATACCCGTGTGTTAAAAATGCACATCTGTGCATCATTGTCTGAAGTGAAAATAAAAGATCTTGAAACGCATTTGGCTCATTATTGATCATATTTTCTTCAACAAACAAAGAGTAAAGAAAGGTTTTGAGAGTTTTGGAGACTTGGAAATGTGAAGGACCAACATTGGATGTCATATAAGCCACGAAAAGACTGTTGCTTCATCAAAAGGAAAATAAGTAGTATTTTCTTTGAATGTCTATGATGTTTGATTATTGAGCATGAATATTTATGGATTTGTAGTGTTAGTGTGTGAAATTCCATATTTTTAAGCATTTAATTTCCTTGATTTGTGATATTTAATTTGTTAATTATTTGATTAATTGCTTGTTTTAGGAAATTGGGCATCAATTGCATTATTCTAAGAAAAGATGCAAAATAAAAGGAATTTAGAGTTGTCACGTATCAAGACAGAATTACGGCAAAATACATAGGAGATGGCTGATTGTGAAAAGGAGAGAATCGCGCTATTTATTGAGAAATTCACAGATGAAGACTTAATTAACAATTGGAGGAAATTCAGGTCCTTTGGATGATGTTTGGCACAAAAATATTACTCAATGACTGAAGCAGACTTAGCAGTATAAAAAAGACAATTGCTCTCTATTTTAGGTTTTTTTTTTCTCTGGTTTTTTAGCATCCTTTTCTTTCAGAAAGAAAGACAGCCGCAACCTTTCGCTGGTTCTTCTTCAATTAGGATAGGATTTTTATTTTAATTTTCTGTGAAGCCATGAACATAAACATGAGTGGCTAACTCTTTTCTTTAGTCGAGTAATCAGGATCATGGTTCTACGATGATTGTGAGATCTTCTTTACCCGTTCTTTTCTTTTAAATATTTAATTTATTCCTGATTTTATTTATTGTTGTCTTGTTCAATTAAATAGGACACATCTTATTTATTTTGGATTAAAAATAACTTTGCTAGATTAAATTATTGAATCCGTAATTGTTTGATGATTTAATCATAAGTGGTTGGCTAGCATGCTTGGTGAAGTAGAATGATTATTGTATGTTAGTGGAATAGGTTAATCTAATTTAAACAAAAACAACGTCTGTGTTTTGTTGATTAGAATCGGTGGCTTTTCTAATTCTTAATTCTGTTTTCAATTTAAATTCTAAGATCGTATCTAAAACTGATTGAAAAACAAGAGAAGTAATTAAAGAACGTTTCTTAATTACCAACACCTAAGGAAAAGCAGAACAACGAGCGTCTCGATGTTTCATAACCGATTTATTTAAAAGGAAAAATTAATCTTTTTATCGATGATCAATTGAATTGAACCATACCTGAATTACTTGGCTAGAACTCGTCTTTTTATTATTTCAATCTAGTTTTCTGATTACTTTGATTATTTAATTCTGAATTAATTTATTTTTGTTTATCCGTACGATTCGAAACAACAAAATCCCTCTTGCTTTATTTTGTTATATTTCAGATAAATAACCCAATCTCTGTGGATACGACTCTACTTGCCCTATCTACAAGTTTTTATTGAGAGAGTAGAAAATTTTATTTTTGGTGGATTCGACACCCACCAAATTTTGGCGCCGTTGCCGGGGATTGGTGTTGATAATTTGTCTGAAATTTTTTTTTTAATTTTTTTTATGACCCGTTTGAACCCTGCAGGAGAACTTCAGTTTGATTCTGAAATCGAGAAGACTGTGAGACAACTCCGCAAGGAAACTAAATTAAGTAAAGCTTCTTCTTTTTTATTCTTTGGAATTAATTTAGGAGAGGATTTAACAAATACGAGAGTAACAGCAATGGCCGAATGAGAGCTTACTTTGAGGGAGATGGCTATACCTGTCATCAATCAACAACCTCTGTGAATTGCCTATCCAAACATCGATGCCAATTTAGAACTCAAATCAGGTTTGATCCATTTATTGCCTACTTTTCGAGGATTATCAGGTGAGGACCCTCATAAACACTTGAAAGAATTTCATGTTGTTTGTTCCACTATGAAACCACAAGGGGTAAGTGAAGAGCAAATTAAACTACGTGCTTTCCTTTTCTCTTTAACTGATAAGGCTAAGGATTGGCTATATTATTTACCATCAGGTTCTATCAATAGTTGGGATGAGCTTAAAAGACAATTTTTAGAAAAATTCTTTCTTGCTTCTAGGGCCACCTCAATTAGAAAAGAAATATGTGGGATTAGGCAATATAGTAGGGAGACACTTTATGAGTATTGAGAGAGGTTTAATCAGCTCTGTGCCAGTTGTCCCCATTATCAAATTTCTGATCAGCTATTAATTCAATATTTTTATGAAGGTTTATTGTTGTCTGACAGGAATTTGATCGATGCAGCAAGTGGTGGAGCTTTGGTTAATAAAACTTTAACAGAAGCAAAGAGATTGATCTCAACAATTGCTGCCAATACTCAACAATTTGGCATTAGACAAGATGCAACGGTGAGAAAGGTTAATGAGGTAAGCAATAATAATCCTCTTGAGCAAAGACTTGATAAACTCACCTCCTTGTTAGAAAAATTTGTAGTGAATCACTAACAAGTGAAGGCTTGCGAGATCTGTTCGAACACGAAGCACTCTACAGATGCATGCCCTACACTTCAGGAGGACACACATGAGGATGTTAATGTCGTAGGGGGTTATCAAAACCAAAAGTGGTATGATCCATACTCGAATACCTATAATCCAGGATGGAGAGATCACCCGAATTTCAATTATGGCCAAAAGAACAATAACTTCTAACAGCCTGGATACCAAAATAGGTCGCCCCCTCCTCAAGCGTTTAATCCAACACCCCTACCTTAGTCGAAAGGTATGTCTCTTGAACAAATTGTTACTGCACTTGCTAATAATACATAACAATTTCAACAGGAGACAAAGGCTAGCATTCATAATCTAGAAAATCAAGTCAGCCAATTAGCTACTGTTGTAGGAAGATTGGAAACTCAGAATTCTGGTAGATTGCCATCTCAGATTGTGGTGAATCCAGAGCAAGATGCAAATTTTACTAAGAATATCAATGCAATCACCCTGCGGAGTGGTAAAGAATTGAAGGATCCTGAAAAAAAGATTCCAAAATATGCAAAAGAAAAGGAGATCGAATGCGAAATTGAGCCAAAAGAAGCCCAAAAATTGTCACCTCCTGCAGAGAAGTACATGCCACCTTCTGTGGTCACTCCACCTCCTTTCCCGAGCCGACTTGCAAAGAACAAAAAAGAACAACAAGAACAAGAGATCCTTGAAGTCTTTTGCAAGGTTGAGGTAAATATTCCCCTTTTAGATGCTATTAAACAAGTTCCTAGATATGCTAAATTCCTTAAGGAATTATGCACGTCAAAAAGAAAACTAAAAGGAGATGAAAAAGTGCATGTCAGTGAGAATGTTTCAGCCGTTCTCTAAAGAAAATTGCCTCAAAAGAGTAAGGATCCAAGTATGTTCACAATCCCTTGCAAGATTGGTATTGTTAAAGTTCAGAAAGCTATGATAGATCTAGAAGCATCTATTAATGTCATGCCTAGCTCAATTTATCATTCTTTAAATGTAGGACCTTTAAAACCCACCGGTGTAATAATCCAATTAGCTAATAGGTCCAATGCATATCCCGAAGGGGTGTTAGAAGATGTTCTTGTTCAAGTTAATGAATTGATTTTTCCTGCTGACTTTTATGTGTTTGACATGGAAGATGATAACTCATCTAAATTAGTCCCAATTTTGCTAGGAAGACCTTTTCTTAAGACATCTAGAACAAAAATCGATATTTTGGAAGGTACTTTAACTATGGAATTTGATGGTGAAGTAATTAGATTCAATATTTATGAAGCCATGAGATTCCCTAGTGATGTCAATTCAGTTTTTGTTGTTGATGTAATCGATTCCCTAGCTCAACAAATTTTTGAGTTACAGGATTCTGATAATTTGAAGGTTGTCCTTAATAAAGGACTTAACACAAGAACATTACAGAGAATTCAGTAGAAGCTTGTGGTAGATGACAGATTGAGTGATATGGTTTATGAGCTAGAACCATTCGAAACAACCAGGTATGATGTTTCTTATATTTCATTACCCGTATCTAACTCAAAATTACTTCCATCAATTATGCAGGCACCTGAATTGGAACTTAAGCCTTTGTCAAGCCATCTCAAATATGTATATTTGGGAGATAATGAGACTCTTCCTGTGATAATTTCTAACAAACTCACTCTTCTTGAGGAAGAAAAACTCATTAGAGTCCTTAGAGATTACAAGGAAGCCATCGGATGGACCATCGCAGACATCAAGGGTTTGAGCCCATCACTTTGTATGCATAGAATCTTGCTAGAGGAGAACACTAAGCCTTCGAGGGAAGCTCAAAGAAGGTTAAATCCTCCAATGATGGAAGTTGTGAAGAAAGAAATAATAAAGCTCTTGAATGCCGATATGATCTATCCTATTTCAGATAGTGATTGGGTAAGTCCAGTATAGGTAGTACCTAAGAAAACTGGTTTCACTGTTCAAAAGAACGATAATGGTGAGTATGTTCCTGTTAGAGTTTAAAATGGATGGAGGGTTTGTATTGACTATAGAAAATTGAATGCTTCTACTAGAAAAGATCATTTCCCTATACCTTTTATTGATTAAATGTTAGAAAGATTAGCTGGTCAATCTCACTATTGTTGTCTTGATGGATATTCAGGTTTTAACCAAATTCCAGTTGCCCCCGAGGATCAAGAGAAGGCGACATTCATATGTCCCTTTGGTACTTTTGCATATAGACGTATGCCTTTTGGACTTTGCAATGCCCCAACCACTTTTTAGAGATGTATGGTTAGTATATTTTCAGATTATGTGGAGAATATCATAGAGGTATTTATGGATGACTTTACTGTTTACGGTAATTCATTCGAATCTTGTCTAAATAATCTTATTAAAATTCTAAAAAGGTGTATTGAAACAAACCTTGTGCTAAATTATGAAAAATGTCACTTTATGGTTGATCAAGGTTTGATATTAGGGCATATAGTGTCTTCTAAAGGGATAGAGGTAGATAAGTCAAAAATTGATTTGATTAAATCTTTACCTCACCTAACTTGTGTTCGGGAAATACGTTCTTTTCTTGGACATGCAGGTTTTTATAGGAGATTTATCAAGGATTTTTCGAAAATTACCCAACCACTTTCAAGACTACTACAAAAGGATGTCTAATTCGAGTTTGATGGAGAGTGCAAGAAAGCTTTTGATCAGCTGAAGGAACACATAATTTCTGCGTCGATTGTTCAGCCACCCAATTGGGAATTACCTTTTGAGATTATGTGTGATGCTAGCAATTATGCTATAGGGGCTGTTTTAGGCCAGAAAAGTGGAAAAAGTTCTTGTGTGATTTATTATGCTTCAAGAACTCTTAATAATGCTCAAAGAAATTATTCCACAACTGAAAAAGAATTGTTGGCAGTAGTTTTTGCTGTAGAAAAGTTTCGCTCTTATTTATTGGGCACTAAAGTAATTGTTTATTCTGATCATATAGCTCTAAAGTATTTGCTTTCTAAGAGGGAATCAAAGCCGAGGCTAATTAGATGGATACTATTGCTGCAAGAATTTGATTTGGAGATTCGAGATAGAAAGGGAGCTGAAAATTCTGTGGCTGATCATTTAAGTCGATTGATTACAGACGAAGATCCTATGCCTCTCCAAGATGTTTTTCCAGATGAGAATCTCTTTCACTTAAATAGTATTACACCTTGGTATGCTGATATTGTTAATTATGTGGTCACTAAGTCATTGCCGAATGATCTCACTAGAGCCCAAAAGGACAAAATTAAAAGTGATTCTAAGTACTATATATGGGATGATCCGTATTTATGGAAGCAATGTTCTGACCAATTAATTCGCAGGTGTGTACATGATAGTGAAATCCAATCTATCTTGGAGTTTTGCCACTCTTATGCATGTGGGGGTCACTTTGGCCCGAAAAGAACAGCACGAAAGGTTCTAAAATGTGGGTTATATTGGCCTACTCTATTTCGAGATGCATACATGTTCTGTAAGTCTTGTGCTAATTGTTAAAAGAGTGGAAATTTAGGACATAGGGATCAAATGTCGTTGAACCCAATTTTGGTTTGTGAAATTTTTGATATTTGGGGAATTGATTTTATGGGTCCTTTTCCATTATCTTTTGGTAATTCTTATATTCTTTTAGCTGTTGATTATGTTTCTAAATGGATTGAAGCTAAGGCAACAAGAGCTGATGATGCTAAAACTGTTGTAGGATTTGTCAAGACTTACATTTTTTCTAGGTATGGAACACCAAGAGCCATTATAAGTGACCGTGGAACCCATTTTTGCAATCGAGTCATGGAGGCATTACTTAAGAAGTACAATGTCACTCACCGAGTCTCCACCGCATACCATCTGCAAACGAGTGGACAAGCCGAAGTTTCAAATAGGGAGATTAAGTCTATACTTGAGAAAACGGTAAATCCAAATAGAAAGGATTGGAGCCTTCGCTTGGATGATGCCTTATGGGCTTATAGAACTGCATACAAGACTCCAATAGGTATGTCTCCTTATCGCTTAATATTTGGTAAATCTTGTCATCTCCCAGTTGAATTGGAACATAGGGCCTATTGGGCAATTAAGCAATGCAATACGGACTTGAACGAGGCAGGTAATCATAGAAAGTTACAACTTCAAGAATTGGAGGAAATCAGAAATGATTCCTATGAAAATTCCAGGATTTATAAAGAAAAGACTAAACTTTTCCATGATAAAATGATTTCTAGGAAAACCTTTCATGTTGGACAAAAAGTACTCTTATATCATTCTAAACTTAAATTGTTTCCAGGAAAATTACGATCTCGTTGGATTGGTCCTTTTGTTGTCACTAATGTTTTTTCTCATGGTGCAGTTGAAATTCAAAGTACCTCTACCAATAAAAATTTTAAGGTTAATGGACATCGTCTAAAACCTTATTATGAAGGATTTCAAGCCTACAATGTAGAGGAAATATCTTTGGCTCCCTCGAATTGATGAATTGGTTGCATCTAGCCAAAGACGTTAAAGAAAGGCGCTTATTGGGAGGCAACCCAATTGATCTTATTTTTCATTATTTTTAATCATTTTATGTCTTTAATTAAGGTTTAAATTAAAAATTAAAAAAAAACAAATTTCATTTTTGTGTTTTCTCTTTTATTTTTCTAATCTCTTTTCATCTCTACAGACCCAAATCAAATGTCGACAGCTTCAATCACTCCTCCACTGCACTAACACTCCTATTCAGGGAAGTCCTCTTAACTTTCATTTCATTCTTTCTTTTATATGTGAGCTTTAATTTTTCTACATTGAGGACAATGTAAAGATCAGGTGTGGGGGAGGGAATGTGTAATTTTTCAATCTTTTTGGAACCCTTGACTCTCTTGAAAACTGTCTTAGAATTTGCTCTAAGTTAGTATGCATTATTGGTTCGAGTTTGAATGCATGAAAAAGCCAAGTATGATTAGTGATTTTGCTTCAAATGTTTCGAGTATCGAGTATCTCATTGATTTTAATGATTGAATTGAATGAAAATGTGCAAGGTTTGCTATAAGTTGAACACTAACGTGAGTTGTTGAGCCCATGAGCATTTCATTACACTTTGCTCTAATTATCTTCTTTGTTGAGTGTTTATCAAACATGGCTTGTTATTCTAGAATTTGCTCTGTTATGCATTTCAAGACCGCATTTTTATGAATTCATGCATTAAGATGATAAGGGCATTTAGGATTAACCACTTCAAAACTCTTAAAAAGCCAACCTTAGCTATATTTTCTAGTAGATAGCCGATTTTGAGCTGAATCCATTTTTCTCTGTTTTAACCCATAAATATTTACCTTAAGCCTTTTGTTTTATCTTGTTAACCCTTGTATCAAGATATTGTGAGAGTGAATTGCATGATAAAGAACCTAATGGGTAGATGGGTAGATATAAGGAGTGAAAAAAAAAAGAAAAAAAAAAAGAGGAGATGAAAAAAAGAAAAAGAAAAAAAAAAGAGAAAATATTCATCCCTATGTATTGAATAGGAAGTTTGGACAAGTGAAGTATCCATAATTGTATAGAAAAGAAGTCCAATTATTCCTACATGTTGCAAATTAAATTTAAAAAAAAGAAAAAAAAAGAAAAAAAAAATCCTTGCAGAAGGGATGAGTTTTATTGAAATGAAAAAAAAAAAAAAGAGGAAGAGAGAAGTGTGGTTGAAGGAGTTATTTTCGTTATTTTTTAAATATCATGTAAGGGAACTCACTCATATCTTGATTTTTACACTTATATTTTCCTTCTTTTTCCTACCTTCACCTAAAACCCATTACAACCCTGCTTAAGACCCTTTGATTTTCGCATTGTATTCATATTTATTAGTGGTGGAGATATGATATATGAGCAAACTTATGGTAATGACTTGTTATGTTTTGATCTGAGAGCTAAATGAAACCCTAAACACTTTGAGAGTATAGAGTGAAACCAATGTAAGGATGTTGAATCTTGTTTCATTTGATTTTAATGAGATTGTTGGGATTGCTAAGATGCTTATGTTTTTCCAAAAATTCATGCTATAAAAACTTGTGCTCTTGATTGTTGTTTTGGACTTGGGTTTCTAATGCATCTTAACTTTGAGTTATTTGAGGGTGTACTAAAAGGAGGGAAAAGGGTGAAGAAGAGACTGATTGATGTTTGCTTGAGGGCAAGCAAAGGAATGGTGTGGGGGAATTTGTTAGTGTGTGAAATTCCATATTTTTAAGCATTTAATTTCCTTGATTTGTGATATTTAATTTGTTGATTATTTGATTAATTGCTTGTTTTAGGAAATTGGGCATTAATTGCATTATTCTAAGAAAAGATGCAAAATAAAAGGAATTTACAGTTGTCACGTATCAAGACAGAATGACGGCAAAATACATAGGAGATGGCTGATTGTGGAAAGGAGAGAATCGCGCTATTTATTGAGAAATTCACAGATGAAGACTTCATTAACAATTGGAGGAATTTCAAGTCCTTTGGATGATATTTGGCACAAAAATATTACTCAATGACTGAAGCAGACTTGGCAGTATAAAAAAGACAATTGCTCTCTATTTTAGGGTTTTTTTTCTCTGGTTTTTTAGCATCCTTTTCTTTCAGAAAGAAAGACAGCTGCAACCTTTCGCTGGTTCTTCTTCAATTAGGATAAGATTTTTATTTTAATTTTCTGTGAAGCCATAAACATAAACATGAGTGGCTAACTCTTTTCTTTAGTCGAGTAATCAGGATCATGGTTCTACGACGATTGTGAGATCTTCTTTACCCGTTCTTTTCTTTTAAATATTTAATTTATTCCTGATTTTATTTATTGTTGTCTTGTTCAATTAAATAGGACACATCTTATTTATTTTGGATTAAAAATAACTTTGCTAGATTAAATTATTGAATCCGTAATTGTTTGATGATTTAATCATAAGTGGCTGGCTAGCATGCTTGGTGAAGTAGAATGATTATTGTATGTTAGTGGAATAGGTTAATCTAATTTAAACAAAAACAGCTTCTTTGTTTTGTTGATTAGAATCGGTGGCTTTTCTAATTCTTAATTCTGTTTTCAATTTAAATTCTAAGATCGTATCTAGAACTGATTGAAAAACAAGAGAAGTAATTAAAGAACGTTTCTTAATTACCAACACCTAAGGAAAAACAGAACAACGAGCGTCTCGATGTTTCATAACCAGTTTATTTAAAAGGAAAAATTAATCTTTTTATCGATGATCAATTGAATTGAACCATACCTGAATTACTTGGCTAGAACTCGTTTTTTTATTGTTTCAATCTAGTTTTCTGATTACTTTGATTATTTAATTCTGAATTAATTTATTTTTGTTTATCCGTACGATTCGAAACAACAAAATCCCTCTTGCTTTATTTTGTTATATTTCAGATAAATAACCCAATCTCTGTGGATACGACTCTACTTGCCCTATCTACAAGTTTTTATTGAGAGAGTAGAAAATTTTATTTTTGGTGGATTCGACACCCACCATGTAATTAGTGTTGAGGTTTTGGAATTGTCCTTATGATGTTTGAACGGTTTAACACAAAAGGTTGATTATAATTATAGATTGTATTAACTATAGAATGCTAGGTTAATTTATAATCTTTAGTATCTATAATGTATTTTGGTAATGAAAGAGCATGTTTTGTATAGGTAGCATTGTTATAAGGCATTTTGGATCGTTTTGGTTGAACTTAGATGATTGAAAAATATAAAAAATGTAATTCAGAATTCTAGAAAATCAATGACACACGACCATGTATAATTAAGGGAAGTTTCTCCCTATGTTAAGTTAACTCATGAAAGTGTGGATTTGGGAGTGAACACACCTATGGTATTGGACACACAACCATATGCCCTACCCTAAAGATACACACTCGTGTGCCTAGGATTTTCATAGCATGGATTGATCAACACACCCTTATGTGTGAGGGATACACACTCGCATACTTTTTGGGGAAATTGGAGAATAAAGGGATAAGATATTAGTAAAAAAAATATGAGGTTTAGATATGAGAATGAGAGTTTGGAAATGACTAATTTACCCTAAAAGGGATGGCTATGAGAAAAGCCAACAATAAGGTTTTAACAAAGACTGTTGGGGATGGAAACCATTATAAGTGTGCCCAACTGTGTAGACAACAACATATGCCCCAACTAGAATGGTTTCGAGTCAAAAACTAAACATGATGTATTACACTGATTAGATCCACTGAGTTATATATAGTATGGTAGTGAAAGCAATAAGAATAGTCTGTGTGACCATGATACCTTGGATGATTATGTTTTGACGATAGGCATCGTAGCATCTAGGATGCGAGTGTAATAGTGAGAAAGGCCTGAAGTCTTTCTGTTATTTTGATATGGTATCTTTTGCCTAAGTCTAGTTGACATGTGTGTAGGGTACACCTTATGGATGACATTTAAGATATCATATGTTTTCACCAGATATCCAAAATGTCAACATACATTATTTAGTACTAGTTATCTTGGATGACACTGCCATTAAAAGAAAGACGTTGGGCATTAAGATATTTCAAATGGACATTTGAGATGCTAAAAAAAATCTGTGACACCACAAACTAAAAAGTAATGTACACATAAAATTTATTATGTACAAACATATGGTTATGGGTCAAGTTTTATGGATCACTTACTTATTAAGTGTGTTTCACTCACATGTTCTATTTATGTGGTTTTATAGGTAGAGTTTTGAAGTAATGAGACGACAATGGGGGAGTTAGTAGGTCAGATTGTGTTGGTCCATGAGGATAGGGACAATTTCATCATTTTACCATGTTTTATATTTCATATATTTTGAATTAACTATGTTTGATTATGCACATTTAATTGATGATTTGACTTTCCAAATTTATTTGCTTGTGTTTATTGAGCAATAAAGGCATTTTTTGGGATTGTGAGATTTTCATTAATAAAACATATTTGACTTTATTTCTTTGCATGAAAGGTTTTAATTAGACACGTCTTTTCAAGTATGTATATCGTGTAAGGTATGTATTGGGAACAGGTGTTACAATTCTTAGCATGAATTTCCTAAGTAAGTATGGGGATAAAGTTAACTACAAGAAGAAGAAAGTTCAGTTTTGTTTAGATAATAGTGGTGAGTTCAACTTTGATAAGGGTCATATCCTTTGTATGATGATCAATTGTGTGGAAGTAAGAAAAATACTAAGTAAAGGATGCATAATGGATAAATTAGTCCTAAGTTTGTAGAATACTTCCTTAGTGTATGAATTTCAAGATATGTTTCCTGATAATTTGTCAGGGTTTGCACCTAAGAGGAAGGTTAAGTTTAACATTGAAGTGGCTCTTGAGACTACGTCTATTTCTATAGTACTATACAAGATGACCTAACCAAATTATGGAGTTAAAAAAGTAGTTGCAAGAACTGTTGTATGATGGCTTCATCAAACCAAACCATTCTCCTTAGGGCATATAGATCCTATTTGTGAAGAAAAAGATTATTTTGTGGATTATTACGGACCATTTGACCAAGTCGACACATTTTATTTTAGTTAAGGATTCGACTAGTACAAATCAGTTGGGTCAATTGTATGTTAGAGAAATTATGAGATTTCATGGGGTGCCTAAGATAATTGTGTTGAATAAAGACACGAGATTTGTTTTAACTTTCTAGCAAGGTTTGTAGAGGTTTTTAGGTTCAACATTGACATTTAGTATTGCCTATCATCCTTAGATTAATGGGCAGATTGAAAGGGTGAATCAAGTGATCTAAGACATGTAACACCTTGCCCTAAATACATACCCCTACCTATAATATGTACCTAAAGAGACGTGTTAACTTAAACTTGTTCCAAACACAAAACAACAAAATAAATGCATGGTATTAAATACAATTCCCAAAATCCCAATAGGTGAACTTATTATAACATCGAACACAATAATCCAAAACCATAACAAAGTGTTTGAAATTCACAAATACAAATTTCCATGTGCATGGTCCAAAATTAAAATAACCGAATTTTCCCTTGCCTCATACAATTTCTCGTATTGACTTATTGGCTCATCTGTTGCGTTGTTGATCCATTAACCTACCTGCAAAACCATAAAAGAACATGGTGAGTGAAACACACTCAGTAAGTAAATGACCTCTTAGCACCATGCATACAATAATAATAATTCTCATAATCTATATCAATGTTTCATATTCAAACATATTGTGTTATTTTGGATATTTTCCTAGTATCCTAGATATCATTTTGAATGTTCTGACACCCAGTGCTTAATCTCTAATAATAGTATCATCTCGGATGACTAATACCAAATGATGTATATAGGCGTCTCAGATGCCTAGTGAAAGCATGTGACATCCTAGATGTCATTTATAAAGTACATTTAGTAAACTTGCTTGCCAAGCTTCAAACATCATGTCACATAGACAGTCACATAGACTAGCCTTGATGTTTTTATGACCACATTGTATATAGCTCAGTGGTATCCGTACTACATATAGCTTGATGGTAGGTTACACTACATATAGCTCGGTGACAAAAAAGAATACATCATTTTATGTGTTTGACTCAAAGTCGCTTCAGTTTGGTCATGTTAACATCCATATAGTTAGACACCCTATAATCCCTCTCATGCTATCATACACATAATCGGGAAGTCTTACAATAATTCCATCTCATATTGCCTTTGTTAAAGACAATATATCTTTAATAGTTTTCATTAAGGTCTTACTATTCATAGCTGCCTTCGTTAGGACCTTATTATTTAATTTTCTTATATGCATTCCTTATAGGGGTAAAATAGTCACTTTTATAACTATACACAAGCATTGCAACTTCATATGAGCATTACTAACTTCATGCATAACTACTTTTAAATTTCCTTAAATGTACACGGGTTGTATCTTTCATACACGAGGGTGTTCTTTATTCTCATACGTGACAATGCATTCACCTAACTATTAGTGCATGCTCTAAGAATCATTCGTGTTGTTGGTTTTAAGGTTTTTTTATCTTGTATATACACTTGTAATAATTTATTAATAAAAGAAATAATTTATTTGATCATATACATAAAACTGCTTCCTTTATTTATGTTGACATAAAGTATGTATATGAACTGTCTGGATGACTCCCTTAATATATAAACTAAATCATCAATTTACTCTCTAAGGATGTGATATAAGTTAGGAAATAATATCACATAGTAGGCATATTAAATGTCTTTGTTAAATGTCATGAGATGATATTAATCAGATGATTATGATAGTCACGTCATAGGGTATTAGTATGGATTAATAGTTAGAGAATCGTTTTTCAAATATGACCAATAATGATAAGTCACATGGTCATTAAATCATAGTCAATGACTTATCATATAATTGTACTATTTATGAAGTAATCTTTTGCTTGAGACGTCATGGTCGGATTTGATACATATGCACATAATTCATGTGGTGTATAAATAAAGGGCTAACCATATTTTGTACGAGAAGCCATATTAGTCTTGTGTTATTTGTATGCAGAGACAAATGATGATCAAGACAAAATTTGTTGACTTAGAAAGTATTAGGTTCTAGATATCCACTTATTCGACCTGGATCTAAGTTCCAAAGTGAACGTTGATATGTATTGAAAACCAAAATCTCTAACCAAAGTATAATGTAAGTCACACAGAAGATGTTTGTAATGACTTCTTCTAAATATATCAATTGACGATTCATATAAAACTGAAATTAGGGCTTCAATGATTCATGAGCCCAAAATCAATTTAGATTGGACAATGAAAGGATATCACATACATGAAATGTACGATTGGGAATATTAGGTCTGATAGAGCATTTCTTAATTGTGGTTTAGGGATTATGACACATTGTTAGATGTTTATCACAGTTGAGTTTTTGAATACACTTTCAAATTGTTCGAAAGAGAACTCACGGCTACACCATGCTAAACCTAAAGGGTCACACCATTAAACCAAGTTTTTCAGAATGAGGATTAATCATCCGAGATTGGCTAGCACCTTCCAAAGGATAATCAAAATGATATAAAATGTTATCTGAGTGCAAAAGTAACATTTTAAAAATTAATATGTTAGTGAGATAAAAATACGATGGGTAAGGTATATAATGGATATATATATGCATGACAATAATCTAAATTGAGAATTTAGTGGGCCAAAAGATAATTTCAAAATTATAAATTGGCCACCATTATAAAAAGAAGGATTTAACTCATTTTAAGTGAACTAACTCATTTTAGCCATTATGTTTTCTCTCACTAAAAGGAAAAAAAGTCCTCTGCCTTCTTTTTTGACCCTCTAGCCTAAGGAAGAAAAATTGCATAGTGGTGGACTTTCTTTGGAGGTCTTGCACTTGGAGGACTATATCCATCATCCTACATTAAGATTAAAAGCAAAGGATTAGGTAAATTTCCAACCTTCTCATACATATCCTTTTACATGCCTTGATTCTTATTCTTTTATACATGCATGTGGTTTTTTTGCATTTGTCTTCTTCGCCTATAATCCTTCAAATGGTAAAAGAGCCTAAACAGCTCCTTGTATGTTGATTTTAAAGCTACAAATATGATTTTTGTGCATAAAAGTATGTATATATATCACATGTATGCATGTATGTTATGGATTTGCCTTGAAATCAAAATTTTCAAGTACATTGGTTCTTTGAAGCTCTCGGCCTTGTCATATAATCTGGGCTTTTTTGTTTCTTTTACATTTTCTAATGATTTTAAAATGAAGAACATGTGATATAAGACATATATATGATGAAATGTACATAGGATGTTGTTTTAGACATGCGTGTGTATTTAGGCTTATGGAATTAATTTTTTAGTCATGGAATGCAGATGCATGTCACGAAAATCATGTATATATGGATATATATTATGTTTTTATGTTTATTTTTATGCATGGTACATAAAATATATGAATTAAGGGCATGCATATATGGTATGTCATGTGATTTTGGCTTGAAAAATTAAAGTTTGAAACTTGATGAATATGATGCATGTCTCGGCCTCCATGTGTATTTGATATACATTTTGATTTTTCTTGATGTTATTTTGTGTATTGTACGTGGAATACAAGAATTAGAGGTATGCATGTATAGTATATGCAATGAAGGCATAAATATATGGTGATGTTATGTGCATATATATATTGAATGGTTCATATTAAAAATTTTGGATTTTTCAAGCTTTGACTTGAACATGCTAATATGATAGTTTTAATGTTGAGTAAGGGTTTTGGGTGAAGATTATGTTATATCAGAGTAATATAATTCCATATAAACTAAAAATTATGATGCATGGTAAAAAAGTATGCATGATATGTTGAATGGTAATGGATGTTTGTGTGCCTTGAATGGTTAATGCATTATTTAGTTTAATTTGTTTAAATGGTAAATTTTACATATATATCAACTTGCATTTAAAGTGATTAAGTGTTAGATGTGATCGAAGTTGACATGAAAATTGAATATATTCATATTATATAAGTGGTGGTATGTAAGGTGTTGCATGTACCCTTATACAATCATAGTGCAATTAAAAGCTTAATTAAAAATTGTCATGACATTGAATATAATCATAAATAAAGATTAGCAATGTAAAATGTTGCATGTGCTCTTTTCTTTTATTCATGGATTTTAATTGAAAATAAATATTATAAATATTTGGTTTTTATACTCACACACATACATTATGTCATTTGTGATTGAATCATTGCATGATGTTAATTTTATATCTAATTATATCATATATCGTAGATTAGTATTTAATTGATTGTGAATGAGTTCATAATTATGTTAAATGTTAATTTAGATGATGGATGTATGATCTACGGATGATTATGAGTTTAATTTGTCATTTTTTAAAATTTAAATAATTTGGTTGTAGTATTTTTTTAATTAAGGGATTTTTATTAAATAACCACATCTCATTTATTTAACTTTATTTTAAAGGGACTACATGTCTAAGTTTCAAATGTAATCGAAGTAGCTAGACAAGGGCTTGAAGGTGAATTGGATGGTGATCTGTACAGAGATATAGACTTAGGGGAATAGTTTGTCATCAGGATATATTTTCAAAAACCCAATGATCATCCCACTATATTTTATATTATGTATATATGAGATGTATGTATTCCATGTAATAACATAAGTTCAACCTAAATCTCCTAATTAAAACTATTAAATCAATGTCTTCTATTATGGGATAACTAAATTCTATAATATAAATTTTAAGATCTCAATATTTCTATTATGTGAAGGATATGAAATTTATGTCATTAAATTAAATTTGACTTATTCTCGGATAGTTATTTTCATCGTGACCAAGATTTCTATTATGTGAGAACATGATAAAAATGTCATTTCGGAAAGCTTGCTAGTTTGGATTTAACTAGTCGAGGGTACCAAGATTTCTATTGTGAGAGATATCTAAAGTGAAAGGTATGAAAAATGAATTGAGTCTTATATAGGGATATAAATGGAAATGGATTCCTACTTATTAAATTTAATTAACCAATATTTCTATTATGTGAGGTTAATTAAGTTTAACAAGAATTCGATTCTCCAGTAGAAATTTAATCTAACAAAATTTTTGGATCTTATCTAAAGGAGTGCAGAATTCGAATAAAATAGTGAAAGCTAATGAAATTATGCAATAAAAGGGTTTAAATTCACATATATATAAGGCACTAATAAAACTAATTTTTTTTTGCAATATTTTATGAACATTTGTGATAAAACGAAAATGTATATGAAATAAACCCTGAGGTTCTATCGCATCATAGATTAGGTCACATTAGAGAAAGAAAATTGATTCAACTTGAAAAAGGTGGACTTTTAAGTTTATTGGGTTCAAACCCTATCCTATATGTGAATCATGTCTCCAAGGAAAAATGACCAAATCTTCCTTTAAGAGTAAAAGGGAAGTGCCAAAGAATTGCTAGAATTAATACATATAGATGTATGTGGACCATTTAACAATATGATTAGGGGAGGATTTTCACTACTTCATTACCTTCACTGATGATTATTCTCAGTACGGGTATCTATATTTAATGAAATACAAATTTGAATCATTTGAAAAGTTCAAAGAGTTCAAGAATGAAGTAGACAAACAAATTGGAAAGATTATTAAAGTTCTTCAGTTAGATTGTGGAGGAGAATATTTGAGTATATAATTTCTGGAATTTTTGAAGGACAATGGAATAATTTCCCAAATGACTCCTCCATATAAACCTTAGTACATTAGTGAATCTAAAAAAAGAAATTGTATTTTATTGGATATGGTACGATCAATAGTAAACTTTACAGACTTGTCAATGTCATTATAGGGATACACCCTCCAAACTACTATACACATCCTAAAATGGGTAGCATCAAAATTTGTCCAAAAAACATAGTATTGGTATTCCAAATGCTCGAACCTTAATTATATGAAAATATGAGGATGCCCAACTTATATTAAAGTAATTAAAATAGATACGGTAGATATTAAATCAAAGAAGGGTTAGTTAGAGGATATCCTAAAGATAATTTAGGTATTACTTTTATTTCCCAACAGATTAAAGAATAACGGTTACGAGGAATACAAAATTTCTTGAGAAAGAGTTCTTGGAAGAGGATGGTGTAGGAAGAAACATTGAGCTCGAAGCAGATTCCAAAAAGCCTTAAACTAGCATTATTGAGATTGGACCATCCACTCAATAAACCTCAGTATTATATACTATAGTTTCAACATGGAGATCTTCTAAGCTATCTATACCTTCGAAAAGATAGAAATTTCTTCAAGAGCTAAATTTTGAATCCTACTTAGTGGGAGAAATAGATCATAGTGATGATCCTAGAAGTTATGAGGAAGCTATAATAGATGCTAATTCAGGTAAATGACTAGAAGCAATGAATTGTGAAATATAATACCTGTATACTAGTCAAGTAGGACACTTGTTGATCCACCTAAAGGAATTGTTCCTATAAGGTATAAATGTGTCTTTAAGAGAAAGATTGGTAAGGATGGATATGCAGAGACTTATAAAGCTCAACTAGTAGCAAAAGATTATGCTCAGAAACAAGGGCTGGACTATGAGAAAATCTTTTTGCTCGTAGCTATAATTAAATCTATCTAGATAATGCTAACTATTACAATATACCATGATTATGAAATTTGATAGATGAATGTCAATATGAGATTCCTCAATTGATTCATTGAGGAAAAAATATATATGCAACAACCCATAGGTTTTGTATCGCTATTGAAAGACATAAGGTATGCAAGTTACATCGATGCATTATGGATTGAAGCACGTTTCATAAAGTTAGAACATCTGATCCGATGAAACAATCAAATCTTTTGATTTCATGTATGCAATGTTACGTATAAGACCTGACATAACATTTATTGTAAATGTTACAAGTATATAGTAAGCTAATTCAAGAAAAAATTATTGGTCAATTGTGAAATCAATCCTTAAGTACTTAAGAAGAATTAAGGATCTTGTTCTGAGTTATGGATGTCTAGAGTTAAACATTTACGGATACTCTAACTTTAATTTCCTATAAGAGCTCTTAATAGAAAGTCTATGTCATGATTCATTTTCATATGTAATAGAGGCACAATTAGTTAGAAGAGTTCAAACAATCAACCACAACTGACTTCATTACAAAGGTTAAATATATTGCTACTTCATAAGCAACAAAAGAGGTTATATGGATGCATAACTTTGTATTTAAATTTGATGTGGTTCCAAACATGGTTTATCTGATAACCATATTCCATGACAATACTGATGCTATTGTGCAAACAAAAGAACCAATGGCACACCAAAATTTGAACACATTTAGAAAAAAATATCACATCTTGAAAAAATTCATTGGAATTAGAAAGATAATGATATAAAACATACCGTCAACAAATAACGTTGCTGATCCACTGAATAAGGCAATGACACTAAAGTAGTTGGACTATCATTTTGAGAAGATGGGTATATGAGACAACAATGAATGACTCTAGCGTAAGTGAGAGTTTTGTTAGTGTATGCGCTAGGGAACAATTCTTGTTGGTTTCAAGGCATTTTTATCTTGTATATACACTTGTAATAATTTATTAATAAAAAAATAGTTCCTTTGTTCATATGCATAAAATTACTTCATTTATCTATGTTGATATAAAGTATATACGTGAACCGTCTAGATTGCTCACTTAATATATAAACTGAATCATCAATTTATTCCTTATAGATGTGATATAATTTGGACAAAATATCATATAGTAGACATACTAAATGTTTTCATTGAATCTCATGAGATGACATTAGTACGAGTGACAATGATGGTCACATTATTAGGATTAATAGTTAGAGAACCGGTTTTTTAACATGACCAATGACGATAAGTCACATGGTCATTAAATAGTAGTCAATGACTTATTGAATGATTGTACTACTATACAAAGTAATCCTCTGACTTGAGATGTCATGGTTGGATATGATATGAGTACATGCAATTCATTTGGTGTATAAATATGAGACTAACCCTATTCCATATAAAAAGTCATATTGGTCATGTATAGCACCCATAGGTATGTCCAAGGGTACTTTGGTCTTTTGGCCTCATGTGTAATTATTTGTGTTTAAGTATGCAAACTTGTTGAAAACATTGTGCACGGTCATGTAAGGTCACCACATGCTTGTGTCTGTTATGGCAAGAAGCAAAATGATATTTTCCCAGGTGTTTTGTGTATTTTGTCTAAGTGTGGAAGACATGCATGCCCATGTATGGGGGAATACATACCTATGCATATTTAATGTATTTGAATTTCTAGATAAGAAGCAATTTTGCGAGGATTTCAAAAACTACTGTTTTTGTGTAACAGAACACATGCCCGTGTGTATTAAGACACATGCCCGTGTATTGTGTTTTTCAGTGAAAAATGAAAGGGTTCAAACTCGTAGGTTGAGACACTTTTCACAAAACTCACCAAAAATAAAGAGAAATGAAGTTTGTGAGAGTGTTTGGAGGCCAAGGAAACGCATAGGAGACCGAGAATTCATTTTTGCCATGCTAAGATTTGCCACTAGTCTTCGAAAGAAAGGTAAGTTATCCATGAATTATCCTCATAAGATTTCTTTTATAATCATGCATGTTAAGAGAAAATTTGGAAGCATGCATATATATATATATGTGTGTGTGTATGTGTGAATATATACATTGATGGGTGATTACGGTTAAATTTTATGTTAACGGCCTGAACATTGTTGTGCAGTTGTTAATTGATGGAATTTTAAAGATTCAAGATAAAAAATTATGCATACCCGCTTGACCGATGAATGTTTAATAATGAACCCTTTCGAAGACAATCCGAACACTTGCAGTTATTTTCACAACACACTTTGCTTTAATGCATTGTGATTTTGTGTTATGTCTTCTGTAATGTTGCAATACAAAGAACAAAAAGGAGAAAACCGAGTTCTAGTTTTACATAATGTGGATTAGGAAAAACGTTATCTTCTATGACAATTTTGGCTTTATTTAAACTAAAGGTAACTACTCTATAACTATTATTAATTATCATGGGCAGTATGGTGAAACACCTGTAACCACCCTGGGTAGTTTTGTAATTCATCATCACATAGACATAGGTCAAGTCAACCTATCATAGGTGGACCAAACCCAGTATTAATAAAATAATTAATCCAAAAAATATATTGCTTTTGTATGTTTAGTATTAGTTTATGAATGAAATTGTTGATGAATAACTTAGAGCATAGATCGGTGATAATGCTTTTCATATAACATTGGTAGGAGAGAAGCTTAATGAAATTGATGTATGTGAGGAGAGTATTGTGAGAATTAATGTGTTACAAATATGTGTTGATTCATATAAAATTCTACAGTATTAGGATTGGTTTTGGGTGTTGGTAATATGATTGAACATAGAAATCGAATACTGGAAATTTTATAACACATTCTTATATGTTATGTCTTACACGACCATTTAGATTTAGGAAGCCCATGTTTGATGTATACATGGGCGTGTGTTAGAAGAGAAAACACCCTCATGTATAGGAGATACATCCACGTGTACTGTTGGGAAAAATGGTATTTAGGGATTTGAAATATGGAAATATTGCATTAAACTATAAGAATGACTATTTTACCTCTGAGATGGAATAATTAAGAGAAAATAAGAAGAAAATGCCTTAACGAATACTACTAATAATGCGTATCATCTTGGGGGCATTCGACCATGTCGACGTCGACACAAACCCTTACCAAAGTGGTTCTGAGTTGAAAATACCAACAATGCCTTATTAGTTTCCTACTACCAAGTTGTGTGTGAGGTATATTCCACCAAACTTAGTGTAGTCTGGATCAGCCACCAAACTTAGTGTCATGTGGATCAGTTACTAAGCTAAGTGCAGTATGACGCATCACTAGGCTATGTGTAATGTGATGCAGTCACTGAGCTATGTATGGTGTGACAATGAAAGCAAAAAGGGCTTGTTTATATGACTTTAACCTTAAGCTCGACTAACCCCTGTATTTAATACATTGGATAGTTGACATTAGAAATGTCACGTGTTTTCACCATACATTGGGGAAATCATTTTATATAATTGGATATGAATCATTGAGGATGATATTGATATTGAGAATAGGCATCTAGAATGTTGTAAAAACATCTAGGATACCATAATATTAATAAATATGGGACACTTGAGAGATAATAAATGATTAAATGTCATATGCTTACCTACTTACCAAGTATGTTTCACTCATTATGTTCCCTTCTGATTTTATAGGTAAAATCATAGAGCAACGAGACGACAATGAAGGTAGCAATTTAGCTCGAGATGTTGCATGATGAGCTTGAGCTTTAAGTCATTTTTATGATTTGACATTTCTTCATGTATTGAGATTTCTTTATGCACTTTTGACTAGAGAATTAAATTTTGAGACCTATCTGTTTTCATTAATTGAGTAATAAATACATTTTTGGGTTTGTGGTTATTTATAATGGATGTCATGAATCTATTTACATATCTTTTAAATGCATTTTCTGTTGTAAATTTTAAAAGTAATATGTCTCCTTGGGTTACATATTTCAGGTAAGGGTATATAGTCGAAGAAGGGTGTTACATCATGTGTTATTTGTATGCTGAAAAGAATAATGATCAAGATGAAATCCATTGACTCAAAAATTATTGGGTTTTGAATATCTGTTGATTTGAGTTTCGAAGAGAACATCGATAAATATTGGAAACTGAAATCTCTAACCAGAGTATAATATAAGTTATACTAAGGATGTTTGTAATGATGTGTTCCAAATATATCAATTGACAATTCTATAGAATCGAAATTAGCGTTTTGATGACCTATGAGCCTAAAATCAATCTAGATTGGACAATAGAAATACATTACCAATATGAATTGGAAATATTAGGTTAAATGGAGCATTTTTTTATCGTGGTTTAGCGGCTATAAGACATAGATAGATGTTTCCCATAGTCGTTGAGTTTTCAGATACACTTTCAGATCATTCAAAAGAGGACTCACAACTATGCTACAATGAATCTAAAGAGTCATACCAATAAGCCAAGCTTTTAAGAATAAGGATTAATCATCTAAGGTTGGCTAACACCTTCTGAAAGATAATAAAAATTATATAAAATGTTATATGGGCATAAAAGTAATATTTTAAAAGTTAAAATATTAATAAGATAAAATTAGGATGTCTAAGGTATATAATGAATATATATATATTATATATATATATATATATATATATATATATATATATATTCTAAATTAAGACTTTAGTGGGCCAAAAGATAATTTCAAAATTACAGATTGGACACCATTATAAAAAGGAGGATTTAGTTCATTTTAAGTGAACTAACTCGTTTTAGCCATTACATTTTCTTTCATTAAAACCAAAAAACAATACTTTCCTTTTTCTCTTGACCGTCATGGCCAAGGAAGAAAAATTGCTTGGTGGTGGACTTTCTTTGGAGTTCTTGCACTTAGAGGACTATATCCATCATTCTACATCAAGATTTAAAGCGAAGTAGTAAGTAATCTTCAAACCTTCTCATGTATATTCTTTTACATGCCTTGATTCTTATTCTTTTGTACAAACATGTGATTTTTTGCATATTTCTTCTTCACATAATCCTTTACTAACACGAGCTTGCAACCTAGGATAACATACATAGCCATTGTCTTATATCATATGGGTGTGAATCTATCCCTAAATTAACACGTTCATGAATTCCATTACACATGAACTATTCATTCATAAAGATACACAAACGTGTTTACCACCTTACATAGTCGTGTATCGCTCGATTTGCAAAAACGTATTCATTTGAGAAATGATTTCTAGCCACCAAAACTCAGGTTTTTGGCCTCTCAATAATACACCATTCAACCACGTATTAGGGCTCATATATGTCAACATATTTCTAAAACACAATCACATATTAACTTCATTCCATAACAATGTAATTCGGAAAACTTAATATCAACATGCCTTATGTTCATGATTGTTAATAGAGATAACAATTTCAGCTTGACTTTAAGAGCCCCGACCCTCTCTAACCCTAACGGGGAGTGGATTCCTTGATAGAAATAGGAAAGAGACAAGGATGAAAAAAATCCCCGCAATTAGGGCGAGGATACATATGTCCCTGCCCTAACTTGCCCTGGTCCCCGTCTTTGTCCCTATCCATTTATATTAATATATTTATTTAAAATACTAATATATCTTTATAGTTTTAAATTATTTATGTTTTTCAAATTTATTTAGGTTTTTGTTGTATATATTAAAGTGGTTAATATATTATATTTGTGACATATAAAATAGTGGGTTAGTTTTAATTTTACTTAATTTTGTTATTTAATATATTTACATTATGCTAGACGGTATAAAGAGGAGATTTTTTCTTGCAGGTACGAGGAAGGAATTTTTTTCCACAGGTATGAGAAGGGGATGGGGAGTGCATTTTTCTTTGTGGGAAAGGGATGAGAAATCATTTTTATCTCCGTAATGGGGACGGGAATTCACATCCCCTATAGGGATAGAGACGAGGATTGAGATCTCCTCCCCGCCCCTCCTCGTTGCCATCCCTAATTGCTAATCTAGAAAATAACCAATCATGTTCCACTAATCAGTATCCCATATGTACACATACAAAACCTCAATTAATCTAACATTCATCAATAAAACACTGCAAAAGTAAAGCCTATTCGTATGAACTCATAAACTTGTATCTTCAATTAATTCACAACAGTGCAATCTCATTCATACTCACTAGTATAGATGCATATATATTTTTATAGATGCATACATACAAGTGTGTGTGGATATATATATATATATATATATCATTATCATCACAATCAAAAGCAAACTAATAATTAATCAAAACAAAGAATTGTCTTACTTACACCACTTTACAATTGTCCTAACAAGTCTTCACGTGGCAAGGTCATTCCCAAACGATCCTCCATGACTTTCTGGCTCTCTCAACTTTGATTTTTCTAATGAATATGGTAGCAAGATTGAGCCAAAACATATCTGAGCCCTTTTTTTTTTAAATAAAAAATTGCAATACATAGTCACGTAACCCACATATATAGGTGTTTATGTCGTTACCTATTAATAACAATTTTTGAAATCATTGCGAAACTAATGCTTATTCAAAATTTAATTGTGTTGACCACACATGAGTGTGTAACACGACAACCACTGGCATGTGTGTCTTTCAAACTTCGTAAATTTTCATACACTTAGCAGACCTTTTGCCTTTGTCAACACACACACGAGTGTGTGACCTTCTCACATGGTCAAGCAACCCCAAAAATCACACATACACGATAAATTAACATAATTCAATAGGCAAAAATACAATAATACCCTTGGACATATCTGTGGATGTTATAGGATAGTTGAGGGCATATTGTTTAAATCGATGAGCGAATTGGATTGATGGGACATTAGTGAGCATGGATCACATTTATAACGCGTTCCATGTGTCATTGTTGCATAAGCATATTAATGACTCAACACATTTTTTTAGAATTGAGGATGTGAAGCTTGAGGAAAATATGGTTTACAAGTAATGCCCTGTTTAATTTTGGATAAACGGGCTAAGAAATTCAAAAACAAGCAGATTCCTTTAGTTGAGGTTTTTTGGAGGAACCATCAGGTCAAGGAGGTAGCTTGGTAAGTGGAGCAAGATATGAGACAAAGGTTCCTATGGTTGTTTAAGTGAATCTCAATGATAAAAATTTTTTAAAAAGGAGAAAAATAACACTCATAGGTGTTTCCAAGGTTAATTTCATCATTTGCCTCCTATAACACTTATTATATTGTGTTTATATGATTTTAGATGTGTATAGTTGTGTGAGAGAGTTTACATGCCAGTGTGTGTGTTGGTAAAGGCAAAATGATCATTTTTCACAAGGTGAGGGAACACATGCCTTGTGTGGTTAGTAGATTTGAATTTTGGATAAGAAGTAGTTTCATGACTACTTCCAATCTGCCATTAATAGGTAACAACAGGCACACTCGTGTGTATAGTGGCACAAAGTTGTGTGTTGTTTGTTTCTTGCAAAAATAAAAGAACATAGAGGCATTTGTCTTATCATAACTCACCTAGTTTCAAAAAACCAGAGAGAAAATTAAGAGTTCGAGGATTTTAAAGACAAGGAATGTAAGAAGGCACCAGGAATTCACCAATGCTATGAAAAAATCTAGTTTGATCGTTAGAGGAGAGGTAAGTTGGTGAACCTTCTTTATAATTTGTTATGTGATTATTAATATATGATTGAACCTGCTCTTTATGATTTGATGATATGTTAATGCAGTTAAGTATGGTTGTTGTGTTGTTCTAGTAGGATTATGGAGAAATTAATGAGATATCTTTATGTTTTGGTAAATTGTGGAAGTATGTGTATATGGAATAAACTCTTGAGATTGCTCACGGCCTGTAGTGAGAATTGAATACATGTTTATGTGATGTTGATTCTTGGTGAAGAATAAATGATGTTATGATATGAGATAATTATAAATTGTAGTAGACTATTCTTGTTGTTATTAGACTTATGCAAATTGAGACTATGATTTGAGTACTTACGAGGTGTCTAGATATTTTGGTATATGGGAAACACATCAATGGTGCTATGGGATTGCTTATGACCTTATAGGGTTGGTCAAAAATCACATATTTAGGTGAAATTGCATTCTACAGAAAAGACGACATATGTCTGTGTAGGTTAGAAACACACCCATGTGTATTTACGCTAAAAGAGTCTCCATGTGTTAAAGATGAACGAGCATTTGAAATTAGGAAAATATGCTCGCTTGTGTAGTATGAGAGTGTGTACTAGTTCAAGTTAAAACACTTGTGTGGTGGAGGGACACAACTGTGTGTTTTGGACTTTTTGAGGACATGCATTTATGGGATAACTACACCCATGCATTTCCATAGGAATGACAATTTTACCCTTATAAGTCACGAATAAAGGGAATAATGTGATTATGGCTCTAATGAAGGCAAAATGAATTAGAAGATGTTTTGAAGGTGTTTCACTATGTGTATGATGACATGAAGGATGTTTTGGGTTGCCCAATTGTGTGGGCAATAACACGAACCCCAATTGCAGTAATTTTGAGTTGAATACTAAAAATAACGTATATCCTTATTTTAGCCACCAAACTATGTGCAATGTGGTAGTGAAACCAATAGGATTAGTCTGCGTGACCTTGATAGTTGTATGAGTATTATGCACCGACATAGGACGCCTTAACATTTGAGATACTTTTGCACTCGCTGACGTTAGGCATTTTAGCATTTGAGATATTTGTGTAATACTGGGAGAGATATAAGGTTTTACTCTTATGGTAGAGTATCCTTAGCCCCAAACCTAATTGAAATGTGTACTAGATGTACTTTATATTTGATATCTAGGATGTCTCATGCTTTCACTAGGTGCATGAGATATCAATGTACATTGTTTGACATTAGTCATCCGAGATGACATTGCCATTGGAGAATGGGCACTAGGTGTTGAAATATTTTGGATGAGCATTTAAGATATTGGGAAAACATTCAAGAATACCACAATAAGATTGAGGATGGAACACTGGTTTATGGTTATTATTAATGTTGTGTGCAAGGGGCCAAGAGGTCACCTATTCACTAAGGGTTTTTCGTTCACCGTGTTCCTTTTATGGTTTCACATGTAGGTTTATGGATCAGTGGGGTGGCGAGGGCCAACAAATTAGCTTAGGATGTTGCATAAACGAGGAACATTACAATCATCTGTCTGGTAGACTGTTTTATGTATTTTGGGATTTGTTGATGTTATTACTTATGCACTATTTATTAAGTATTATGGTTTTCAGACATATTGATACTCAAATTTGATTTATGACAACTAGATCATTTATTATGTCAATGTTGTTTGATTTAATAAGTTATGCCTTTTGTGATTGTAGGTTTTTTAAAATCTTGGTTAAAATATTTGTTGTATGATGATGGGGAAAATTTTCAAGTTAACACGTTTCTTTGAGTTTATATTTCAAGTAAGGCATGTATCTGAAGAGGGTTGTTACACAAAGTCAGTAACGACTTTCTTTATACTTGACCACCAGAATGATCTCCTCATATTCTAATACATCTTTACATCTCAGGGTGGGCAGTGTAAAGAAACCTATGCATATTTGTGAGGATTCTATCTCTCAAAACTTGATCTCAGGAACACATATTGAACCTCTAAATCTTAAGATGTCTTCAACTATACCGAAATTTGTCTTAGTATCTTCAACGACTCTTTATGGTATCTTCACACACTAGTCATCTATTATTTGGCCACACGAATCTCATTTAAAATGATACACTGAATCTACAAACCTACCAATTGCCTTGTAATCACCTCAATCAATTCTCTTACCAACTCTTATTGTAACTGTGACACTACTACTTTCTTATTTTAGACATCTACAACCTTGTTGACCTTACCTAGGTGGTATGTGATCTCACAGTCATTATTTTTTACTAATTCTAACCATTTTCTTTGCCTCGTATCAAGCTCTTTCTAGGTAAAAAAAAAAAAAATACATGAGACTCTTGTGATCCGTATAATTGTTGCTTTTGACCTCATACAAATAATGTAGACAAATTTTCAAGGCAAACACGAATGTTGCTAATTCAAGGTCACAATTCAGGTAATGAGTCTCATATTCCTTTATTTGATGAAAGACATATGCTATAATCTTACCTTTCAATATCAACATTGCTTCAAATCCCTGATGTTAGACATATGTATAGATATCATACTTTTCACCCTTTATCGACAATGTTAATATGAGAGTTAATGTCAATCTCATCTTCAACTCTTTAAAACTCAACTCATTAGAATCAGACCATCTGAAAGGGATATCTCTACGAGTAAACTTTGTGAGCGATCATGGCTCTTGGATAAAGATTACTTGTTATCCTTATCTACCTTAAAAATCTAGATAAATTGCATATCATATAAGATTGGATTTGCATGATGTACGAGTGTACATCATCAATGTACAATTGTACATGGTCTCTATATAAAAAGATGCAATTTCACAATTTCATAATTGTGCACTCATATACAATACACGTACTCGTGTGTCTAAAACACCTAGTCATACATCAAGCTTGAGTAGGTATTGGTGCATTGGTCAGAGCCTCCTAAAGTTCATGCTTCGTATGGATACCAAAGTGCATCCTTACTCTTGGGTATGAGGGTGATTGCAACCAACCTTGAAGGTTGTTAAAGTGAAGAAGCGACCAACATAGGTATGAGTTCTTTCAAACCCCCTGTGGTTGAGTTGTCATGATTGTGATTCAATATTCCTATGGGAGTGATCCCTGTGAAGGTTATGCAGTCTTTGTATGTTTGTTTTAAATTTTAAATGATGATTCCTCTACCGATGAAAATCACATACCCTTACATCCTAGTAGATGAGTCTTATACTAAAGCAACTTAGTCAACTAAAGGTAAATAAACAAAAACATTTTCCTCCACGAAAATGCTTATAAAAAATTAGTGGGTTTCAATAAATTATTATTGATTTGTTATAGGATCTTGAGTTGATTATTGATCATCATAGACATGTGTCCTAGGTTAGGATAATATCGATATTATGCACGTTTTTAGAATGGTCACTATATGTAAATATATGGTTAACACAATCAATTGACACATTGATCTCCTCATCATGGTTCCACCATTTGAAGAGCAATCTAATTACATATAGTAAAAACAATCTACTGAAGAAGTGCCAATTTTATTTGTAGAAATATGATACAACAAAAAATATATTGACATGATGAGTAACTTTGAAGCACATACTTTGCAAAGGCTATGTAGGCTAGGGCATTAATTAACTAACACAATGCTCCAATGAAAGCAAGTTGGAGGATCATATGTACAACTATCCATTAGTAGATTTGCTCCATAAACACTACGATTACCATCTATATAGAATCTTCTGGCAGGGTAACATGCCATCAACATAGACCCATGTGTTGCACTAGATTGTGGCAAACAAGCTTGACATATGAAATCTATCATTATCATTCGATAAGGTTATTCAACTTCATGACAATGTTATCGTATTATTTGTGCCCTTAGTCAAGATAACATTAAGGTTATGGATATTTTTTGAATAACCACTAATATGCAAATAGGATTCTCATAACCAAGATACACGTTTATCCCCTGTCACAATTCTACCATTCTAAAGGGCATTTACATTGACATACGAGTAAACATTTGCACTTACAGAAAAAAGGTGTCAATTGTGGTTGTATAAATATAATCTAGCATGGACTTATATCACATGAAAATTAGCTCTAAAGTCTTAACTCTAACAATTTTTCCCTTGCACTAAATATAATTATTCATGTGAACAATATTGAATGTCTATACGTGTCTACCATGCTTTTGCTAGGACAGAGTATAAATTAATGTATGTTGACAATACTACAATCCATTGATATTTTATAGGTCAACAAACCATTCTAATTAATCAATCACTTGACCATAACTACATGATCTAAATTTCCTATAAGGCTTGCATTTAAAATGTTTCAAACTAAGCCTACAACTTTTGTGAAATTGTGGGTTTAATGACCCATCGCACATAATTTGACTATGATTAATATTATAATTTACAATCCAAATAAAAGTACCATTACATCCCATGCGATGGGCCAATGCTCCGTCTAATGCATCCTCGAATGCATAAATAGATACAGTACAAATAGAGAAGATTCAATAGATAATGCCTCTAATTGAAGTCGTAAGAAATCAAGAGGCAATGAAATCACAACAGATACACTCAAAAGAATATTTTAGACTATACAGAATCCCTTCAAATATTTCCAAGAGACCAAAGTTATTTAGTCTACATAATCAAAGCTTTTTAAGTGCACGGAAAGGAAAAAATATATAGTTAGTAAAGCTCAATCAATGTGCAGCTTCGTGCAGGACATCGTGACAGCACAGGCTTTTGCATTTTGACATTGTGTATCATGTGTCATCATCCAAGACCATATCTCATGTCCTAGCATTTTCAAGCAGGCATTTCATTCAACATATGGTCCCAGCAATTCCATAGATAGAAGAGACAGGCATGAGTAACAACAGAGAAAATTGGGAGTCAGAAGAAAAAGGTTGCCAAGAGCAAGAAAAAAAGAGTGAAAATAGCCAGGGATCTAATTTCTTTCTTTTTTTTTTTTTTGTCCCAAATCATGACAGAACAACAAGAAAACGAGGTAAGAAATATAAAGAAGAACACAGCAGTAAAACAGAAAACAAATATCTGCTTTCAGAAAAACCTCACATTTCTTACTTTCCATACAACATATCAAAATATTCCCTATACTGCCAGTGCCATCTAAACTCAAATAAAAATCAAACCTTTTAGCTATTTTCCTTTTAAGTACAATCAAACAAAACCCATAAAATAAAAATGAACTAACTAACCCAATTCATCACATTCACATAATCGATATAACAGAAATGAAATGAGCTTCAACGAACTGAGAATGACAAATTCAACATTTGATAGTACAGTACAAAGCACAATAATAAATTACTACACTAACTTCAAATCCATAACTTTAAGTCTTAATTCACCGAATCAATATATACTAAGTAAAAATAAATAAAAGCCAATTCCAAGATCGTAGCAACAACTAAGTGATTTCGGATAAACAAATCCCACCTAGCTTGAGAAAGAATTGGACGACCTTAATTTTTCTGAAAGGGAAATAACCCTTATATGAGAAATTATACTAACTCAAATAAGTATAACAACAAAAAAAATATGATACCACCCATATTTGTCAACTGAGTCAGGTGGGGTCAAAGTGAGTCATTTTATATGTATTACATCTATAATATCGTTGATATTTTTCACAAACCTGGCACCATTTATATTGCAAACAAGTCCAAGGGACAACCAATCAACTGCTTGCTTTGTGCATTAATTTCTCCAAGGTTTCCTCCAGCTAGAAAAGATAGAAGCCTTTGAGCACTAAGCACAACCTTTCTGCAAAATATTTACTTGGAGTCAAGTCTTTTAATATGTCTCTTCAATAATAGTGTTAAAAGAAATTACATGTGCACCCTTTATTTATAACTGACTTAAAAAATTTGGGACTAATATATTAGTCTGAAACCAATATGTTGCTCTAAGCCTAAACACAAACCCAAAATCAAGGACAATTTTACCCCATTAATCCTAAAAATTGATAATATTAGCCCATTTCTGAAAATCTGTATAACAATTAATAATTTCAACCCAATCCATTAGTATTAAGTCCAAAGTCTTTGTCATCCAGAAGAAATGGAGCACCAAGCCAACAACTTCCCAGAAAATATTAACAGTTGTATAAAGAAAGACTTAGACTAGGAATATTGACACAATCTCTTCGATAAGGATAAATTATAGTATATCTAGAGGAAGTATTTGCCAAGAAATTTCACCCCTCTAATTTCAAAAGAAACATGAATAATAATTCTTTGCAACTACATGGAAGATGAACTCGATCTTTAGAATTTTCAATAGTCTGTAATCATAGCAATTCAGGGTAAACTAAAGGAATAAACAACAGGGAAATTAAACTAGATATTGTTGAAGTTGCTCAGAAGTCCAAAAATAAAAGAAAAAAACTTGGCATTTAGCTCAGCAAATCAATACATACCATTTTCTTCTGCAATTGCCATATGGTTGTATTAAGATCACCGTCCCAACGCCATACATCTGCTGCCCAGCTCTGTTGTACTGCCTGTAGGATTGGTGTGCTTAAAACTCCGCCTGAGAAAAAAGTCATATTTGGACATTCTATTACAAATAATTCTTCTAATAACGGGAATATGAAAGTATAATCCCCAGAGCAGAAGCTCCTAAGACTTTCTAAACCAAAAAGTGTTAAACTCTTCAATTTGCAAAAGTTAATCTCGACTTCTTTTATTACATATCCCTCATTTGCTACTACTTCTATCATCATTTCACACCCACCAATCTTCATTTCTTTGAGATGCACCAAGGTTTTGGCTGTTGAGAGTGCTACTAAGTTCTTCAATTTTTTGCAGAACCACAATTCCAAAACTGTTAGATTGTAGAAACATGCCGAGGATGGCACTAAATAAATCAAATTATGACACCACCATACATCAAGAATGACAAGATTCTGAAGTAATGTGCTAAGCTTTGACTCTTGTTTCCACATGAACTTTAGATTCGAAAGATCAAACAACTTTAATTCTCTAATCTGTGTCGATATACTGGCTTGTCCATTTTGTCCGTCTACCTCGTCATCTAAAAATATCTCTTCATATGAACCACGATTTAGGATAAGCTTTTCCAAATTCTGAAATCTTTGAAAGGCATGAAATGGTAAAACATCTAATTCATCTCTAACAATGAGAAGAACTTCAACTCTACGAAACAGGAGTTCTGGAAACGCCCTTTGCCATATCATTGCAACAACCTTTCCACCTAATTTCAGTTCCTCCAAATTTGGGATGACCTAGTAACAAATAAACAAGAGGAAGCCAAATTTAATCCTGTCAATCCTAATGATTACCATGATTTCAAGCTGTGACAATCAACTCATCTTATAAAAAACCTACAAAAAATATGAAACATACTGACTGTTGATTGAAGTTGATATACTATATTTTTAAATGACTTACTTGGGCAATTAAAACAAAAACATTCTTTTGATAGAGATAGAGGGTCCCACCTTATATCAATTTACTGGTTTAAAGGACAAACAGTAAAGGGGCTATTACCTTTTCAACCAAGAAGAGGGGTTGTTTTGCTGGTACATCAAGTTGATTGCTGAGAAATTTTGAAATGAATATCTCAACATTGTCACAATCACACACCTCCAACTTTTTTAATGCCATCCATTCTGAAGTATGTGTTCCAGGATAGAAACATCTAAGTTGTGGCAACATCGAGAATTTGAGGAATGTTATCCGTGGAAAGACAAACCTAACGGTTGATTCTCCCCTTTCTTCTTTTGAGACAATCTCTTTCACTCCACAATTAACTATCTCAAGCTCTTCAAGTTCAAAAAGGCTCCTGGCAATGGAGGCTGGAAAAACATTTTCTAGATTCTGGCATTCTAAAACTTTCACTAAGCAGAGCTTTGGAAAGGAAAGCCCTATTTGGGGCTTTGTTTTCCATATATGCCTCAGTTTTGGTAGACCATGGATATACAATTCTTTTAATCGAGCTTGCAAATATGGCGTCCGGAGATCAAATATCTCTACCAATGAACCACAAGCAGTAACAGTTAGTGTTTCTAACTGCTGGAACTTTTCAAACATATCTAAAGGAAAAACAGTCAATAGCTTATCACAGTTCTTGATTTCCATTAATTTTAGCTTGTGGAAAGAATGCCAGAAGACTTTTTTCCATAACACCTTTAAGTTATCCATGCCAGAAATTATCATTTCCTTTAAGCTAGGTAACACAACCTGTAGGGTTCACACCATAGAGTAACTAAATTATTTGATAGGTACTGAAGTCTAAAGTAATTGAAATGCTTTTATGCAGATAAATTATTATCAAAAAGTTCATAAGACCAATAAAACGACAAGTTAAGAATAATTTAATATCTTGTACCTTTTCAGTGAAGAAAGGTTGAATCTCCTCTGAGTCTGTGTTTATGTTTGTCAAGACGAATGACTTGAATTGAGGACATTGCTCTATCTCCAATTTTTTCAGGGATGGAAATTCGACGTAATTTTCTGAGCAAAATCTTGTAAGTTTTTCAAGATCTTTCATCACCAGGCACTCTAAACAAGGGAAGAAATTTTCCTTACTTACCTCTTCACAGAACTCATCCATGAATATTACCACTTCTAGAATTTCACAATGGCATATTTCAAGGTGCTCGAGGTTCACAAAGCTTCGTAATATAGAAGAAGAAAAAATATAGTTTAATTTACCACATCCTTGCAAGATTAAATGTGTTAAATTTTGAATGGAGGAAGACTTTGATGGAAGTTGATTGTGCCAAATCTTCTTAATATTAATTTCAGCCAGTTCCAGTACCTGCAACATGGGAAACAAAACCTGCAAAAAGTTGCTTGTTTAAATACTTTTGTATAAATCTAAAAGGCAATAATTTTTATCATGATCATATGACATCCCTAAGGCTTATATTTGTCATAAATGGAGCAAAAGAAAATTGAATAAAATGGAAAAATAAGAAAAAGCTTCAGATTAACTCACCCTTTCACTGAAAAGTGGTGTGTTTGAGTCAACCACTTCCTCCAAAACGACTTCATCAAACAATGTTACTTTCAAGCAAGAGCTTCTGAGTTTTGGAAGTGATTTCAAAGTCAAGGAGTGTATATGACCAAATTCAATCTTGTTCACCACTTCTTTGTTGATGTCTTCTTCACTGTCATCAACATAAATATCTGCAATTGTTTCAGGAAAAAATATATGTTCCATATTATTGCATTCATTGAATTCAAGTGTTTGAAGTTGTGGAAGCCCTCTAGCAATAGAAAGTGAGAAGATATTTTTTAACTTATCACACTTTTCCACCTTTATGATTTTTAAATTGCAAAATGACTTATCACTGAATTGCCCTCTAAATATCATCTCCAAGTTAAGCAAATTGTGAAGATACAGTGATTCCAAGTAGGGGAAAGCATGACCTGGTTCAAGTGCTCGAAATCGTTGAAGCTGTCTATTAAGAGAAAATGAGAAGACATATTTCAACCTATCACACTTTTCCACCTTGATGATTTTTAAATTGCAAAATGACTCTTCGGTGAATTGACCTTTAAATATCGTCTCCAAGTTAATCAAATTGTGAAGAAGCAGTGACTCCAAGTGGGGAAAAGCATGACCAGGCTCCTTGTCCGTTGGGTCAACAATACATAGCAAGGAGGAAATATTCTGAACGTGGAGATGCTTCAATTGTAAAAAACCCGTAAGATTTAATTGATAAAGAACATTATCTACATCCAGCAATTCATCTAAATATAGTTCTTCGATTCCGTTTAAATGCCTAGTAATCCCACGCTTGCTAGTATTTCCCTTGAGTTTCAACGTTCTTAAAGTCCCATACTCCCTGAACCAGTCCCAACCATCACCTATGAATATCCTATATCTTATCAACTTAGAAACAAGATCTCTCGGTAGAATATTGGCATCTTTAATACATATTTCTAAAGATGTCAATTCAGACAAATGCTTCAACTCATTAAGGCTAGCATTTCTTCCTTCAAAGCTGAGCCCTTCAACTTCCCAGTGAAGAAAGCTATTACTCATATACAATTCTTCTAAGCAAGATAAACTTGATATAACATTTGGTGAAATAACTTCCAGTTTGGAACAATCACTCATATCTAACATCCTCAGCCGAGTCAATTGACCTATATCTTTAGGCAAAAACTTAATATCAGAATGTGATAAGCTGAGGATTTCTAGGTTCTTCAAGTTTCCAATACCAGTTATGTTTCCCAATATGCACTGATCCAAACACAATGTCCGAAGTTTTACTAAGAGACAAAGTGAGAAAGGTAATGGTGATAAGTGCATTTTGGTCAAGTTTAGAACAGTGAGTTGTGTCATTCCAGAGAAAAAACTGTCTGGAGTTTTCATAATCGAATTTTGCACGAGAAGATTGAAAAAAGTGAGTTGTGGACATTCCAAACCTTCAGGAAGCTCTCTATTATTACTGTCACATATGAAGATTACCTGGCATCTTCTAAGTGCATCCTTATCTAGCCAATCTGTAGTCCCATTTGTCAGTGTCAATGCATGTTGATCTCTAGATGCAATTGATATGGCAACAAGACGAACCATATCATGCATAGAAAACCATTCACTAGAATGACCATCTAGTAACAAACAACAGCATTTGAGTTCATGAATCAATGCATATACTCTATTTCGTGCTTCTTCCACACTACTAATTTCTTTAAATAAGCCCAAACCCATTCCATATTTTAACAACTCCATAACAGAAGCATCACCAGAATATATCATTAGACTACAAAGCAAAAAAGTTGACTTGAGTTCCAGACTTTTCAAATCATCATAACTCAACCTTATACTTGTATATACATCAGCAAGCATTCCAGTAAAGTTGTTTGAGGATGGCCTTCTCAAATTTCTCAATGCATTCTTCCATGTAGATATACCCTTGCCTCTTAATGTAATTGCAATTGAAGCAATGGCAAGAGGCAAGCCTCCACATGCCATGGCTATCTCAATTGTGAAGGACTGCAACTCCTGGTTTTCTGCAGATTCACCTGCGATTTTCCTGAATAGACTAAAACCTTCTTCTTCATCTAAAACACTAACAGCAAAATTATGTTGAGAACCCATCCGTCTTAATATATCATGATATCTGGACGTTAACAATACCTTACATCCCTCCTGCTCATATCCCACAGGAATTCCAACTCTCCTCAAATCAAGAGTAGTCCAGATATCATCTAATATAACAAGGACGTTCTTCTCTTTCTTCAATCGATCAAATAGCCTAATTGCTCTGCCTACTTCATCCTCCTGACGGAATAGCAAGCCTAGATGATCTGCAATGTCTCCTTGAATCTTTTTTATGTTGGGTTTTGAGGTTACCTCTGCGAAAATCACAACATCAAAGAGCTTCTCTGTCTCAGCTCGAGCTGCTACTTGCTTCACTAACACAGTCTTGCCAATGCCACCCATTCCGTACACCCCAACTATATCGATATTAGGATCGTTTAATGAGCTGTATAGACCCTGCAAAGTGGAACTTCTTGATCCAAAATTCTGGTAAACTTTGGTAGAAGTAAGCCATATGTTAGGTGGAATGATAGTGTAAGAAACTTTGTCAAACACTCCCTCTCCCCGGAGTTCAGCAACAGCCTTCAGTTGCCTCACCGCCTTGTTGCTGAGATGATAACGGGCTCTCAGATCAGGACACAGCCCAATGAAACATCGGCTATTTCCTTTCTGCTTAAAGCCTTCAAAAGTCCTTCTTGTATCATCAACAAGCTCTCCAACACTCATTACCCACTTCAAAACATCTTCATAAATCGCTTCTCCATTTCTTCTAGAAACCTCCATCCTGCGCTGCACACGCTCCTTGTTATCCATCAGCTTCTCAACTTCGACAACGAGTTTCTCATAGTATCTCTTGTAGTTCCGCAGAGAAAGAAACAGATTTTGGCTTGAAGTAATCAAGCTGGAAATCTCCTCTGGAATGGTACGGGAGGAGATTTCATGGAATTTTTCTCCTTGAGACAGGAGTAAAACTATAGCCTTAACTTCGTTCACTGCTTTCTTACTAAGCTGATGGCGAGTTCCCAAATTAGGACATAACCCCCCAAAACATTTCTTCTTTCCTTTCGATTCATCTTCAATAATCGTATTTGCCTCATTGATGAACTTGTTCACACTAATCAACCACTCTTGAACGTCCATATCTACCTCTTCTCCATTTCTTCTAGCAACCTCAATCATATGTAGCACACGCTGTTTGACAAGAGAAAGCTTCTCAACATGTGCCTTGAGATTCTCAAAGTTGGTTTTGTAGTTGTGCAAATAACTAAACCAATTTCCGATCAAATCAGTGCAGAATTGAGGAGCTGAAGAAGAGTCCGATTCCATTATTTTCACCTTCAAAAATAAGAAAACTAGACTGGAACAGTGAAATTATAAGACTGTTTGGATGTCAAAACAGAGAAAATGGGAAGAAAAGGGTAAAATAGATTTTTCGAAATGAAAATGAAAACCCAGTTCGGAAAATATGTGAAGCTTGTTATAAATTTAATTAACAAATATGAAAAGATAAATGATTAAAGAAGAATTGAGAAGAAAGGAGATAAAGCAATTGAGAGAATAATTTTATATAAGATCCGGATGAAGAGAAGAAGAAGAGGAATTATTTTTACATGAAGAGAGGAGGGGGTATGTATAGGCAATTTGCCGCCCCTCCAGTCAACAAAGAAAGCAAATTTTTAAGCCAATTTTCCAACTCCATTAATGCATTCACACTCCTTTGGTTTCTCCTGCGTAAGCCTTGCCAATTCCTTCTTTCATGTGCTTGCAATAATAAATGAGTTCCCACTGCTTTTCTTGACTTAATTTGGTGGAAAGCCACCTGGCTTTATAACACTCCTCCTTGGATTTCCACTACTTACAGATAATTATATTAACCTTGTTAAGGAAAAACCCAGTGGGATAAAAATCAAAGCAAAGGAATATAATTATTAAATGTCCTGTAAGTTGGCGTTGGACGTGCTTAAACTGCCTCGTTAAAAACCTTACTAAGAAAATCCAGTGGGACAAAACCTAGTGAAGGGAAAAAGAGTACAATGCACCTTTTGTCCAATACTTCAAAATTTTGCCTGATGAATGCTCTCCCTCTTTGTAGTAGGATTAACTTGGTTGCTTATTGAGCTGTCTCATACTGATGTTATACACTAACTTCTCAAATATTAATGTCGGTAGTGTCTTAGTGAACAAATCTACAAGATTCTCACTGGATCTTATTTGCTTGACATCAATATTTTTACTCTGTTGGAGCTCATGAGTGTAAAAGAACTTCGGTGAGATATGTTTGGTTCTGTCTCCTTTGATGTATCCACCTCTAATTTGGGTTATACATGCTGCATTGTCTTCATATAATATGGAAGGAGTGTCTATTGTAAAAGGAAGACTGCATGTATTCCGGATATGATGGATAACAGACCGTAACCATATACATTCTCAACTGGCTTCATGGAGAGCTAAAATTTCTGAATGATTTGAAGAAGTTCCAACCAAGGTCTGCTTGGTGGAGCGTCTTGATATAGCCGTGTCATTATAAGTGAAAACATATCCTATCTGTGAACGGGCCTTATAGGGGTCAAAAAGATAACCAGCATCTGCATATCCAACCAAACTAGGATTTCTAAGGGATTTGACAGAATAGAATAATCCCAAATCTTTAGTTCCATATAGGTAATGAAGTATATATTTGATTCCGTTCCAGTGGCGACGGGTTGGTGCAAAGCTATATCGGGCTAATAAATTAACTACGAAGGATATATCCGGTCTCGTACATTGAGCCAAATATAATAAGGCTCTAATGACATTAAGATATGGTATTTCAAGACCAAGTATCTTTTCATCTTTTTCTTTAGAACGAAATGGGTCCTTTTTTGGATCCAGAGACCAAACAACCATTGGGGTGCTCACAGGATAAGTCTTATCCATATTAAAGCGTTTTAATAATTTTTCAATATACGCTGCTTGATGGATAAGTATTCCATTTGAATTGTGCTCGATCTGCAAGCTGAGACAATATTTTGTTTTCCCCAAATCCTTCATTTCAAATTCTTTTTTCAGATATTCAGCAGTTTTTAAGAGCTCTTTAGGAATCCCAATTAAATTCATGTCATTAACATAAACGGCTACAATAACCAATCCCGATTCTAACCTTTTGATAAAGACATATGGATATATAGGGTCATTCACATAGCCCTTTTTTTCAAATATTCACTGAGGCGATTGTACCACATACGTCCAGATTGTTTTAATCCATACAATGATCGTTGTAATTCAATTGAGTACAAGCCTCTTGAATTGACCCTTTTTGCTTCAAGCAATTTGTATCCTTCAGGAAGTTTCATGTAAATTTCAGTGTCTAAATTTTTATACAAATAAGCAGTAACTACGTCTATTAGATGCATATCCAGTCTTTCAAAAACTGTTAAACTGATTAAATATCTGAATGTGATTATATCCATCACAAGCGCATATGTTTCATCAAAGTCTATATCGGGCCTTTGGGAAAAGCCTTGGGCTACAAGTCTGGCTTTATATCTAGCAATTTTATTTTTCTCATTTTTTTTCTCACAAATACCCATTTATATCTAACGGGTTGTACGTCTTGAGGTGTTGGAACTACAGGCCCAAACACTTGGCATTTTGTTAGAGAAGCTAATTCTGCTTGAATTGCTTCTTCCCATTTAGGCCAATCATGTCTTTACTTGCACTCAGCCATAGTACGTGGCTCAAAATCATCATCATTCAGAATTTCAGTAGCTACTACAAATGAGAATATGTCATCAATTATAAATGTTTCACGATTCCACACCTCTCGTGTATGAACATAATTTAAAGATATTTCAATATTCTCATTTTCCTGTTTTTTAGGATTTTGTACCACTTCAAGGGTTTATGCCACTTCAGGGGCTTGAGTCTCTTCAGGTACTATAATCTCTTCTGGAGGAATATTAGAGAGTGTGGATTTTTCAATTATCTTAGGATCATCATGATTGATATTTGTTTGATTATTTGCCTTTTCTTTTTTAGAAATAGTGTCCTTTGATCCAACAGGTCTACCACGCTTCTGGCGTGAGGTAGATTGATCAGTCACGGCTCGAATGGACTGTTTAGCAGTCATATTGATTCTTGCTGGTGCATTAGCAGTTGGAACATGTGATCTTGTCACTTTTGTTATATCTACAAATGCATCAGGTATTTGGTTGGCAATAATTTGTAATCGCACTATCCTTTGCACTTCAGTTTCACTTTGGGATGTGCGAGGATCTAAATGAGACATGATAGGTACATACCAAGTAAGTTCATGTCTAACTTCAGGAGGCATTTTCTTTCCCCCTAAAGAAAGAAAAGTTATCTCATCAAAGTGACAATCTGTAAATCATGCAGTAAAAAGATCACTTGTTAATGGTTCCAGGTACCTGATAATGGATGGTGAATTATATCCAACATATATTCTCAAGCAATGTTGGGGTCCCATTTTTATGCATTGAGAAGACGCAATAGGGACATATACAACACAACCAAATATTCTCAAATGAGACATATTAGGTTGGTAACCAAAGACCAATTGTAGGGGAAAATATCGATGATAAGAAGAAGGTCGCAAGCGAATTAATGCTGCAACATGTAATATAGTATGTCCCCACATAGAAATAGGTAATTGACTTTTTAGTAGTAAAGTACGTGCAATTACCTGAAGTCGTTTGATAAGAGACTTAGCTAATCTATTTTGTGTGTGGACATACGGGACTGGATGTTCAATCTCAATCCTCATAGACATGCAATAATCATCAAATGTTTTGGATGTAAATTCACCAGTATTATTTAGCCGTATTGACTTAATCGAATAATCTGCGAAATGTGCTTTTAATTTGATAATTTATGCTAACAGTTTAACAAATACAACATTTCGAGTAGGCAATAAATAAACATGAGACCATCATGCAGATGCATCAATTAAGACCATGAAATAACGAAATGGCCCACTTGGTGGATGAATGGGTGCACATATATCCCCTTGAATCCTTTGCAAGAATGATGGGGATTCACCTCCAATTTTGGAGGGAGATGGTCTTATTACTAATTTACCTTGAGAACAAGTGGTGCAGAATTGTTTACTGGACAATAAAATTTTATGATTCTGTAATGTATGTCCATGTGAATTTTCAATAATCCTACCCATCATTGTAGATCCTGGGTGGCCTAAACGATCATGCCAAAGCATAAATGCTTTTGGATCAACAAACTTATGGTTCGATACTATGTAGGTTTCAATTACCTTTATGATTGTATAATACAATCCAGATGATAAAGCAGGTAATTTTTCTAGTATAAGCCTTCTTCCGGAGGCATTACTAGTTATATAGATGAATTCTACACCATTTTTACTCATGGTTTCAAGAAGATAACTATTTTTTCTTATATATTTAAAACTCAGTAGATTTCTTCTGGATCTACTTGAATATAATGCATCATTGATACTTAATTTGGTCCCATTATTTAACATAATTGTGGCTCTTTTGGAGCCTTCTATCAGATCAATTGATCTTGATATTGTATTTACTTTAGCTTCAATTAATGCTAAAGTTAAGAAAAAAATTTTTTCCTTAAAAATTGTGTGCGTTGTTGCACTATCCATCAAGCACATGTCTCCCACATCAGCTTTTGAAGTCAACGCTTCAATTTTGGAATCCATTTCCTTTCATTTAAAAATTACGTTAGTTATAACGTACACAAAATATTGAAAAGAAGAAAACATGATACTGAAAGAAAAAAAATGTTTATAACTCCAAAATAAATATATATGATGGACTTATATAAATCTTGGGCATCCTTGTCACTATTCAAGTAACCCATATTATTATTCTTTGAAAGAGAATTTGAAACATCAAGAATCATTAAATCGATAGGATCTAACTTATTAAAAATTTAATTCTTATGGGTGCTTAATATAGATTCACCCAATGTTTATGTGTACTATAGGTACACCACCAATGACATTTATAACCACGTTTATTATTTTGTGGTTTACTCTGCATTACAACTACTTCTTGTAGTTGCGTTCACTTCAGGGAATGATGTAATACTTATGGGGTGAGTTACTCATACTCATGATAACTACTTTTAGTAATTGCGTTCACTTCAGGGAACGATATATAACGAGAAAATATTAATTCAAAATTTTCTTTTCCGATATTGCTACTACAGGAGCATAAAATGTGAGAAATATTTTATCTTCCACATTTAAGAAAAGATTCTGAATATTATAGAGTTATACTAAATATAGAGTCATTGGGAGTATTATTGAATCTGATGTCCAAATCTATCTTTCAAATTTCTCTACAAATTTAATGGATTTATCATTATATCCATATTTCGGCTTACAATCCTTCAGGGATATGATGCCGAAAAATAATAGTCTTGTATTTGTCCTTCTGGGATATTTTATTTAGTTAGTTTTCAAGACTCATAAATTTTAGGTGGAGACTCATGCAAAAAGCCTATTTAATATTATCCATCCAATTTTAGGAACTTCAGGTTCAATTATTGTCATATTTACAAAACTTCTGGTTTTATAGAAAATATATATGAGTTAATCTTTGAAACTTCAGGTTCAAATATTATCTTATATTCACAAAATAAATGATTTTGTAGGAGAAATATTGGGATTAATTTTGGAAGCTTCAGGTCCATATATTCTCCCATATTTACAAATGTTCTGATTTTGTAATTAGTATTCAGAATATTCTAATATGTATTCTAATTATATTTTAGATTTCAAGTCCATATTTTTCACACTTTATGCAAACTTCAGGTTGCAAAGATGATATCATTATTCTAAAATAAAGACTTTGATGAAACTTAGGACTTCCGGCCCATATATATGTATTCTCATGATTTTACAAACTTCAAGTTGTAAATCGTAAAACTTGGGACTTCAGGCCCATGTATATATTCTCACGATTTTACAAGCTTCAGGTTGTAAATTGGATATAAATAAAAATAAATATTCAAATAAATAAAGATGTAAATAAATAAATATTTAAATAATATCAGGACTTCTTGTCCTAATTCTTGGTTTTGTAAGCTTCGGGTTACAAATAATATTTATGACTTCAGGTCACAAATTTATAATTTCGTAAACTTCGGGTTACGAATGATATTCAGGATTTCAGATCCAGATTCATGATATTCAGGACTGCAGGTTCAAATTCATAATTTTGTAAACTTCTAGTTACAAATAATGTTCAGAACTTTGGGTTCAGATTTATGATATTTCAGACTTCAAGTCTCGATTCATAATTCTGTAAACTTTAGGATACAAATAATATTCAGGACTTCAGGTCCAGATTTATGATATTCCAGACTTCAGGTTTAGATTCAAGAGTTTCAGGACTTCAGGTCCAGATTTACAATTTTGTAAACTTCGGGTTGCAAATAGGATACAATTATAAAGAAAAATGAAATAGAAACATAACATAAATTAAAAGATAATTGAGATATCATAACTGGGATATCCATATATATAAGCAGTATAACGGCATAATAGAAAGATATAATATACTTGAGCTGATCGTGCTGATAACGTGTTATAAATTTAATCAACAAATATGAAAAGATAAATGATTAAAGAAGAATTGAGAAGAAATGAGTGAAAGCAATTGAGGGAATAATTTTATATAAGATCCGGATGAAAAGAAGAAGAAGAAGAATTATTTTTACATGAAAAGATGAGGGGTTTATTTTTAGGCAATTTGCCGCCCCTTTAGTCAACAAAGCAAGCAAATTTCCAAGCCAATTTTCCAACTCCATTAATGCATTCACACTCCTTTGGTTTCTCCTGCGTAAGCCTTGCCAATTTCTTCTTCCATGTGCTTGCAATAATAAATTAGTTCCCACTGCTTTTTTTGACTTAATTTGGTGGAAAGCCACCTGGCTTTATAACAAAGCTCACTAATGTAAGGTTGACAAGAAAATTACAGGTGCTGATTATCTGAACCCGAATCCGAACTTGAATTCGAATTCACCCGCTATAGAAAATATTGTTACAAAGTACAAATTTTAGGGGCTAAGCTGAATTCTAAGCAGAAGTGCCAGCCGATAGAGTGAATCTTAACTTTTTCTTCTGACAACCACCGAAATGTTATTAATTAAAGGACAAATCAAGGATTTAAGAATAAACTCGAATCATAAATAGTATTAACATCTAATTCTATTCAAATAGATCAAATCATTTTGACTAATTACTCTAATTGAATTTTTAACTTCCTAAAGTTCTAATAACAACAAAAATGTCTGACATGAACTTTGATGATTTGACGTAAGATCTAATATTGAAGAAGATATTTTTCTCAAAATTCAATCAGTTTTGTTACTAAATTAAACTTTGATCCGAATTAATATGAAATCAAACGAATTTTGGTATCATAATGGTGAACGCCACAAGAAAAATCTTGATAAGTTTAAAGAGTGATAATTCAATAGTAAGAGAACTATGCAAAAGTCAGCCAAAAATCCATTCATCATAAAAAAAATTAAGTTTTTATAGTGAAATGTCAACATAACCCTAAAACTACCTCTGACCAAATAGACTTCCAAACTTCCCAAACTTATTACCTAATTAATTGCCAAAAACACTAATTAAATTAATAGAAAATATGTCAATTGGACTCAATAAAGTCTAGCGCGATCACAAACAAGACCAAAATTATAAAACCTAAAAATCCTAAATTTGGTAAAACAAAAACTGCCTAATACACACTGAAACAACCTTTATTTGGCCTACATATTGGGTGCAACTAGCAAACTAGTTAATGTTATAGAACTCGTAACGAGCTTCGCGTTGATATATTACAGGCCTTGTAACTCCTCCTAAATCAAAAGTTATGGTCGTTTAAAGTCCATCTACATGCTTTGGATTAAATTTCTCCATAGGCTTAGGCCTGAATCAAGTTGATCTCTCTGTTAGCTCCTTCCAACATCCAGTCGTCCTTAAGTGAGCTAGTTTAGTCTCTAAGCCCTCTATAAGCCCTTCTAAGGCCTATTGCACCTTCTTAACTCTGCTCTTTGTAATTGACCCAACAAGAATGTGTAACGGACCTTCTTATTGGCTCGAAGCTTCCACGATGCATCTATAAATGATGTCAACACGAAGCTCATGGAAGGAGTAAACCTCCATAAATCACAGCTTCCGTGATGCCTCCTTGCTAGCTCGAAATGAACCTCCATCATTTATAGAGGCATCATGGAATCTTCGAGCCAACAAAGAGGTCTGTTGCATATTCTGGTTGGGCCAATTACGAGGATGTAACATCCGAATTCAGGTGTGTCAGTAAACTCCACTTCCAAAATTACCCCTAGAGTTGATTTTATAACTTGTTGTGTAAAGAAATTACAAAAGAATTATGGAAAACTACTAAATGAGCAATATTTTTCAAATGCGGTAAAATGGTCATTTTATAAAGATTCAAGGGACAAAGTGGGAATTAAAATTGAATGGCACACTTGAAATTATATGGTGGTGCTAAGGGTTTTTGGTAATTGGCTAAGGATAAAATAGTAATTTATGGAAAAAGTTAAGGGCAAAATGGTCCAAAAGGCTTATAAAATATATACCCTATTCATTCTCTTCATCAATTGCCGAGAACTCCATTATTTTTTTAGCTAAGCTTTTTCCCTTAACCAAAATTCGTCCAAAAACCTAGCTAAACCACCTAATTTCCAGAGGCTTCAGTTATAAAAAGTGTAGATCTGTCAATTCTGATCAGTTCTAAGGTAAGAAATTTAATTTTTAAGATATGTCAAGTTTAGGGTTTTGATGGATGATCATATTTTTGGTTGATTAAGGTTGCCAGAAAGAAGAAAAGAGGGTGAATAAGCTTAAATCATCTATTTAGCAAATAAAAGGTAAGAATTTCATACTTTACATACTTGAAGTAAATTTGAGTTAGGTTATTTAAATAACCTTTACTTATATAAGTGTGTAAGGTATTAGAATTAAAGTGATTTATGCTTAAAAGGATAAAGAAATTCATTAGGATTCATGATGTGATTTTTGGCCATAAGGGTAAAAAGGTAAAGTTTGGTCATAAGGGCAAAAATGTCATTTTATGTGATATAGGTTAATTATGCTTAATTATGTGCATAATATGTGTAAGAACCCTTATATTAAGCCTACATTGTATATTTTGAAATTAATTAAATGTATGAGATATATAAATGCATGAGAAAAGAATATGATGTTTGATAAGGAATGAAAAGAATAAGAGAAAACAATGAATGGGCATATTTCATATTATGATTATATATGCATACATGAGGAATCATAGCATATGCATGATTTAGAAAAAAATAAAGAAAGAGGAAAAATATTTTCTAAGTCACGCATGCTTTCAGAAAATGGAAAACAAGTATTTTTGGTTTTATAATGACTCATATGATACAGGAAAGCATAAAACATACTTAAAATCCTTACACGCGAGCTGTACTGTGTGGACACCAAAGAAAATAATCGATTGTACTGTGTGGACAATCAGCTGTACTGTGTGGACAGCTAAAGAAAAATATTAGCTATACTGTGTGGACAGCAAAGAAAAAAAAAATATGCGTGTAAGAGAGAATTATACTTTGTATGGTGACTGCAAGTACTGTCATATGTAGTCTAGACCGGTCAATGAGAAAAAAGAGAAAAAATTTAGTAAATATTTTATGAAAGTCATTTGCATTAGAATTATGCATACAAGCCTGTGTGGCTGATAAAGGTTGAGAAAGATGTACGATCAGAATATAGAAATGTCATGGCACTCATGCATGCATAAATCATAATGAGTGAATCATATCTTTATAATAAGGAAATGAATAAATGTGTGAAAGAAAAGAATTATGATACATGTGAAATGCGTGCTCTGTGTCAATTATTTTGTTGTAAATAGTTCATACACGCTGAGTATGGAAAAGATTAGTACTGGTATAAAATGCTTTAAGTGTTGAGTATGATTTTCTTACTGAGCCATAGTCGCTCACTCCGTTTAATTTAATATTTTACAGGTAAAGAAATGCAGCAAAAGTTCTCGGGGAGCACTAATGAGACATGAGGCTGAGGGATGAAGGCACCATATTGTTGTTGATTTATATGTTTTGATGTATATGTGAATATATGCATATATATATATATATATATATATATATATATATACACACTTGATGTAGATATTAGTTGATATGTCTATATTTTGTTTCCTATATCTATATATATATATATATATATATATATATATATATATATATATATATATATATATGATTTTGTATAGTTATATCTATATATGTATATACATATGGCTAGTTATGAAAATTGATTATAAAGTTTTGTGGGTGATAATTTTTATAATGGTTATTATTATGTACTTATTTTATTAATTGTGATTAAGTTGATGAAAATCCAGTCGATTGGTAGGACTGATTTGTGTGAATTGCTAATTGGGAGTGTTATAGGGCATAATGAGACAGAGAAAAAAATTCCCCGGGCCCTCTAAAATAGGGAAACTCATGCCGTTTTTCTGTAACACACCCAATGGTTAGGAGAGGTTACAGAGGAGCAGACCTAAGAAGGTGCAACAGGCCTTAGAAAGGGCTTGTAGAGGGCTTAGAGACTAAAACCAACTCATTCAAGGACAACTGGATGTTGGAAGGAGCCAACAGAGAGGTCAACTTGATTCAAGCCCAAGCCTATGGAGAAATCTAATCCAAATCGCGTAGATGGGCTTTAAATAGCCATAACTTTTTATTCAGAAAGAGTTACAGAGCCTGTAATATATCAACGTGAAGCTCATTTCGAGCTCTATAACATCAATTGGCTTTGCTAGTTGCAGCCAATTTGTAGGCCAAATAAAGGTCGTTTCAATGTATATTAGACAGTTTTTGTTTTACCAAATTTAGAATTTTTGGGTTTTATGATTTTGATCTTGTTTATAACTGGGCTAGACTTTATTGCACCCAATTGACATACTTCCTATTAATTTAACTAGTGTTTTGGGTAGTTAATTAGGTAATGGACTTGGAAAGTTTGGAAGTCCATTGGATCATGGGTAGTTTTAGGATTAAGTTGGTATTGTACTATAAAAACTTAATTTTTTTATGATAAAGGGATCTTCCGCTGACGTTTGCATAGTTCTTTTACTGTTGAATTATCACTCTTTGAATTTATCAAGATTCGTTTTGTGGCATTCACCATTATGATACCGAAGTTCGTTTGATTCCATATTGATTTGGGTCAAGGTTCAATTCAATGATGAAACTGATTCAATCCTAGGGAAAATATTTTCTTGACCATTAGGTCTTGTGTAAAATCGTCAAGATTTGCATCAATATCCATAATATGAAAATTAGAAAATTAAGTTAGAAAATTAAAATGCAGTATGCTTAAACTGGAGCACAGATAACAAATTACACATATAACATACCAATATAGATAAAGTTAAACTAAAGTATGTACACATAACAACATATATAAAATGGAATGAGTCTACGAGCATGAAGAATAAATTAAGGTCAAAAGACATGTTCCCACCCAAGATATACTAAAACCCCAAAGTCCCACTTTTTAATTTTATAAAATTGAAATACTTATCCATAAGATAATTTTTTTTTTTTAAATCTCAGTTAGTGTTAAAAGTGAACCTGTTATTTACTAAAAAATTTAAAAAATAAAAGTTTTATAACATTTTCCTCCTCAGGTTTAAAATTCTTGTAATTTCCCTTCACTCAAATTTTGAATAGTGACAATTTCCCCTAAAGGTTTTTCCTCTTCTCTCCGAGAACGATCCATCATCTCTGGCCGTCGTCCTCCCTCCTAGTCTCTCTCCCTTTCTTTTTCGATCACAAATTGACAAAATTCATTTGGAAATCCAAATGACTTTTATTTTCATCTGGATAACGATGTTTAGACAAATCATCTAGACGTCATTTGGAAATCCAAACGACATCGTTTGGATTTTCATCAATTCGGGGTAGAAGAGAAAAGGGAGTGTGACCGGGAGGGAGAGATAAGGTGGGAGGTAGGATAGTTAACTGTTAAAGACGACAAATTGTCACCAGAAAAAAAAAACAAAACCGCAGGAGAAAATTGTCACTTTTCAAACTTTAGATAAACAGAAATTATGAGAGGGTTAAACTTGAGAGGGAAATGTAATAAACTTTTATTTTTAAAAGGTTTTAGTAATGGATAGTTTTATGTTTAATTCTAACTAAGATTTTTAATAAAATTATCTTATAGATAAATATTTAAATTTTTAAAAGTGAAAAGTGAGATTTTTTGATTTTACTATATCTTGGTCAAGAATAAGTCTTTTGGCCATAAATTAATAATACAACTATACAAAATATTAAAATAATACATCTATAAATTAATGAGTCAATAAGCATTCAACTACGCGTTGAATGAGTCGCTGTGAGTGCCGAAGTATAATATATTAAATTAATATACATCTTTACATATAAATTATAAAATTGCATCGGTAATTTAATAATATGTTCAAATACAATATTTTTAAAATCGGATCAGTAATCGAATCAGTTGTATCACTAATTTATAATTTGATTGATTCAATTAAAGAATTGATCGATTCAACTTATTATCAAATTATAATAAATAGATTTTGTTTAAAAATTTGTAAAAAATAAAATCAATTAAGATACTTACACCTATGAAAATTAAATCATATATTTTTTAAGGAGTAATAATTATTTATTTAATTTCAATGAAACAATTAAAACAAAAAAGTTTCAATCTCATGATTAAAAAAAACATAATTATGTAAATTATTATCTATAGAACACATTTCAATAGATAGGAGATATTTTTTTATTTTTTATTTTATTTTTAAACTTATTTTTCTTTACAAACCTTTAGAAATTTATCCAATCTAATAAAAAATAATCAAATTACTCAAAAATAATTAAAATTTAAAAAAATTTAAAAGTCAAATTCAATCAAACCCAGTTTTTTATCCATTCATCCGATCAAACCTGATTTTTGATCGAGTCAATAACAAAACCGATTTTTTATATTAGTCGGATTGGCTTACAACAAATTCTCAATTCAACTAATTGAATTAACTGATCTGATCTGGGTTTTAAATCATTGATCAGATATACCAATCAATTGTGGCCTTCCCTTGAAGAGGAAACAGCACACACAATCAAAGTTGATGAAAAAGTCCACTATTGGAAGTTAACGGCAGAAACAGCTGAAGTTGAAAAAGAAGTGCATTATTGGAAAGTAACGAAAGAAACAACCGAAATTGAAGATGTCCTCTGTTGTTAGCTAACCTTCGTCCGTGGTACGAGAGAACAGTCAAATGCCATCGAAGTTAAAGCATTTGGTCATCGGCAACTCACTTGGGTGTGTTTAGTTAAAGGCACAACAACAACAACGACAATGCTGCACAAAAGTAATACTTGAAAAAATTGAATGTGTTTTATTGTTTTGTGTTTACTGTTTTTTATTTTTTTTCATTTTATGATGATGTTCTATGAACGGGATTTTGTTTGAACCATGAACCGGTGATGAACTACATCTTGTTTGAATCACAAACTGGTGATGACTGTAGATCTGGCTACGGTTCAATCTGAAATACGTTAAAAACAGTTTATTTTGTAATAGTAATCGCTTTAAGTGCCGGTTTATGGTTTGGTTCTGCAAAGCATCGCTGAGTAAATATTGCCAGCCAAGGTTTGATAAAATATTATTGACCCCCCAAAATTTGAAAAAACTATATCCACCCAAATGTCAAAGTCAATTATTAATTTAACAATTAAAGAGTATTTATGTGATTTTACCTAAATAATATAATAGAAGTGTAATTAACTATTTTGTCCCTAATGTTTAAAATATTACAATAACATCCTTATCAGATTAAACAATGAATAGTATTATGGGGTTTAAGTGTTAACTGTATAACTTAATAAGTGCAAATGAACATTTCCCTTACCTTAATTTGGAAACTATCATGTTTACCCTTGATATATTTTGAAATGTTTTTATAGCTCCATCAGTTTAAATATGATATTTGTATTTCTAATTTGTTGTATTATATTCAATTCTTTGAGGGTGTAAATATCATTTTTCAAATTTTGAAAGACTCCTAAAATTTTATACTAACATCCTTGACATTTTTAAAAGTTGCACTTTGCTCTAACATACGTTTATATGTTATTAACATCAATATCTACACTTTTACTACTAACATTTTTATTATTCTTAATTAAAATTAATATAACTTATGGTACACTTTTTTTTTAATAACTTAAAGATAAAGTGTTATTTAGCTAGAGAGATTTTTTTTTTTTTTCAACAATATTATAAAAAAAATTAACATATTTTTTTAACAAATTTAATGAACAGATGTGAAAACAATTTTTCAAACTTAAAAAGTGAGAATATGTTATTTCATCTGTTTGGGTAAGTGACTTCGAGCCAAACGTCACCAATATATAAACAATTATAGTCATAATTTTGAATTAATAAAATGACTTTTCTTTATCATAAATCTTAGATGCAAAGTAGATAAATGTTTTTAGAGTGATAGAATCGTGACGAAAGAATCAATGTGTATTAACTGATCGTGGGAATTTTTTGTTCACATGAGGTGACCATTTTAGAAATGTCTATGGTCATAATATTATCATAACAAAGGACACATATAATATGACAAGGACTATCATACTATAGAACAACCTGACTGAAAGTTGGTGATAAATCTTGTTGTTGGACATTATAGCATGTCAACAAAGATGCTAAACAAAATATATGATTTTAAAATCATAAATAAACACCATAATCCTGACCAAATCCATTTATAGAAATCATATTTCAAACATGTTTTTCATATACAACCATAAGGTGTATCAAGAAGTCATACTTATGTAGGTGACTCCTTTGTATTTTTTTTTTTATCGTTAGATGTACAAAACAATGCTCTCAATCCAAGTTCAAGAATGTGCCTTCGTATCCACATGAAACACTATCTTGAAGAGGCTTAACGCACATAGGAGATATGATAGGATGTTAATGAATAGGCAAGTGTTTAAAGTGCACGACCATGCTCTATGTGTATAATGCGAACAAATTTTGAAAATTTTAAATCAAGTCTCTTTATATAATGACAATGCATAGTTGTTCATAGCGATGCACGATCATGAATTTGATGTTTATCTTATTCGTATAATCCATGATTATCCAAATTTCAAGCTGATAAGATCATGAATAATCCTTATATAAGGATAATGCACACACGTGCATAGACCATGCATAGTTGTACGTAAGCCAAAATTATCCATATTGACTTTATCCTTACCTAATTGGATAAAGTCCAACATCCACAGTTTCTCCCTCATCTACACACCTCAAGATTATTACACTTTGGTCCCTAAATGTAATAACTCACATTTTGAGTCCAAAGACTTCTGAAGACTCAAAATCGTTTATTCAAATATAGGACCATATTCAAATCAAACAATCTTATGCATCTATAGTTCAATCAACTCCTATTGTGTGTGACTCATAGACTCTTTATTGGGTTGGTAATGCATGGATTCATATCAAACCCACAATGTGATAGTCATTTATACATTGACCAAGATTGACCTTTAATAAGACATCATGACCACCGGACTAACAAAATGTCAATTATTGACTCTTAACTTGTCAATATATGACTACTTGTACGATTTGATTCTTTCATCATACAACATCTCTTTGAGGCTGAGATGTTGATTTAATGTTTACCTCAATATGTCATTGATATGCATGGACTAATGTTTGCATTAAAGATGTAACGATATTTGATTGAACATTAACTCAGTCTTGTTGTGGCTACTGATTCATATGGTTATTACTGTCCATTAGTAGGCTTATCAATTCTCATGTCTATGAGTGATGAATCCTCTATTGATCTATTATAATCTTCATGCATATCTCGATATGGCTAATAACCATCTTTTTGTTAACCCCCTCTTAAGAACTACATTAAGTTAGTGTCAAACCAGGCTGATCTTCATACAAAACGATCTTATGGCCTAATGTTCAAGGATCACAAGTATTACCATTTGCTAAAAGGATATATTCCATTGATACTATAACAACAATCCATATAAAATTCTTTTAATGGATCTATCCAATGGACACATTTACAATGTGTACCCATGTATTGTATCAAATTGTCTATAAAAAATTTTGACATGTGAGATATATCACCACTTTTTGATAAGGTCGTTTAATACTATGATAGTTTTTATTATATTATTTGTACCCTTGGTCATAATAATGTCAAAACTATAAATGTTTCTAGAATGGCCACCTTATGTAAACATAAGGTCTTTGTAAGATTCCTTTTTAGAAGTACTGTCTTCCAAAGGAAAGTGTCATTAATATTAATTACAAGAGCATACATTTTTAATGAATATAAAGAAACTTCAACAAACAATTATTTTGACGAAAAGACTGAAAAACACTTAATTAAAACACATAGAAAAATGTGCAAAATATGTTTAAATTACATAAAAAAGAAGAGTTCAAATACTCAAGTACATTAATAAAATACTTATAGTTTATTAAAAAAAGAACATTAATACATAAGAGATAAAAATGAAATTGCCTTGCTGCTCACATTTGCTATAAACTTGCACCGCATCAATCATTTAGTCCTATCCCCTACAAAATTGACAAAATAAGAAAATATAAATGATAAACACTCAGTTAGTAAGAATATAAGTTAAATTTAATAAATTCTTATTTTGCCCTCACACGTGGTTCACACTAAACAAGCTAACTAGAGTAAACTATTTACCCTACATAGATGATGTGAATCTACATTTGACCTATCTAAGCTCTTGAGACCTACTAGGTCTCTCAGACCTACCTTACTAACTTGATTCTTATGTCTCATATCTAATGATTCCTGGGACTCCATTTTCACTTTATACACTACAAATAAAAGCTCACTTAACTTTAATTTGTACTATAATTGACTTGCTAATTGGACTTAGTCGAAACAAGGATTTGACACCTTGACCACATAAGTATCATAATTATTCAGTTCACTCCCTACACCACTATTGGATCTGGATGATGGTCGTCCTTCTTGGGGGACGATTGTCTTCTAGAAGTGGTCGATCTTTAGACGAAAACTTTTCCGTCGTTGTCAAAAAAAGTGGTTGCATTTCAGGGGGAAAAGTGAATTTTTTAAAACTTAATTCAAGGGACAAATGTTAGTTTTTCAAATTAAAGAGGGGAAAATGAGATAAAATTTTAATTATTTAATATTATTGATAAAATGATAAATTTACCCCTTAATCTAACAGAAAATATGTGGGTAGGTGCAAACAGATTAAACTTTGGGTAGGTGTTTGAGTTTTTCATCAAGCAAAGGTATGCTTTTGAGATAGGGCTAAAAAATGGGTAGGAAATAGTCCTTTTCCCTTATTTTTATTACATCACCTTTTTGCATGCTTTATAGTTATGATCATACATTATAGTTTGCAAATAGTCCAATTGTGCACGTTTCTTTTGGTATATTCCCATTAGAGATATATATCTAAATAGGAGTATTACATAGAGGTGGTTGACATACTCTAGTAGCTTTGTTACTTAGAAAAATGAAAGAATTTGGTGGAGGTTCAAAATCTACAGATGAACTAGATGTTTCATGGTCGATTAGAGTGTGCTTATCTATATGTCCTACATTAAAAGGGTGAAGAGAATGTATAGTAGTTGCATTATCATTGTCAGAGGATGTCTCAAGAAACAACTTAATAGATGAATTTGCGAAAAATGGTTTGGTCTAACTAATAATCACAACTAAAGATATGGGTCTAACTCCAACTCAATGCAATATAACTAAACAACAAGCCTAATGGCAAAGCCCAAATAAGAACTCTAAAATATCAAAACAAAAACTCCAAAATATAATATCCAAATAATAAGCCAACAACCCTAACTCATAACAAATACATCCAAACAAATAATCCAAATAGTAACACCCAAATAGCCAAACAAATACACCAAAGTCATAAAAAAAAAAAGTAACTCACAAGTTTGGCAAAAAATAACTCATATGTTTGGCCACGAAAGCTAGAAACCCTACCAGTATGTCGATCATTAGAGGGTCGAGATCCAAGAAACTAATTCATCAAAGGACAATGTGCGAGAAGGCCACAAGTGAAGGACAACATTATGAAAGACAATGTGGCTACTAGAATTGAGGAGTTTCTCTGCCGAAAAATATGATTAAGCATTTTTTTGGGCTAGAAACTAAGAAAGGGGCTCATAAATACACTTTAGGCATCAAAAATTGAGGGAGCAATTGCAAAATGTGAAGTAGCCTAGGAAAATACTAAGAATGCAAGAAAATGGAGGAATGGTGAAAATAGCACTGAAAAATGAAGAACTAAGAACAAGAACACCACGATAGCCATCAGAAATGGAGATACATCACCAAAAAAGAGAGCCAAATAACCAAGGATTGAAACATAAGTTCTAAAACTAAAGGGATGGCAACTGTAATTCCAAAAAAAAAATCTTATTTTTAGGGGTGAAATAGGGATTTTTTAAACTAACTGGGTGCAAAAGGATATCGAGGCTCTGATACCATGTAAGAATAGTTGAATGGAATAATCTTTGTATATTTCTAATGTATTGGTACATGATGAATTTACACATGAATAGTATTCTATACAAGGAGAACAAATAACTATATAATAGGAAACACAATATACAACAAATAATCTAGGAAATTAAATATTCTAAAATAATTCTAACGTTGTCAATGCAAGATGGAAGATAAAGAATAGATGTATTTCTTAATGCCAAGTACTTCAAGTGAATCAACTTCCCTATCGCTTGTGGTAGCCTTGCTGTATTTTTATGGTAGCAATTATTAAAGTCAAGAACTCTTACTACTCAAAACCCCCTCTACAAAATTTTGGTAATAAGCCTTCCCCTAGGGTTGGTAGCTGATAAGACAGAGAAAGAGTATTTATCAAAGAGAAAGAGGGACAAGAGAGTGGATTACAATGTCAAAGAAGTAAAGGCGTATTTCTCCCAAGATAAAAAGCTTGTCATCGTAATGTTGCAATCTTGGTTGAATTTTTGGTTTCATGACTGGTGCAAATAAAGTCGAGCTCTCTCACCTTTTGAATTGCAAGATCTCACAAAAGATCATGGACTTAACATCTAAAAATTCTACCTCAACTAGTTAGGCCTATTACCAGACCAGACTGGCTGGTTCAATCAAGAACTGACTAATGGTCTAGTCTGGTTTTCACTAAAAAATGATTTGATATAAGACTCAATCAAACATAATCAAAATCAGTGAACTGAACAAAATTGGTAGAGCTGGCTTTGACCAAGTCTTATTACCATAACCACTAATTTTAATTTCTATTTTATTTTTTGAGTTTTTTTTAATGAATTTATATTTATATTTCAAAGAAGCAAATATATTTTTTTGTTATTTATAATTGTACAAATTTGTTATTAATGAACTTCATATGGTTTATGTTTAAACATGTGTTAAATGTCTGATATTATTTAATAAATTTATTATAATTTGATAATAAGTTGAATCGGTCAAATCAGTCAAACCATGAACCAGTGAGACAACTAATTCGATCATCTGTCTAATTTTAAAAACATTGGATTCAAATAATCTTCAACCAACTCCTCCATTGTTTTTTTCCCTTTTGCAATATGACAGTTTTAGCCACCCACTTTCAAATTAGTTTCCTTATTTTTATTTCATAATCTTTTAGAAAGAGGCTTAAGAAAAGAAAGCACACCTTCAACTTTTAAGGTTGATCTTCGAAACTTAAAGCCAATAAATGCATGATTTCAATATCATAGTTCACCATATTTTTCCAAATGTGGTTACAAATCACAGACCACTCTTTCGGCTTCTTTGAGGCTAATAATTTTCAATTCCTTAAAAATTCACTCTAGAATCTAATTCAATAGCAATAGCAAAAAATAAAGTAGTTTCTTTACAATAATTTTAAAATTTTGCTTCCATTAGTGTTGCAATGCCTCCAAAAACGTGGCAATGTATAATCTTTACAATAATTTTAATATCCACATTGATAAGTCGCAAATTTTAAGGATCCTAACATATTCATTAAAGCTCCGACAACGTGCTAATCATATTCAATGGAAAAAAGTAGGACTATTAAGATCTTTTGGCTATATATTACAAAATTGTGTTATTGTTGTATCATATCCTTTATAAGATTTTAACATTCAATACATTGAATTTCATCTAGTTTTAACATTAGTTTTTATTTATTTTTTTTCATTTTAATCCATTTGTTTACACTTATTATAATATGCTTGTATATGTGATGGAAATGATGAAGTATAAGAGATGAAGTATAAGAGAACCCACTAGATTATATGTAGAAGACCAGCAAACATTTCTTGATCTTATATAAGGAAATTTGTTGTTAGCCTCTCAAGTTTTGTGATATTTTTTTACAATATTCTTTTATATAATGACAAAGATGTCCAATGCCCCTTCAGCTCTCATATGTCAAACACGAACCATAATATTTGCACACTATTGGTCCAACTAATTTATCACCTATTGTTTCTTTAATTTGATTGAAATGTTCTCACACCATTGATTTTGTCTTCCCTTTTTTCCTTGCGGTGGTGGTGCTGTATGTGCTTGCTCTTGTGACAAAAGTTCTCCATCGATATATATAGAATTTATTTATTATTAAAATAATCAAAAGAATTAAACTCATTTGATCTAAAATCTATTTAATATTAATGAAATAAAAATAATAATTGACAATATAATAAAAACACATGAAAATAAATTAGTTTAAAAAATGGATAATTGATTGAAAACATTAAAGACTCGAGAATTAATATAGAAAGATTGAGATTAAGAAAGTTGAATAAACTGGTGAGTGAATAGTTGTGTGAAATTGTGATTATTGGAGGGGATATTTATAATAAATTTAAAAGGAAAATTTGTAGTTGCCGCGACCTCTGACCCTATAATATAAATTATTTTTATTATATGTGGGCCAGGCCACCAGAGAGATTGGGTTTGGGACATGACATCGACCAGCCTGGCCGCTTGCTATCTCTAGTCATCTTATTATATCCAACAATATCACAAAACCCTGAAGTTATAAAATTTCTCAAAATACCTCCATCATCGTCTCACGTTTGCATTTCTTCAAAAAAGTATATTTGTTTGTATTAATAAAATTATCGATACATATCATATCACACACACACACACACACACACACACACACACATATGTGCGCATGCACACTTACCAAAAGAAAATTACATACCCTACAGTACGTTTAGTTTTCTGCCCTTGTTTTAGTTTTCTACCCTTGTCATATTATATGTCCAACAATACTAAAGGCTCCAAAATAAAAGTCTTACTTCAAGCCGGAAAGAAAATTATTGAGAGCACCAAGCCAACAACTTCCAGAAATTATTATAATTTTAATGAGAGCACCAACCCAGCAACTTCCTGGAAAATGTTACAAATTGTATGAGGAAATACTTGGATTAAATATGTTGACCTATCTCTTCAATTATACTAGGGGAGACCAAGCCAACAACTTGAAAATAATAAAAAAATTTATGAAGAAAGACTTGGATTAAATATGTTGACCTCTCTCTTTAATAATACAAGGGGTGAGCAAAAGTATCTCGAGGAATCGGAATTTTGGGTATTTGAGCAAAACTGACCCAGAACCTAATCTGAAAACCTAAAATGATTTCTTGTTCGGTATACAATCCAAATCTTTTTTTAAACAGTTTTACCAAAACTACATTGTTTTGTTGAAGAATAAAACCACATTGTTTTTTCTCATCTGGCAACAAAAACACCACCATTGTCCAATTTCCCCTAAATCAAAACCAAAAATCTTCACTTTCTCAAGTTTTTTCTCTTCTATAAAATCATCGATCAAAAATCCGTGTAACTCCTTAAAATTCTGATCACAAGAGTCTGATGACATTGATAGAAAGTATCTGTAATGTAAATTGTGTTTGTTGGATTTAGGAATATTTCTAGCTGATTTTATGAGTTTATTCGCATGAATTTTTCTCTTAATGGGGTTTGAATTTTTGAAATGTGTTTGAGGGGTTTGGGAATATTAATTTTTCTCTCATGAGCTTTTCACATATTTAGAGGTTAGATTGGTTTTTTGTGAAAAATACAAGTTTGATTCATTCTAAGGGAAAATATTATAATTTAGTATTTTCAATTGAAAAACAAAGTTCAATAAGCACATATTTGGAATTAACTACAGTTGGGTAGTTGGAAGAGTGGTTAAAAGACAGTTAGACATATATAAAAATGTCCTAAAACTTCCAAGTGAAAAAGCAAAGCAAAAAAATCATTCTCTCCTCCTATTTACCCAAAAAGAAATAACAAAAAACCAAAATACAAGGTCACCAAAAGGTCTCCTACATAATCCAGATACAAAGTGCATGAGAGAAAATTGTGTTGTTGAAATCATGTAGTTGGGATGCGTCAGATGAATCTTGAATACATAATTAAATTCAGGTATGCAATTTCCTAAAATTTGATTTATAGAATTTGGAATAATAGATTTCCAACATTGGTATCAGAGTTAGTTTATTGTCATGCCAATGATTCCTGTATGCAAATTCATTTTGGATCCTATGTTTTCTTTTTGGTTAAATCTAATTAAATTCAAATTTTTGGGTTTGAATTAAACAAACCCAAATCACATGAACTAAACTTGGAATATGTTAAATTGTTGCTTGGAATTGTGTTACATGATTGGAAGTGAAAATCACATTAACATAAGCCCTAAATTGATTGAATCCGGAGCCAAAATCAGAAGACAAAATGGTGTATTGTTCATTGTCATTTCACCAAATTTTGACAACGTTGATGTTAAAAATTGATATGATAAGAACTGCTGGTGTGGGCTTTTCAAAAGCCCCAAGCTTTAGTGATTGATAATCTGTCATAATCGTTGAATTGATAAAGGCCAAGAGTTAGGGTTTATCGCTAATTTTTAGGTTGCAATTAAGGTGGAAAAACTTGATTGCCCAACTCGTTTGGTTAACATGTTACCCAAAACCATTGGTAAATCAGTCAACTTGTAAGTCAATTTGGTTGAATGGAACTGGTCAACACTCATTAGGTCGATTGATCAGTCCATAGTCAATAGTTGACTAGTCCTTGGTCATTGATTGATTGATGAATGACCTAGTCAATGATCAACACAATTAGTCAATGACAAGGCATCGTATTGGCGTGTGACAACATGTGAGGGTGCGTATGTCACTTTTTTAGCATGTGAAGGCATGTGTGACCTTGTTTTGGGTGTATGAAAAGATGTGAAAGCTCCCTTGTAGCATGTGAGAGCAATGTGATGCTTGGATCAATGTGTAAAACAAATTCGGCGGTACCAATGTTGCATAGATGCTTGTAATACTTCATTCTGGCTCATGCAAACACAATACAATGTTTCAAAACACATGTTTTCTAAAATCATGCAAACTTGTTAATTAAGAACCATCACATATAATATAAGATGTGATCAACTGATAATCTAATGGTGCTTGTTAAGACTATATATATATATATATATATATATATATAGAGAGAGAGAGAGAGACTTAAAAGTAAGTTGCATTTTCTTAGTTGGAAAAGAAATGATATGTGGTCTAATTATATTCATGCATAACCATTGGATTCCTGTAATAAATGATCTTGTTCTAGATAAGAATGTGAAGAACTTTTAGGATTTTGTGGATATATTATAGCTTACTGAAGAGTGATGCATAGTAATGAATTTGAGAAAATCCACCACTTTATTGTTATTCCGGAATTAACAAAATGCGAGGCGTTTGATCTATCACAAATAACATAGAGACTTTATCGTGCATAAAATGACTAGAAGAATTATACTAGATAATGACATGGTCTTAGTCATAGTGGTGATGCATTTGTTTTATCAAATATTATAAATGTTAAATGTGAGAATTCTGAGATTGACAGGATTTAATAAAATTCTCATCCAAAATTAATATTGATGCAATGCGATTGAATTTTTAAAAGTCAAACATTTGATTCATAAAAGATTATTGGAAACATAATGAATTTTTAATTCTATATCTTATGTGAGATTTTTTATTTTTTAATGCGCGATTTACAACAATTGATATGTAGTTAGTTGTATTAGTTAATGGTGTGTTTGATATGTCTCTACGATAACCATGGCATCCAAGAATATTTTAGGTAATTGAATAAGCGTGAGAAACTAAATAGGGTTAATTATAACATATGACATGTAAAAATTATTATATCCTAGGCAAGGAAGAGACCTTGGAGGGCATAAATCAAGTTATGAAAAAGTCGTGACTACTTGAGGAGAAGAATCCAAATAATGCCTAACACAAATGTGATATGGATGCAAATCATGCATTTGAAAAGTAGGACTTTACTATGTGTGTTATCTTGACTAGCTTTATGAATGACTGGTATAGAACATTAGTAATACTCAACTATACATGCCAAAAGGATGGTTTTGAAAAAAAAGTTTGGAGGAACTATAGTCCCCACACTGAGACAGTTGACCATGAAATTTGATAAATATAAAGAAGTCCCCAATAAGTCGATGAAACAACATTTAAAGGACATGTCAAATATGATTATAGAATTGAAGTCACTTGGGCTCAATCTGATAGATGAATAGCCGATTTGTTAAACACTTTTGAAAAAGCCAATATGAACCTATAAGGGGGTGAATAAGTTCCAAAAAAAAAAATTCTTTCTCATTAACTAAGATTATGCAAAGCAACGATACATAGCAGAGTAGGAATAAATATCAGAGCAAATATCTATAGAGCACTGCATAATAAATAATAATAATAATAATAGAGTGATCAATGCAAAATAGCTTAAGCAAATCAATAAACAACCAATAAGAATTAAAGAGTTGAGATTTAGAAAAACTCAATTTTAGAGTGGTTTGGAGTTTTCTTGTGTAGGCCTCTTACATTCACTTCTCTAAGCAAATCACATTGGAGTTCCACTAGCTCTTGAAAATTTTATACACATAGTATATCTAGGATTGTGCCCACTACACTAGTTGATACAGGATTACACCCAAGATGTTCAATTTTAAAGAGATAAAGGTATTAAATGCCTCTATAAGAAGGGAAAAGTTGAGTGTAGTTGGTCTCTAAATGAATAAAAAGAAGGGAAAAGAACTATTTCCCATCTAAGTTTTAGCCCAATTACAAAAGCATACCCACGCCTGATGAAAAACCCAAACATCCACTCATCTTTAAACCACCGTTAAGTTTTCTCTTAAATATAGAGGTAAAACCATCATTTTACTATTTATTTCAAGTTATATAATTTTATTGCATTTCCCCCCTCTAATTTTGAAAATTAACTTTTACCTCTACACCTGAACTTTGAAAAGTGACTTCTACCCCCCTAAATCCCTAATTTTTTTTTCACTTTCCTTCTGGCTATCGGTAATGACATGGCTAGAGGGAGAGTGATGAGGGTCGTCCAGATCTGGACGACGCTCATCGACCTTCACTAGACAATGAAGCATCGTCCATTCTCTAGATGACGCTCGTCATCCATTTTGAATGACCCTCATTGTCCAGTAAGCATAACACTTGTCATCTAGAATGGACAACGAAGCATCATCCAAAATAGATGACTCTCTATCGTCCAGATTTGGATGACACTCGTCATCCAGATTTAGACGACAGTCATTCTTCTTGGATAATGATCGTCATCTAGAGGTTGATCTCTGGATAAAAACTTCTCCGTCGTTGGTTAGTCGGTCGTTGCCAGAGAAAGTGGCTAAATTTCAGGGGAAAAAAGTAAATTTTTTAAAACTTAATTCAAGGGAAAAATGTTAGTTTTTCAAATTAAAGGGGAGAAAATGAGATAAAATTTTAATTATTTAACATTATTGATAAAATGACAAATTTGCCTCTTAACCCTAACAGAAAATATGTGGGTAGGTCTTAACAGATTAAACTTTGGGTGGGTGTTTAGGTTTTTTATCAAACGTGGGTATACTTTTGAGATTAGGCTAAAACTTAGGCGGGAAATAGTCTTTTTCCCTAAAAAGAAAGCTTGGTTAGAGTTGTAAAGGAAACAACATCTTTTAGGTTTTTCCTTTTCAGCATATAAAATGTCTAACCTTTTGCTCTTCAATCTAAGCTCAATTTATAAAGCTAGGTTGCATTTTATTAGGATTGAGTTGCCATAAAAAACCAACTAAAAAATTCGACAAAGAATGCCTCAATCAAAGTTGCAATGAATAGCTTTAAATGTTCAATGGATAACTTTAAATGCACTTAGCATGGTAGTAAATTTGTGTCACGGTTGACTTGCTTCTTTTTTTTGTTCTGTATAAAAAATTCAAAAGCTTGAATGGGTACATGTCGACTTATGCAAGGTTGAAGTATGGGTTTGATTTTATACAAGATAAAGAGGTATATACTAGACTAAAGTGTAGCACAGTTGGAAGGTTTTGAAAAATTACACGACTAGAAGAATTTTACACGTATCACAATTTGATAATTATATGTCACGACTAAGAGGTTATTAAAAACTACATATCAGTAACTAATTTACACATGTCACACATGGACTGACATTTTATGTCATAGTTGGGACAATTTTTTAGTGTCATAGCTAGAACACATTTGGTATGGCTAGAATAAGTTCTTGTGCAGCAAGCAACCACGATTGGGCACATGGTGAGCTAAAAGAGTGGCATCAAAGCATGTGGCTTGGACATGTGGTATGGCCTAGTTAGAGAGGAAAGTTTCATGGTTAGGATATTAAGAGGTTGGACAAGTGACAATGATGCAATGGATTAGACTTACTTGCTTAGACACGTGGCAGCAATGTAGTAGGTTAGACTTACTTGCTTGGACATGTGGTAGCGATGCATGAAAAGAAAGTGTCACGGCTAGGACATTTACGTGTCTGTAACTTAAACAAGTGGTATGAAGAAGTGACATGACTAGACAACTTTACATGTGGCAAGGCTAAGCAATTTACACGTGGCATGAAATCTCTCTAATGTCACAGTTGGAACGTTATTAGAACATCATGGATGGACCTTTGGCATTTTAATTTTCAGAATATTGAACAGTTAACGCATGACTTTGTCATGGGAGAAAAATGACCAATATTTTCTTGCTTCAAACTTATCTGTAAATTTCACACTTTGTCCATTTCATGATGCATTAATACATTCTTTGGACATGCCAACATATTTAACTTAAGCTTTTATCATTATTAAAAAGTCAAGATGCAATAATCTCCCCCTTTTTGATTGATAACAAAAACTTAGTTCAAATATATATATATATATATAATATAAAGTGAGAAATTTAAGTTTGTATCACACTTACTCCTTTTCACTTTGAGCCTAGAAAAGAAATTGACAAAGTTTCCCTTATATTTCTTTTACTAATTTCTCCATATTTTTAGTTAGTAATCAAATATTAGTATCAATTAGTGTTAAACAAAATTAGTAGGCAATGACAATCAAGCAGAGAAATCAGCATTCAATATCAACATATAATTAGCAAGAGTCAACATCAAAACATAGCAAAAAGATAAGAAACCAAGATTATGAAATGCAAAATGTCATAATATGAAATGCATGATCATGGATGACTACTCATCCAATCACAAACTTCTCGCTAAAAGCTCTCATGATCCTCTCTTAAACGTTGTTGTTCAAGCATGATATGATTTTGCTTTTCATGAATTCCATCCAGAAGAAAATGAAGAGCCTGAAACCTATAGCTCATGAAACTCATCATGTTAGAATATTAAATGTGGAATGGGTTCATCATTTCTTCACCTTCCATTCTGGCTTGTTTTTTAGTTCGAGAGCTCAATCCTAAAATGTCACAATATGCTAGAGGAACATTCACTTGATACTTAGAAGGAATTTGTTCTTCTTAATTGCCAATAATTCTTTAATGCCTTAGACGGTAAGTTCTATATCTGTAGCCTCCTTGATCAGTTTTTTCAATCAATTCCATCTTTATCAAGGATTGAGTTGAAAAATGGTCTAGATCTCTGAATTTTATAAGGTAATATGGATCTTCTTCTATTAAGTTTAATCCAAGTTTTATTGCAATGAAAGATACAATCATACTAAATTAAATTACATGATCATCAATTTTAATGAAGTATAACTGATAGATAACCTAGTGAACAGTATCAACATGAATTCCATATTGAGCAACAAACATCAATTGTAAGTTATGAATTGAAATAGATCCATTTGAGTTTGTTCGAGCATTTTGAGTATAAGTAATTAACCTATGAAATATCATATAGGCTGGGTTATCCAACTTTCTGGACTTAGAAAGATGTGAATCATAAATTTCTTGACCTCTTAACTCATTCCAAGCAACAAAGTAATTAAAGTTTTCTGGAGCATTCAAAACTCCATCATAATTACATTCTAAACACTTGGTGAATATTTCTGGAGTAACAATATGATTATTACCATGCAATCTAAATTTCATAGTAGAATATGTAATGTGATGTTCAACATCTATTCCAACTTTTAGAGAACTATAAAACTCATAAATGAAATTTTATATACATCAAGTCTCATGAAAATATCGGTTCCTCCATTTCATCCTATTTATTATCTCTATAAACTTATTAGCAATGCCAATCTCCTCTAAAATAGGCAAGAATATACTTCTTCCCACAAGAATTTTTCTATTTCTAATTTCTTTTAGGCATTCCTTCTGTTCATCATTTCCAACAAGGATACATAATATGATCAAGAATTACCTAATTCCTTTGACTTAGGTCGCCTAGTTCTTGGAACCATGAAGTTAAATCACAATACAAAAAAAAACTTGAATTGTCGTTGACACAAATTTGTGAGAATCGTGATGAATATAAGAACAAATCATGAGAACTTGTCAATAAGAAGCTTTGGTGAATAAATGTAATATGAAGTGAGTATGCTACAAGGGTTGTCCTTGTGAGAATATTATGAAAAAAGTGGAGCAAACTAGAGCAAAGAAAAAGGAAATGTATGTCAGCAAAGAGAGTGAATAGAAAATTTAGGGCTTTGTTTTTAGTAATAAAAAGTGATATGTGACACTAAATGACCTGAAAACTAAATATATATAATTTTTTTTAAATAAATGCATAAAGAAGCATTGTCATGAGTGGCATGTTTAGCATGCACACTATGACACATGTGACCAAAAAAATAATATATATAAACATATGTGTAAATGTGATAGAATAAGATAATAATAATAAAATAACAATAGAATAATATATGTATATAAATAAAACAATAAATTCATATAGACATTGTGAATGTCCAGGTTCAAATCACATTTAACTAGTTGTGCCAAAAATTATTTTTAACAGATGCATTTTCTAGAAATTAGCAGAGTTGATTTTTGTCCTAAAGCATAAATAGATGACCATGCAGGTCAAATAAAATTTATAATGACTTTTCAAATCAAGATTTCTAGACAATCTCAACAAAAACAAACTTTTAAAAAATTTTCAGGTCATGGTTTTCTAAACAATCTCAGTAGAAACAACTAAAACTTAAAAAAAAAATTTATGGACTTAGTTCAGCAAAGAAAGGTGACCAAAATATTCAATATCTCAAAATAATGAAATTTGAATATTTTGATCAAGTTAAGGACATTTGATATAATTCGAGATTCGATTAACTTTGAACACAAGTTTGAATTGATTCGACTCGAATTTGTATTATGCATTTATGCTATGTGAATAAAAATACATTTTTAAATGATCACAAAATATCTACGTTCATCTTGACAAGCACAAATATAGCACAATCAATCAAGATACCATACTAAAGTTAACATAATCAAGATTCAACATAATCAATTAATGAGAGCAGTAAACACTTACTTGATTTCCATTGATCATACCAAACTCTCTTCAAATTAAACACTTAATTTGCATTGATCATACCCAACTTTCTTCGAATAAAGCAAAAACAATCCTTATCAAAAGGCTTAGTAAAAATGTCAGCAAGTTGATGATTAGTGTCAATAAATTCAATCCGAATATCACTCTTACTAACATGATCATGCAAAAAGTGATGTATAATGTTTATATGCTTTGTCCTAGAATGCAAGATAGGATTTTTGGAAAGTTGAATGGTACTTATGTTGTCACAAAAGATTGGGATGTTTTTCATTTCAAAACCAAAATCCATAAGTTGTTTCATTCATAAAGGTTTTGCATAACAATTAGCCATGAAAACATATTTAGCTTTGGTAGTATATGTTGCCACCAAATTTTATTTTTTTGAAAACCAAGAGACAAGCATGATACCTAAAAAATGACAAGTGCTACTTGTGTTTTTCCTATATATTCGATATCCTCTAAAATTGAACTCCAAAAATGCTTGTAATTCGAATGAAGATCCTTTAGAGTACCATAAACCAACATTTAAGGTACCCTTAAGGTATCTCAAGATTTGTTTAACAACACTGAGATGTGATTCCTTAGGATTCACTTGAAAACATGCATACATGCATACACTAAACATGACATCAGGCTTAGATGCAGTCAAATACAATAATGCGCCTATCATGCTTCTATATGCTTTGGTATCAACACTTTAACCTCCCTCATCCATATCTAATTTTAGAGACATACTTATGAGAGTAGGTTGCTCCTTGACATCTTGCATGTTAAACCTTTTGAGAAGGTCTTTGGCATATTTGGCTTGGTTGAGCAAGATCTCTTCCTTTGTTTGATTGATTTGAAGTTCTAAGAAGTATTTTAGCTCTTCCATCATACTCATTTCAAACTCACCCTATATCATCTTAGAAAAATCTCTACAAAGAAACTCATTAGTAGTACCAAAGATGATGTCATCAATATAAATTTGAACAATTAAAATATCTTGCATATGTCTTTTTATAAATAAGGTGGTATTCACTTTTCTTTTTGAAAAATCATTTTGAATTAAAAAAAGACTTAATCTTTCATACCAAGCTTTAGAAGCTTACTTTAAACCATATAAAGATTTTCCCAATCTAAACACATGATTTGGAAATTTGTGATTTTAAAAATTGAAATGTTGTTCAACAAAGACTTCTTCTTAATAAAACCATTTAAAAATGAACTTTTGATATCCATTTGAAATAATTTGAAATCAAAATGACATACATATGCAAGCCACATTCTAATTGCTTCTAGTCTAGCTATAGGTGCATAGATTTCATCAAAATCAATACCTTCCTTTTGAAAATACCCTTGAGCAATTAGTCTCATCTTGTTTTGAATAACAATGTCAAACTCATCCACTTTATTTTGGTATACCCATTTTGTGTTGATGGTCGGATGATCCGTTGACCTTGGAACTAGTTCCCAAACATTACTTCTTTCAAATTGGTATAACTCTTCTTACATTGCAAACACCCAACTTTCATTTTCAAGAGCTTTTTCTACCATCTTAGGCTCTATTTGTTACAAGAATGTCATATATTGGCATGTGTTCCTCAATAAAGCTCTAGTTTTTACTCCTTGGGTAGGGTTTCCAATAATCCTTCATTCTTTCACTTCTCCCTTTCGATATGAGATTTCTCTTTGTGGTTCTTGAGGTTACATGAATTCATCCTTTTGATCTTTAATCTCAAATTGATGATCTTCTTTATTTTCTTTTGGTTGAAATGAGTCCTTGATTTGTAAATCCTTCATGAGCTTAATGACTTCATTTTCATTTTTATTATATGCATACTTGAGAGATTCATCAAATACCACATGAATAAATTCTTCAACTAAGAGAGTTCTCTTGTTGAAGACTCTGTATGCTTTGGCTAAGGAAGAGTAACTTAGGAAAATTGCTTCATCTAACTTGGCATTGAATTTTCCTAAGTTATCCTTACAATTATTGAACACAAAACATTTGCACCCAAAGGGATGAAAATATGCAATATTTTTTTTTTTCCTTTGAATAACTCATAAGGAGTTTTCTTGAGAATTAGTCTAATCATGACCTTATTTATAATGTAACATGAAGTATTAATGACTTCATCCCAAAAATCATTAGGCAAATCATTTTCGCACAACATGGTCTAGTTAATTTTACAAGTGTCCTATTTCTTTCTCAATAACTCCATTTTGTTGAGAGATCCTAGGTGCCAAAAAATTGGGTTCAATGTCATGTTTATTACAAAATATTTCAAAATCCAAATTTTCAAACTCTTTTTTATGATCACTTTTAATGCATGTAATTGCAAAACCTACTTGGTTTTGCAATTTCTTAACAAATGAAACAAATGCATGGAATGTATCACCTTATTTATAAGAAGCAAGACGCAAGTAAATCTTAAAAACTTGTCAATAATTACAAAACAATAATGCTTTCTACCTAGACTTATAGTTCTAAATGGTTCACATAAGTCCATATGTAAAAGTAAAAGGGCTCTTAAGGTTGATACACAATTTTTAGACTTAAAGCAAATTCTTATTTGTTTGCCTTTCATGCAAGCATCACACATATGATCCTTTTTAAAAATTAGTTTAGGAAAACCTTTTACTAAGTTTCTTTTTGAAAGCTTTTGAAGAATATCAATGCTTGCACGTCTTAGTCTTCTATGTCATAGCCACATGTCCTCCTCTTTAGTTGACATGAGACATAGGTCTCTAAATGTAATATCAGGTAAGTCTATAATGTACACATTTGAATGCCCATGGCTAATGAATGCAATTGCATTTGTGTTATCATCAACAATTTCATAACATAAAAAATAAAGACTAATCTTAAATCTCTTGTCATACAATTGACTTATAATAAGTAAATTATGCTTAAGATCTTCAACTAGTAAAACATCATTAATTGAAAAAGATGAGTTATCTATTGTGTTGGTGCTAACTACTTTTCTTTGGAGTTGTCTCCAAAGTTGACATTACCTCCATCGTTAGCCTTTAAACAGAAGAATAAACTTTTATCTCCCGTCATGTGTCACAAGCATCCACTAAATACCATTTGTTAGAGAATCTTAAGGAAGATTGCAGACAAGCTTACAAGATAAATCCATCTATTTACTTTTTGGTACCCAAATAGTTTTGGTCTTAGGTCCAACAACATTAGCTTAAGTATCCCTTTAGGAACCCAAACCTTCTACACTTTAAAAGATTTACTATTCCTAATTAGACAATGTCTAATAGTATGCCCAATGAATGAACAAAATTTGCATTTCATATATAATGTATAAGACTTATTTAATGACCTATATGTGTTTGAAAAAATGTTACTTCCATTATAGTCTAATCCTTCCTTATTAAGACCACTTCTTTGAGATGCAAACATCTCATTCAACCTCTTAGTGCCTATTTTGAAATTTTCAAATAATTCATTCAAACTAGATACCTTTTTTCTTTAATTTTTCATGTTCCTCTGTCATGCATGTTAATTTCTTTGGGCATGATTCCTTTCATTTTTAACAACATCATATTTCTTAGCCAATTCATCATGATCATGCGCAAGTATATCATGTTCTTTTTTAATGCAAATTAATAGTTTCTTTAATGATTTATATTTTGCTTCCATATTTTCATACTCATGCATCAGGGTTTTAAATGCATCTTGTAATTTATGCAAACAGTCTGAGTTTGAATCATTCACCTCATCCTCCAAATCACTCCAGGTGGCAACAAACACTTTCTTCTTGAATCTTTTCTCCTTTTTATCCTTCTTCTTTTTTCTTAGAGGACAATCTTGGCAAATATGGCCTGGTTTCTTGCATTCATAACATATCATCTCATTGTTGCCTTTTTTGCCATCCTCTTTTGTTCTTCTTTGTCTAGCAAACTCCTTTTCCTTTGTTCCTTTTTTATCTTGATAGAAATTTGTTAAATTTACTAGCCAAGAGACTCATATCATCTTTATCCATGGAAGAATTTCCTTCATTTTCCTTTTCATCCATAACCTTCAATGCAATATCTTTTTTAGCCTTAACTTCTTCTTCTTTTGGTTTTCTCTTCATTTCATAAGTAAAGAGACTTTCTATAAACTCATCCATTCCTATCTTGCTAAGATCTTTGAACTCTTTAATAGCCATTACCTTTATAGTTCAAGAATCCGATAATAATCTCAAAATCTTATTTATCAATTTGATTGTCTCAAATCTCTTTTCGAGCCCTTTGAGATCGTTTACCAAGTTAGAGAACCACTTGTACATGTCAGTTATGTTTTCTCCAGATTTCATTTTGAATAACTCGTATTCTCATAAGAGAAACTCAATCTTTGATTCTTTAACTTAGTTTGTTCCTTTCATATGTGGTTTGAAGTATGGTCTAAACTTCTTTAGTAGACTCACAAGTCAATACCTTATTAAATGTTGTGTCATTAAAAGCATAAAACAAGATGTTCATAGTTGTAGCATTTAAGCTCATCATCTTTTCATCCTCATCATTAAAATCCATTTCATTTTTTAGTTCATTGGTTATAAGGTCTATTAGGGCAAAATCACCATGTTCAATGATTCTTGAAAATCTAAAGTTAATAGACCAAACAAGAAGTCTCATTCTAATTTTCTATTGGGTATAATTTGTTCCACAAAGCAAATGAGGCCTCGTGGTGCATTGCCCTTTAGCGAAAATAGGAGTAGATGTATTAGCCATTGAGAAAGAAGATCATTTACTTTAAAAATCGTTACATTTTAATAAAAACTAGAGTTCAGGCTCTAATACCAATTGTTAAACATTTTTGAAATAACTAATATGAACCTAAAGGGGAGTGAACAAGTTCTAAAAGAAATTTCTTTCTCAGCAACTAAGATTATGCAAAACAACAATAAATAGCAAAGCAACAATAAATATTAGAAAAAATATCTACAGAGCATTGTAACAATAAATAATAATAATAACAGAGTAATCAATGCAAAACAACTTAAGCAAATCAACAAACAGTTAACAAGAATTAAAGAGTTGAGATTTAAAAAAGTTCAATTTTAGAGTGGTTCAAAGTTTTCTCTTACAAGTCTCCTACATCTACTTCTCTAAGCAAATCATGTTGGAATTTTATTATCTCTTGAAAATTTTCTAAACATAGTCTATCCAAGATTATGTTTGCTACATTACTTAATACGGGATTGCACCCAAGATAAAGTTATAAATACAAGCTAAGTGTAGTTGGCCTCTTAATGAATAAAAAGAAAGTTTGGTGAGAATTATAAAGAAAACAGAGGCTTTTAGGTTTTTCGTTTTTAGAGTATAAAATGTCTAACCTTTTGCTCTTCGATCCAAGCTCAATTTTTAGAGTTAAGTTGTATTTCATTGAGATTGAGTTGCTGTTAAAAACTAATTGAGAAATTTAGCGAAGAAGGCCTCAATCAGAGTTGTAATAGATAGCTTTAAATGCTCAATGGATAGCTTAAAATGTACTTAACACAGGTGACTTGCTTCATTTCTATGTCTAGTATAAAAAATCTAAAAGCTTAAACGAGTATATGTCAGCTTGTGCATAGTTAAAATACAAGTTTGATTTTACATGAGATAAAAAGGTGCATGATTGGACTAAAGTGTGGCATGGCTAGAAGGTTTTGAAAAACTATACGACTAACAGAATTTTACACGTGTCACATTTTGATTGAATTATGTGTCATGGTTGGGAGGTTTTTAGAAACTTTATGGTAGGGATATTTACATGTGTCACACTTGGATTGGCATTCAATGTCATAGCTGGGACAATTTCTGAGTATCATAGTTGGAATATATTTAGCATGGTTAGGATGAGTTCTTGAGTAGCAAGCAACCACAACTGGACACTTGGCAAGCTAAAAGAATGGTAATAAAGCATGTGGCTTGAACACATGGCATGGTCTGGCTAGACAATAAGGGCTTTTTTAAGTGTCATGATTGGGACACTTTTTTAAGTGTCATGGTTAGGACAATAAGGGCTTGGACATATGGCAGTGATGTAATGGATTAGACTTACTTGTTTAGACATATGGCAACAATGCGTGAAAAAAAATGTCACCATTAGGACACTTTTTAGGTGTCATAACTGGGACATTTAAATGCTTGTGTCTTGGACACGTGGTGTAAGGAAGTGACATAGCTGGATAGCTTTACAAATGGCAAGGCTGGGCAATTTACATGTGGCATGAAACCCTTCGATGTCACAGTTAGAACATTATTAGCACATCATGACTGGACCTTTGGTATTTTTATTTCCAAATAACTGAATGATTAACATATGACTTCCTTATAAGAGAGGAACGACCAATATTTTCTTGTTTCAGCATGTCATATATTTGCATTTACATCCATACTTTTGGGAGTATCAAATAATAAAAAACTAACATTATCATTTCCATAATGAAGGGTATCCAACACCATAAAATCATTTAACAACAAATCAAATTCATAGAAATCATTACTATTATATATTTTGATAGAGTTCCTAGAGAAATTCAAAATTATATCCTAGTTTATGTAAAACAAGCACTGAAATCAAAAATTTGTTGGATGTCTAGATCATATAGGATTTCATGTAGATATAAGGTTTAGCCACCTCGTAAAACTAATTTGCATGTGTTTATCCCTTTTAGTTCAACTCTTGTGTTATTGCCTATGTAAATCCATCTCACCTTCTTCAGTATTCGATGAATTTCCACTAAAGCTCCTTTGTCAAAAGCTACATGGTCTGTGGCTCTTAAGTCTACAATCCATATAGGATGAAACTTAGTTAATTATATAGCATTAGAAACAAAAGTTTCATCACTCAAGGTAGAATAAGATAATATCTTTTTCGATTTTATGCATTCACGGGCGAAATGACCCTTCGTACCACAATGATAACATGCATCTTACTTTTGTCTCTTTTTCTAACATGTTTATCATTTTTTCGATTGAATTGCTTGTTCTTATTCTTAGAGCCTTGTACAATCTCCTTCCTCTTCTTGAACTTACGCCATTTGCTTTTGAAGCTAGAAAAACTCTTTGAACTTAACTATGCAACATATGCATGAGCATTTGGTCCAACTACCTCAAGATGTTAATCCTCTAGCACAATATGATGAGTAATATCAGCAAAAGTCCTTAAATTCTTATTGTAGGGCATATTCACCTTTATATATTCCTAATTTTTAGAAAGAGATTGTAATACTGCATGAACCTTGTTATAAGACAACTAACAATTGCAAAAACTCCATAACAAAGAGGTGTAGCATAGAGGAGAAATTGAACTCCATTGGAAATGACTAAGTTAATGATGGCATAGGAAAATCCTCTAATACAATTTTGAGGGGATACATCATTATTTGTTGTCTATACATGTAAATGTGTGCCTTTTAAATCAATTGTTTCCACTCCCTATAGAAAACTTAATTTAAATTTATTATGGGGTCAACATCATATATCCATGACTCTTCCCATAAGTTTGGACAAGTAGGAGTAGAGGAAAGAAATACTTTTTTTTTATAAGATATGTTGAACACTCCAAAGGGTATGTGTTTAATAGGAAGGATTCTGCTAAAACATTAATTAAAATTGAATTAGAAAATGCTACATTCATAGAGGATATTTTTCTTAATAGAGATGATATTTATACAAATTTTCATCTATATGTGATAGAAGAAGAATAGGGAATAGGGAATAGGCAAATCTCAATGATCAATAGTCGAGTCTTAAAAAATAATATATTTAACTATTCTAGACAGTAGGAGCAAATGAGATTGAGCTCCAACTTATTTTGGATACTAGGAACAATGATTCTTAATTTCTTGTCTCATCTATCCCAACCAAGTAGGAGCAATATGATTAAGCTTTAATTTATTTCGGATAATAGGAATAAGGATCTTTAATTGCTTTGAAGTGGACGTTTGAAAGTACTTAAACGACATTTAAAAATTAAAAACAAGGTTTTCATTACCAATCCTCAAGATGATTAAGAACATAAAAACATAAAAGAAAATCTCTCATCCCCTGAAAAATATATGGGGAATAGTGATAACCACACATATAAAAGCACTTTTTTCTATTTAAGTGGGCCATGTAACTATTCATAAACTAAAGAAGAAGGTTCACCAACCACTGGAGTCAAGAATTTACTTATATGGGCCAAGGTTAGATTCAATCTGAGCTACTTGAAATCAAATTGTAGTTTGGATCAAACGAGCTAAGTTTAAACTAATATTTGGAATCATTTTTATAAATGAATCAAATTCAAACCAATTCAAACATTCAAGTTTGAACTTAAGTCAAATTGAGCCTAAGATTAATCACTTTTAAGGCAAATTTGAATCACATCTTATCGATCTTAGGCTAACCCTTGTTTGAGCTTATGTCTAGATCGAATCCTTGTGTCACTAAAGAAAATGACTAAGTTTGAAAGAAACACATGCTTGTGTATAAGGGAATACCACCTGTGTGTAGTCAATATATTTGAATCTTAGATAAAAAACAATTTATGTTGATTTCAAAAATTATCATTAATGGGTAATAGTAAGCGTACTTGTGTGTATAATGGCACACAACAATGTGTTGTGCATTTCTGGCACAAATAAAAGAATGCAAAGGCATTTGGCTTATCAGAACTCACTTTATATTCAAAAAACTAGAAAGAAAATTGAGGGAGTTTGAGGACTTTGAAGTCAAGGAACGCAAAGAGCCATTGGTAATTCATGAAAAGACTTGCTTGATCGTCGTTGGAAAGGTAAGTCAATGAACCTTCTCTATATTTTCTTATGTGATTTCTGACAATTTGATGATATTTTAATTTAATTGAGTACAGTTATCATGTTGTTCTTATTAGTGTATGCTTATGAACCATTTATGTTGTCAGTTTTATGACATTTCATCTTGTATATATGTAATAATGATTTTTTAATAAAAGAAAGTGTTTTTTGTTTATATATGTAAACTGCCTTTTTGCTTTAATATGAAGTATGTATATAAACTATCTAGATAATTCATTTAATAAGCAAGACTGGATTATCAAATTGTTCCATACGGATGTAACATTAATTAAGCAATAATGTCATATAATAGACATACTCAATATCTCCAGTTGAATATCTTGAGATGATATTAATGCGAGTGATGATAATGGTCATGTTAACAGGGCATTAGTATAGATTAATAATTAATGAACTGTTTTCAAACATGATCAAGCCACGAGACACTTCCTCGATACTGAATGGTTGGCTTTGAGAGTCAGTCTTTCCATCATCACCCATTTTTTATCTAGTTAATAAAGTAGAATCTTGAATGATTCCATGAGAATCTTAATTGCTTAATTTCCCTTGCAGGTCATTTTGTTGAGCCAGATCAAACCTCTCACTTCCAGCCACTTTTATAGTGGTCAGTTTAATTAGATTGTACTTGATCCACTGTGGAACTATCTATTACATCGATTTACATAAATAGTGCAGCTGTGTCAGGAGAAGATAGGATTTTTGGAATGAATAAACCATGATTTTAGGTTCCAATATTACCTTCTCATCCACAGTATGCAACTGCTTGACATCATGAAGGGATGAATTTAACATGTTTCTTATGTCAGTGTTAACCCTGGTTTATTAGAAAATAGTGAATATGAAAATTCTCTCTTTTTATTAGGTTGTATATTTGAATGTGAGTAGTGAATAATTTTGCTTTAGTGCTAAATTAGGCTTTTAGTTAAGTGGAGATGGAATTCATATAAATTTCAATTTTTGATTCTTTACATAAATTTCTGTATTCAATTCTTTAAATAGGTGCATATATTATCTATTGTACCTGACTGTGATTTGGTTCCATATTGGTGCTCTGCTACAAACAACTGGATTTTAATCAACCATTTCTATCTATAAGGCGGTTATCATCAACAGTGACCACCTCAGAAGCTAAGGTTAAAAAGAAAATAGCCAATACTGTTCCCAACATACCTGCTCTTCCTGCTTACAACTCAGAGTTGAAATCAGTCCAATCAGGAACCCAGGAACTATTTCTTTCGTGTGGGAGCAAACACCAGAAAGGCCCAAGAATGAAAGCAAATCACAAACCCAAGCTCCTGAGCAACCCCCCATTGCCTAAAGCTTCCACCTGCATGGATTTTAAAATGTTAAACAGAAGCCTTTGGGCAAAGCTCGTGAAGGTACTAACATAAATGGTCCTAAACGGGAAATGTTCAAACCAATTCTAAAAATGTTATCACATAATTAAATATTATTTTATTCTTAATTCAAAATAATTCAATTACATGATAATATATATTCAATGTGTATATTATTTGTATACTCAAAATAAGTATACATAATTTTATTTATAATTAATTGAGGTCTAATAAAAATGTCTTCATACGTACATACATATATATATATATAAAAGACAATTTTATTGTACTATTTTGTTTATCCAATTTTTTTATCGTTTAGTGTTCATTTCTTATGTTTAAAGTAAGATTCAATCTATAAAATGGAAAAGAATATTTACTTTTGTTTATTTTGTTTTATATAATATAAATTTCATAAATATGTTGAAGATTTTTTTTATATTTTTTTAAAAAGGCTTTTTTTTCTTTTTTTTTTTTTGGATGAATTTTAGGGCTATTTGGTGAGTGAGTTGTGAATATTAGGCTATAATAGAGTGAAAGTGTTTTTTTGGTTTTCAGTAATATGGATAAAAATTTTGATTTGGTTTGTTGTTAAAATTTAAAAATGTCATGTACAATCTTTGAAAAATCACATAAAAATTTACGTTATCCCCAAATTACAGAATTTGTAGAGGTAATGTTTAGTGAAATGTTTTTGCCTATATCATAAAAGTAAGTCGGGTTCTTATGCAACATCCTTAGACTAATACATGACATTATGTGACAATGTCTAATATCATACGCAATGTTGCCCAACTTTTTGAGGTGTTGCATAATAGGCAAAGATTTTTTTTTTCAACATTTAACAGTTTTTTAAAAAATCATTGAACATTTTAGAAAAAAATTTTTAGATATATGTTTCAATTTTTTTTGTTAGAACATAGCATCGAGAAGAAAAAAAAAATCTATAGGTTTAACCATACAACCCATTGTCACCTGATGAGATAATGTTAACTTATATGCATATATTGATCAAATGTCGGTTAAATTAAATGTTTGAGTTAGGGTTTGCTAAAAAACATTGCATATTATAAACATGTATAGATTTTGATTACATTGTTAGTGTTGACTTTTCATTTATTCAAAGGTAGATGACATTTTATAAAATATGAACATAATACAACCTCAAAACATGAAAATGATGTTTGTCAATGTTGATATTTTAAATATGCCAAAACTAAATATGCACAAAGTATCTTGAAAAACTAAAATTTTCAACAAGAACATGTTCGATGTTGAAGGTAAACCAATATGTTACTTTAACATATGGATAAACAAACCTAAGATGTGGAAAAATAATACAAAATCTAAAGCCTCTAATAATAACCAATATTTTCAAGTAGTGGCTCGCTTCATTTGTTTCTTTCAACCAACACCACCACCACAACCTACTTCTATGTGTCCTTCTCTTTCACATATATCAAATCTACTAAAGTGTTCTTGAGGAGTTACCACCAAAAGAGAATATGATCATTGATATCATTGAGATTGATGAAACAACCATGCAAAGTAGAAAAGTGTCTTATTGTGTGATTAGAATTTCTTTTAGAAAAATATGTGCGAATTGCAACAAATAAGTGTCTAGTAAATGGACCTATGCCTATTGCTAAGAACCAATTAGCAACACTTGTTGAAGTACAACTAATAATGCCTAATAAGGATCGGTTGAGTGATATCATTGAAGGTCTGACTAATGTCATCAACACCTTGATCTATTGAATAGGCAATACTACCCTAATGACACTATTACAAACTCAAGACCCCTTCCAGCAAAAAACCATTACAAGGTCACAAACTTCTCATGGCGATCTCTCGCCTTTGCCAGTAGAGAAAACAACAGAGAACTTCCCAATAAAATATCCAAAATGCTTATTTGCATGGAGGTGATAACTCACATCATGAACATTTTGCTTCCTGTCATGGTGTCAACATATGACAAGTAGGTAACAATGTCACCAGGAAGCATGAATTAAAAGTGAACAATCACAAGCTAGAAACTCAGTTTGTACAGAGTCTATACAGTTTGTTTGTAGGCATAATTTTAACTCTTGGACTAAATGCAACTTCTTATTACAGGAATATAAATGGGCAGAGAGATTTACAATTACCCGCTGTATACTAAGTATAGGAAGAAGCATCTCGGACTTTGAGGAGAAAATTTTTCGAGGAGATGAGAAAGTGTTTTGAGAAGCCTTGAAGCCATTTAAATTATGGACTTCACAACCAACTGTATACATGATTCCATAGGCTTAAGGTTTCTATTGTTTTATGCTTCTAGAATAGGTGTACGTAGTTCCTGAAAGACAAAGACATTGAATACCAGAATTTAGCTTAAATTGGATTGCATTCTGGTAAAGATAAAATAAATGGAAATGAAAGTTGCAAATAACCTCTGAGAAACGTAAATGTCCATGGTGTCCATTCGAGGTTTTGACAATAGTTTTCCACTTGGGATCAACTGAGGGAGACTTGGAACCCTGAAATCTTGTACAATTAAGTGTACCAAACAAAGAACAACTATATGATTTCCTTCCAGGTGGAAGCTTTGGAACAATGGGAGGTTGCTCAGGAGCTTGAGTTTGTGATTTGCTATCATTCTTGGGCCTTTCTGGCATTTGCTCTCACACGAAAGGAATAGTTTGTGGGTTCCCAATCGGACCTGATTTCAACTCTGACTTGTAAACAGGGAGAGCAGGTATTTTGGGAACAGTATTGACTGTTTTCCTTTTAACCTCAGCTTCTGAGGTGGTCACTGTTGATGAGAACCGCCTCACAGATAAAAATGGTTGATTAAAATCCAGTTGCTTGTCTTCCATCAAATTCTTCAGCAACATGAATTACTTCAGCAGAGCACCAATATGGAACCAAATCACAGTCAGGTACAACAGATAATATATGCACCCTAATAAAGAATTAAATAAAAAAATTTATGTAAAGAATCAAAAATTGAAATTTTTATGAATTCCATCTCCACTTAACTAAAAGCCTAATTTAGCACTAAAGCAAAATTATTCATTACTCACATTCAAACATATAACCTAATAAAAAGAGAGAATTTTCATATCCATTATTTTCTAATAAATCGGGATTAACACTAACATAAGAAACAGGTTAAGCATGAATAAGTTTGAAGCCTCTTGCTCAAGATTCAAAACCTGTGTTTGTTTGTTAGAAGCTTTTATCTCAATTTAAAATTTTATGACTGATGGAGCATTTCCGCACCTGATCAAAATTTATTTCTCTTCATCATTGTAATTTCAAAAACTCAATTTGACAGAGCAACAATACTAACTTGCTTATACAGATGACAGTAACACTTATTAAGGTTCCACATTTACTGTTGCTAGTTCAATTAGCAACAGAAAAGAGGATTTAGCTGTCTAACAAACTTTCAGATAAGTGAAACTCAAGAAACTGATCTGATTTATTATTAATGGAGATAACTGCCGGCTCCATACAACTTAAAGGCCAATAAGAATCTATAATCCGAAGGACATACATCAAATTAACACTACAGAAAATAAAAAAGAACCTCCCTCAAGAGTGGAACTCAAATCTTTCATTAGCCTCCGAATATATCGAAAACCCTTCTCTCTTTTTTCTTTCTTTTGCAATGTAATGACTATATCTATGCCCAAAGGTCACAAAAATTTTGAACAAACCAACAAACAGCTACAAATCTTTAATTGCAGAAACGTGTCTCACCCAAGGGAACAAAGAAAGAAATCAAAATCTTGAATCATACCAGAAGCAGATCTCATTAACACATACTTCTACTTCATCAAATTAATAAATTACGAAGCACCAACAAGCAGCTACAAATCTTTAATTGCAGAAACGTGTCTCACCCAAGGGAACAAAGAAAGAAATCAAAATCTTGAATCATACCAGAAGCAGATCTCATTAACACATACTTCTACTTCATCAAATTAATAAATTACGAAGCACCAACAAGAAGTCAATCCACAAAAGAAACAAACTGAGGCCAGAGAAACAACAAATACCTCTTGAAAACGTCGATTCAGAAAACAATGTGGTTAATTTCTTGTAAATAATAAGCAAAACGAACAAGAGAGAGAGGATCAAACGGTTGGAAACGCGAGAGGAAGAAAGAGATCAGATTTATTTAATGTTTGTAGGCATGTGCTCATTTTAAAAAAGGGCGAGAAGTGGTAACGTTACTTTTGATTTATACTTTTTAATTATGTTTTTCGGCTCATGTGATGTAAGTTGCAATTATTAAATGTGCTACGTCATTTGAGTTGAGCCAAATTACTACATTCCGCCCCAGGTTGGGTGCAAATACCTTTTCATCTATTAATTATAGAAAATTCAAATATTAACCCTTTTATTGATTAAAGGAAGATCCACTGTATTTTGCAAAATCTTCCAAATCTTATTCACCTCGAACTGCTACAAGTATACGAAGGAGACACACCCTGCTTAATGGCTGGTGGGTTCAAGAAGCTGAAGCAATTGAGTCTGGACAAGTTCGATGAGCTTAGATTTGCAGAAATACAAAAGGGAGCAATGTCGGGCATTGAAAAGCTTAGCATTCAGCGGTGCAAGTGGCTGCAGAAGGTGCCGTTGGGAATTGAGAATCTCACCGAGTTGAAAGTGCTTGAGTTTTTTGACATGCCGATGAAGAAGGAGAAGACTATTGGCGAGTTGCACACATTCCTGAAGTGTATTCAACCTATTGGAGAGACGGGGGCTGGGCAGTTTATTCACTGGAGAGTTTTAGTGAAGGGGAAAGTGCTTCACTGCATAATACTATCACCAGTAACAGTGATAACAGCCATGGTGTAGCTCAATCCTTTCTCAAAATTCACTTCCACTGCTCAACTCTGTTGTAAATAAAGGCTTATAATTTGTCCGGTAAAAAGATCACCCTGCTTGATTTGGTTGCTTGAAATGAGATAATTTAGGATGAAGAAAGTTGGCCAATTAATTAATCTTGTTTTCTTCAAATGGCCAATGGGCTCAGAATCAACATCATCATTCTGTAATCATCAATTTAGTCGCTTGCAGCTTTTAACTTGCCAACGAAATTCTTTCCCCAAACTTGCACCCACAATTTCTATATATTTTTTGACATTCAGCATGTTTCCTTGACTAATCTTTTCTTATCAATATTTGGATATGAATTTTAAGTATCTTTAATAAAATTGGTTATGTATAGATAATTATAAGTTTGGTTAGTAATAATAAAATAATACTAAAATATTATTTTATTTAAATATATTTACAAAATTATTTAGTATAAATTAGTATTATATTTGATTAAACTAACATTACTTTATTTATCTTCATATTAATAATATGCTATAATATTTATTGTCAAATTATGAAATTAATTAATTAAATTATTTTTTTAAATTGTCTTCTTATTGCTAATATATTGCCCGCAAGTCATATGCACTTTAGCACAAGTTATAGCTATATGAAATGATCTGAAATGATTGAAAATATTAATAACATTAAATTAAAGTGAAAAGCCAAATGAAAAGTATAATAAAAAAATATTAATTTAATTTTTAACATTTCATCCCTAAGACAAGTTTGTACTTTGTCCATACGACGCAGCTCTAAAATGTTGCAATTATCTCACCTCACTGCTCGTGCTTTCCATTTGCATATCTCATGTGCACATTTGACTTCCATTCTTTTCTATTTCAATTTTATCACTTTGTAGTGATAACTAGTTTTCAATGCATGCCTATGAATTGTATCGATTAATACATGTTTTGTGGCAAATTGATTTTTCACTTTAAATCTTCTATCACAACGTGAAGCTGAATGAATTTTAATACTCTCATATTCCACATCAATTAAAGGCTCTGGATCCCTTAAAAATGGATTTCAAACCTGAATATTTATAGGAGTGGGGTCGTGATGAATTGGAATATCATGGTCTGAAAAGCTCTCGACTAGGACCAACCCCCACAGTAGCGTTATTTTCAATTTCTTCATCGCTTTGTCCAACATCACTACCACCAACATCATTATAACCATCTTCTTTTTCTTCTGATTCATCCATGGGAAAATCACCCATCTTATAACATCTCTCAAATACAGACGTATGGTCTCTTGCCCTTTCACCCTGAGCTCAATTATGAACAACTATAATCAAGCTTACTCCAACCTCAAGATTAGCATGTAAGTTCACATTGCCCTTCTCATCTTTTTCTGGCACACTTTGCAGTTGTGGCTCCAAATTTATGTTATCCGAAGAGTGAACATCGTTCATGATTGGGGATGGGGTCCACCCTATTTTATGCTTCGAAAAATTATTGTTTATAGTTAGTTTTGATTTGTTTAGGGCTTGTAAACACGACAAGACCTATCACATCCTTTTTGCATCCATTGATAGTCTCATCAGAACCCGAACATCATGGTCATCCTTTATCCGATACGACAAATCATTTGGGTCGCTCACATTTTTCATAAACAATTGTACATCGTTCAAACTTCAATGATACCTAAATGAAAACATAATGCATCTATCAATCCATCGTAATTGGTTTTTGAATCAACTAACAATCGTGTTTGAACCCCACCTTTGTATCTCGGAATTTTATCAACTCAAGTTTCTTATCGCCCACTATTTCCGAGTATATATATAACCTAAACTATTTTCTTATTTGAAAAATTAGCGTGAAATTACAAGCAACCCAATAGTTCGAAATATTTAATTTCAATCTAAACTGCCCACACACATAATCGCTAACACACACATACATGCAAACACTCTATTTTTCTGAAAAATCGTAATTCTAGTTTTCCTTCGATTTAGACACTAAAACTTATTCTATATACTTTGACACTAAGTACAGATATTGCTTGTCTACAAGCAATGTAAAACAACATATTCTTTCAACAAAGCAGCAATATTTTATTGTCAATCACTCTGTTCAAACAATGAACATTAACACAAACAAATAAAAGTCACATTTGACAAATATCTAAAACAAGAAACTTGGAATGTGATGATCTTGTGTGAGAAAGTATGCTTCAATTTTAAGGTGCATTTTGTTTGTTGTTTTGACAGAAATGGTACGGGAAATAAGGTTCATAAAATAGTGGAAAGGGTATTTTTGACACAAAATCTAAGTTTTGCTTAAAAACGTGTAATAAAATTTTTGTTGGCTTAAAAAGGTATTAGCAGGAAAAAAATATCTATTTTAATTAATTTTTCTTTTCTTTTTTTTAAGATGATTATTTAATATATAATTACATATTTATATTTATATTTATTTTTTATTATATTATTTATTTTACATTATAAAATTCAATTATAAATTCTTTCTCTATATTTTTTTTCTTTCATTAAACTAGTAACAATTTGATAAAATAATTTTAACCTTTCATTTATGTTTTGAAAATATTAATAACATTAAATTGAAGGGGAAAGTAAAATGAGAAGTATAATAAAAAAATATTAATTTAATTTTTAGATTTTTTTAATTATTTTATTTTAAAAAGGTGTATCATATTATACAAGAAGATACACAATACAAAATATAAAAAATAAATTTTTAATACACAAACTGATAAATTTTCATTTATACACTTCCAGAAACCAATTTCAAGACCTTATTGTACTATTATAACTTCGTTTGAATAATGATCAATAGTTAAAACAAATTATACAAAATATTATATAAAAAGAATCAAATATTTAATTATTTACTTTTAAATTTAATCATAACAATTTATTACAAAAATTGATGAACAAATATAGTATTATGAGTTATAATTTATTCAAGTCTCAATGAATAACAATTTACACCTATCTGAAATAGCAATTTATGCCCCTCATCATGTCAGCGTTCAATTCACATTTTCAACTTAAACAGCAAACACATCATATTCATACACCTATCTGAATATATTTTGGCATTTTCACAGAAGATACACACATTATTAAACTAAGCCAAACCCACTGAATAATATATTTTTTATACACAATTCGATGCACTTCTACAAAAGAATTTAAGAAAGCAACAAGGGGTATGTACCTTTCAAAATGACACAGGAGTTTGTTCTTCATAAACGTTGGATGGCAACTGATTTTGAAAACCTAACATCTTGTTTAGAGCACCAACGTATGCCTTGACACTAGAGACAACAATATCCATTCCTGCTCCGATTCCACTGGAAGCAGAAGATAAAAGAGTAAATCGCCATAAATCAGGAGGTAGCTGAATGAATAAGCCAACTATGAGAAAGAAGCAATCAGAACATCCAATACCTGAATGTTCGGTGCACTGTTTCACCAGTCTGAGCATTAGTAGATTTGGGAATTCTGTCGCCACGAATTAGAACACGAGTAGTGGCTATTGCATCAATGCCTTCTGTAACCGCATTCATTGAATACTCAAGAAGAGTCACTGGTTCCTGCAAAGTATCAAAATCTCATAATTATCTTGACATGAATAAAACTATACAGAGTACCTTGCAGCAGTATTTACAGTAGCCAGAAAGAATGTTAACACAGGCATCTTATAGTATACTTTAGGTAGAAAACAAGATTGATATGATACCCAAAACTCAAATAACACTACAAGTTTACTCAAATCAAACCTTCACAATGAGATCAACAGCCTTGTAAGCACAATCAACAGGCCCAGTTCCAACAGAACACGCAACATGCTCTTTACCATCAGCGCCAATCAGCTTAACAGTTGCTGTAGAAAGGCCAAGAGTTCCACAAGTAACCTGTTTGATGGGTGCAAAATACAGAATCTCATGAAATTGCCTTCATTATAATCAACTCATACATAGCTAGATCTAGAATAAAAACAATTAAATATGGAGACAGGAGGATGAAACAATGATAACAAATCAACTACTATTATTATTAGGGTTATAACCAACTTTCCTAACATTAAGTATCACCAAGACCCATAAATACGAAAAATCCTAACTCAGCTCTCCCCTAATATTTTGTAAAATATGAAATCATCTCCAGTGAGCTCAGTTACAAGTGGAAATTCTTAACAGAATGTGTTACAGATGTTAGCACTGTCCTTGAAATTCAAGATAAGTAATGTGTTACAGGTTGAATTACAGACGAACAATATTTGACAAGAGAAATCATGCAACTAGTAATAACATTTGATTACCATGGCAATGGTAAAATATATTTTTGCTTATTTATCAGCTTAGTTTCTTCTCCAATGTACACAACAAATTGTGAACAGAAATTTATCCTACATTTCTGAACATCAGTTCATACAAATACATATATAAATGCATGATTTAGAGAAGGCAATTGCATCTGTTGAACATGAACTAAGCTTCTATCAATGAAGGCCAAATTGACGAAGAGACTGATGATGCCAAAACCCTATAAATCATTTGAGTTTTCACAGCTAAAAGTAACAAATTGATGTCACTGAAAATAGACAACACCAAAGCTTCATTCTTTGAATAGTCTTAGCCAAAAAAATATACTAATTCCTCCACCCAAATAAAACAAAGAACCTTACATCCAAGATTGAATACCACGTTCAATAAACACAAATGTCAAAACTCATCATTTATTACCGAATAACATTGAAACACACAAATAAACACAAGAAGAAAATCCCACTTCAACAATGTATCACTATAATAAACGAATAAAAAGTTGAAGAACATACAAAAGAGTTAAAAGCTGACATTTCAACAAACACAAATTGCAAATGAATAATATACAAACTAGTAAGTCCAAAAGAAAAGGCACATGGGTTTCCTTCGCTTGAGCAGCTGGTGACAAACAAGTCACCGGAGTAACTTGACCAATCCAGGGCATGCCCCAAAGAGTACCTTTAACTTAAATGCCCATTTACCAACCTTTTATGAGCCAAAATTAGAAACCCATTTGAGAAGAAGCACAAATTAACTCTCTTTTTCTTCAGAGATTAGAGACAATAATTTAGTATATGCTCAAAACAATTCATTCAAAACAAAAACAAATGTATCCTTTATTTTTCAAATATTGTTGTTTGTTAACTGAGCTCAGAGAAGATGAACGAACAAACAATTCATGAAAACTTAAGCGAGGTGCAATAGTATTTACTAAACTCATTGGATCGTGGTGAATTATCATATGCTGCTTCCTTGATACGCATAACCATCATTTCACATGTCAGATGTTTTCTCTAATAATCAACTACCAATTAGTTCCTCAATGACAGGACCATCCTATTGAAAATGCTTCTAAAACAAAAAAGTAATCAAATAGAATGAAGAAACACAAAAGCAATTTACCTGCAGATCAAGAAGCCTCCAGACAACTTCTGGCTGAAAAACCTCATCTGATACCAATGCTGTTAAGTCTGCATCAGTAATTCTCTGCCACCAGTACAAAGAAATAACATTAAGGAAAAGTATTTACTTGTAAAAAAAATTGAAACAAGCTTGCATTTACATGCACAGTCACAAAAATGATTCACTTTCTTACTCATGAAACAAAAATTATAAAGTTTCTCTGTACTGGAGGCTTCTAGTGAAAACTCTATACTACAACAATTATATTCTGTTTTCAACAATTGACTAACTGAACATGGAAGGCTATTCACCTAGGGAAAGCAAATCATGATAGCATTTTCTGGGCAGATATTTGAGAGGGCAACTTGCCAAGCAAGAATCTTAAACATTTACTGCTATATTGTAACTATTATAAAGCATCAAATAACAATCATTCCTAATCTTGGAAGGTCAAAGTTAATGCCTTAATTTGAAGCTATTCTACAACCTAATACTTAAATTCTTACAAGTTCCACTCAAACATTTTCATACATCAAATATGATCTAACTAATTAAACAAGAAAAGCAACTGAGATGTCATCATAAGTTCCCATGTCACCTTTTTCTGTTCAGCTACAGCTTTGAAACGCCAGAATACATTCTCAAGCTGCTGGACATCTAGCTCATAACCAAGCTGAAAAATCAAGAAGACAGAAGTGTTAATCCATAATCAGAAAGTGAAAGATGAATTAATCAAACCTTACAGATATCTAAATCCTAGTTTACCCGTTTCAGCTGGTCCTTCAAAGCATGGCGTCCACTGTAGCAGAAATTTTTCCATTTAGGTGAAAAATTCAGGACATATAAAAGAAACTAATGCACAAAGAAGCAGAGATCAAGAAAATTTCTATAATAACACTCAATTCAATAGATTACAAAACCAAGTACAGCAGGCACAAAATCAAGAGATGCAGTCTTATCTTCTCATAACAGGTGGTTGGTATCTTAAAATCCTTGATAGCTCATTTATGAGAGCCCAAACCAGCTAACAACGACGTGGATTTACATGCTAAAACAAGGGGAATCACTTTACAGCAATTTTTTGTCTTCTAGTGAAGAATAAAAGGAATACATGACACTAAAATTTTGTAGAATTTTCCCTATTGGTGCAATCTTGCCTCACCATATCAGAATTTTAAATCCAGTTTACCACGATTAAGCTGGGAATAAAGTGTTCAGGTAAGCGAGAGAAAAATTTTAAGCTATCTGAGGATTCTATATGGTTCACCAAAGTAAATGCCCTATTACTACTTCGTACAGTTACATTACAACCATGTGCAAACTGCCATTTTCAAGAGACAAACCTACATCTGACCAATAACAATTAATGGTGGAAATACTAATCATGGTTATATTGAAAATCTTTTTGATAAAAAAAAAAAAAAACTAAAAACTTAAATATTTAAAAAAAAATGCAAAATTGAAATAAAACATTTGATGAGTTCAACACGATACCTAAGCTTTCCAAGGACAATACCAGCTTCATTGGATCGTTCAAGCCCTATATCTTCAGGGGAAATAATTTCATATGTACCTTTATGTTTTAGCATTCCATCCTACAAAAGAGGAAGAATTTTTAAGATACCTTAGTTAAACCAAATCAAGCCAAAAAAAAAAAAATGATGACAAGGAAATCAGTTACAATACAATGCAGCAGTTTCCCAATGCACACTTGATTGGTAAAGGAGCTGCTGGGTTTGCCAACTAAATGAACAAACATATATAATTGACCTAGTATTATCAGCCAAACATATTAATATCACATAGCATGCACATCAACTTCCTCTTTTCTAACCTTTCAAATATCACCACACAAGATACAGGTGAAAATTATATTTGGACATATTCATGGGAAAAATGGATAATTTTTATCCTTACATACACAATCTTCACCTTTATCATCAAAGGGCTTTCAATAAACAACTTCACCCAACTTATGCCACTTCAATGATCAACCACAAAGAAAGAAGAATATCAATATCTTGTAAAACCTCATGAACCTCCCATGACATTAGGCCTAAATCCTAATCAGAGGTACATTCTCTAGTTTGAAAGTAGGCAAAAGTATTACCCTGTAGTACTTTCTTTCTCTTCTGATATTGCATAAAATTTATCATACCATTTTACCCATTCTACTATGTTAGCACCAAGATTTGTGTAACCTGCAGGAAGATGGAATTGGGAGAACAAGTGGCACAGATAGGCAGTTATGAAGGTATTTATGTGCAAGAACAAGAATGGGAAACATGGGTAGTTATGAAGGTAGTTTACGAAGACAGTTATGGGCAAGAATAAAGTGGGAAATTTAGGAAATTATGAATGCAGTTAATGGAGGTAGTTATGGGCAAAAATAGGAGTGGCAAATAAGGGCATTTATTAAGACAATTTCAATAGACTGTTATGGGAAAGTATAAGAGAGGGATTGCAGGAAGGAAGGAGGCAAGAAAAAATTGGGTTTAGTTTAGGTAGTCTTTGGCTGATTGAGGGAGAGAACTAGCCCTTTGAAAGCTAGTAGAAGTGGAGAGAGTCTAACCTCTTGAAAGCCGATATAATTTTGTTTGCTTTAAGTTTTTGTTCTCTGTAAACATTACTATTATTCAGTATAAAAATCCTATTTTCTGTTCCATAATGTTTGTGTTGGTCAGATTGGTTGTTTGAGAGTTAAGAGATTTTTGGGTTCCTAACAAATTGGTATTAGAACTGTGTTTTCTGAGGATGAGGACAATCAATTTACTGAAGCATGAGATTGAAGAGTGGACATTTATCCGACAGGTTACGAAAAAAAAAAAAACTTTCCAATTTTCCCACCTTGAGGACAAGGTGGTTCTCATAGGGGCAAATAATGTTAGGATCAAGATTTATGTAACCCACAAGAAGACAAAATTGGAAGCACAGGTAGCACACATGGGCAACTGTGAATGCAGTCATGGACAAGAATAAGAATGTGAAACATGGGCAATTATGAAGGCAGTTATGGGCAAGAATAAGAGTGGGAAATATGGGCAGTCATAAAGGCAATTTATGACAACAATTATGGGCAAGTATAAGAGAGGGATTGCAGAAGGAAGGGGACAAGGAAATTTTGGGTTTTGTTTGGACATCATTTGGCTGATTGCGGGGAGAGAGTTGGCCTCTCAAAAGCTGATGGAAGTGGATAAAGTCTAGTCTCTCAAAAGCCAAACAAATTAGAGAGAGATTTTGGTATCTCAAAAGTCGGTAGAATTGTGTTTGGTTTATGTTTTTGTTCTATGTAAAACACTATTATTATTCAGTATAAAAATCCTATTTTCATTCCATTATGGTTGTGTTGGTTGAATTGGTTTCTTGAGAGTTAAGAGATTTCTACTTTCCTAACATATTATCTCAAGAAATGAATTCTAGCGCAAAGAAAGTGACAAGAAAGAAAATGAACAAATAATTTAATCATACCAAAAATTTCAGCATTACCTTAAATGTCCTCATTCTACAAAGGATATGTGCTTATAATTACACAAACATCAAGTGAGAAGAGAGTGTTAACATTTTATTCTTTGCTTCTAGTGCAAAAAAGGTAAAAGAAAGAAAATGAACAAATAATTTAATCATGCCAAATATTCCTGCATTACCTCCATGAAGTAATCATTTCTGTAAGTAATTATTTCCAGTCAAAAGCAAACCCATAGCAGAATCCTGACCAAGCATAGTCATTACTTACTAACCCATAATTACCTTCACAGTTTTCAAGTACCAAAATAGCCAAGTAAATAAGAATTTTTTTTTTTTTTTCAGAAGTAATATTTACCGATTACCCTTACCATACATAATTGCTACCATCACAGAGCCAACCTTGATCTTAATTATTCGAAATCCCATAGAAAAATCAAGTAAAATGCCAATTTAGACTTCTTTTTCTTAAGTAGAGAGAAGCTGAAATTTCTAACCATGACAATAACAATAATAGGATAAATGCCCATATAATTATTATGACCAAGTCAATGAATAACAGAGACACAGTTGAGCCATCATGCAGAAGACAAGGGCGGGCCATAAATATAATAAGCCAGTAAGTAAAACATATTTTTTCATGTTGAATGTTAAATGACACAAACCTGATGGATACCACTTTCATGAGCAAAAGCATTAGCTCCAACAATAGCTTTGTGTGGCTGCACATGCAACCCAGTATACTCTTCTACCTAAATTACCAAGCAAATAAGTAAGACATACCAATCAAAACACATTCTATTAACAAGTGCAATAGGTTCAAGTGTGTTACTATTCAATCATAATAATAATTATTATGATAATTAATTTAAAAAATATATGATTTGAATAAAATATTTAATTAGGATAAGATCTTTGCGATTAGGATATGATAGTTGATATTAGGTAAAATATTTGATTTGAATATTATTTGAATTTGAAAGTAAGATACTGGTAGAATAATTAGAAGTCATTGAATTGAGAGAAGAGAGTATTGCTATTTGGTATTTTTGGTAACTTTTGGGTCATAATGGGGCTACACCTTTGAGGAGGAGTTGACAACTCTTATTATTAACATTATTTTATTAAATATTAATAATATTTGTGTTGGATCCTTAACAATTGGTATCAAAGTAGTACGAGAATGGGACAAATTGAAGTCATGTTAGATTCAGATGATTGGTAGTGTTACTGATGGACGAAAATGGATATGATGACAATGTCACTCTGATTGTGAGCGATGAGAAGTAAGAGAGGAGAGAAGTCAATCCGGTGAAGAAGGGTGAAACTGATTTTGTTAAGATAGGAGTTTTCAATGAAAAAGCAATATAGTCTAATGACTAGAAGTAGAAATCAACAGACTTTGGCAACTTCAACCACAATTCGATAGAATCCAATGAATTTACAAAGCTAACAATGGTCTAAAAGGGTGATTCGATAGATTTTAGGGGTAACTCTGTAGATTTCGATAAAAAATTGGTTGTTTCCAACGAAACCCAACTTCCAAAATTTGTTCATTCGCCTAATTGCTATGATCTTCTTGCATTAGGGGTGAAGGTATAGTATATTAAAGGAGAAGACGAAACATGAAAAGAGAGTTATTAATGGGTCATAGCTGATCTAGAATATAACCCAACCTAACTCGCCACTTCAAATTACACCATTTGCCCAAACTTAATTTGCAATCCAAACACTTATCATACCAACTCAAACCAATAACTACCAAGCCCAATCCCTTTTACAACTAAAACCAATCCCAATCATTAGACCTAAGGTAAAACCTAATTGGCTCAACTCAAAGACAACTTACTCATTAGGTCTAACCATCAAGTCTAAACACAAAACATTTTCTAATTATACAATGTCCACCTTAAGGACAATGTGGTTTTCAAAAAGGTAGGTAATGTTAGGATTCAATTATAATAATTATTATTATGATAATTAATTTAAAAAATATATGATTTGCATAAAATATTTAACTAGGATAAAATCTTTAAGATTAGTTTATGATATTAGATATTAGAATAATATATTTGATTTGAATATTATTTGAATTTGAAAGTTAGATATTGGTGGAATGAATTGAGGTGATTGTATTGAGGGAAGAAAAGACTATTGTTATTTGGTATTTTGGACCACCTTTGGTTGATAGCGAGGCTAAGACCTTTAGAAAGGAGCTAACACCATTTGTTGTCAGTATTATTTTATTAAATATAAATAATATTTGTGTTGGGTCCTTAACAATAATGTTAGGTTTTGTTTTAGATAATAATAATTATTATTATAGTAGTATTAATTAATTAAATATTTGATTTCAATAAAATATTTGATTTAGATAAGATATTTAAAATTACGATTATATATTTAAGATTAGGATCAAATAAATTATTTGGATAATATGTGAATTTGAAATTTAAATAGGGTAGAATAAATAAAGGTGATTGGATTGAAGAAGGAAGAGAAGGATAATGTTATTTGGGTAGTTTGGGCAACCTCTGACTAATTGGGCCGCTACGAACTTTGGGAGGAGTTGGCACCTCTTGTTGCCAACATTATGTTCTTTTAATATTAATGATATTTGAGTTAGGTTACTATCGAATTGTGTCAAAACAATGAGATCCGGACAATAATTAAAAAATGATGGAAATGATGGAGAATAGAGTTGATGTAAAAAAGATTTTGAAAGCAGTGAAGGAAAAGTTAGAAGTCATGGAATTTGTTTGGATAATATAACCAAAGAGTCTGAAGGAATGGAAAGAGATTGTGAACAGAAAGATGACTACGAAGAAAAACAATAAGATCGAAGCTCAACCACTATCACTGTAGTCTGAGGAAGAAGTCGTAAAAAAAGCGGTGACTAATGAGGAAAACGACAAGATTAAGGCTAGATTTAGGGTTCTTAGTGTATTTTCAGTAGTAGATGATGTTGAATTTGGCGAGAAAAGGGTTGCGAGGTTCAGATCCGAGGCATATATGATGGTGCTTAAGACGAACAAAGCCAGGCTAATATTCCGACAATGGCAAACACTATGATATTGACTTTTCCGATTAGTAATAGCAATTGGACTAATGGCAAAATGAGTGGAATTTTTTTAAATTGGGTAGAAAGAAATATAAAAAAATTACAAGATTTTCCGATTTTCCCACTTTAAGAACAAGATGAGTTTCAAAGAGGCAGAAAATATTAGGACTTGATTAAATAATAATAATAAGTATTATTATTATTAATTAATTAAATATTTTATTTGAATAAGATATTTTATTTAAACAAGATATTTAAGATTAGACTAAGATTAGGATAATATATTTAAGATTAGAATAAAATATATGAATTAGATAATATATAAATTTTAAAGTTGGATAAGGATATAATAAATAGTGGTGATTGGATTGAATGAAGCAAAGAATATAGTTATTTTGGTAGTTTGGGTAGCCTTTGGCTAATTGAAAGGCTACGACCTTTAGCAGGAGTTGATACCTCTAGTTCCCAATACTATTTTCTTTTAATATTAATGATATTTGAACTAGGTCGCTATCAGAGTGTTTTAAAAAATACCATCTTGCTAGCCATAACAATGTGTCTAGTATTGATTCCAGTATAGAGACCTCCGAATACATGCTCACCACGACATTTAAGAGCCATTACCACCTACACAATAGACAACAAAATAAGTAAAAAATTTGAAGAAAAAAACTTAAATAATAAATGAAAAAAGCAATTAAGGAAGATAGAAAATTATAAAGAGCAAGTTAGAATAAATGGTTTAAATCTAAGTAAAATAAGCCTATTTGAATGGCACAAAATTCGATCAAATTTACCCATTAATCAAGAAAATGAAAACCATTATTTCTCTAAAGGTCTCTCTCTCCCACCTCAACATCTGAAGTTCTAAAACAAATCTATCAGGTAAAAAACATACAGTTGAAGAAGGTTTGACCGTTTACTTTTTGATGATGGATTCATAGATTGAGGCATGCCACAAGGAGAGTTAAATAAATTGTTTGACGCAATCACAATTAAGTAGACGTCTTGAAAAGCTTATGAACAGCCCAATTGGCCTAATGTTTTGAGTAATTGAGTGCCTCATCATTTTATAGCATATGCATTCTGAAGCACCAAATTTTTGCCTGCCAATGAACTATTTACTTATGCATAGATTCCAGTATCTTACTCATATAAGTTGACCATGCTTCTTTAACTCCAATCTAAGCAAGTGAAGCAACCTTCACCAAAAGCCAGTAATCAGTTACTTGACCTTTAAAAAAAAAAAATCTTTGCTTGTTGACTAGATAAATCAGGGACGAACCTGATTAGTAGGATTCTTCAACAAACGGAGATGAAAACACAAACTCTCAGGTAAACCTAAAAGTGACTCTCTTCAATTATTCATACATTTGTCAATTATTTTTAAAAAATGTATATATATATATATATATATTTTTTACAGCTTCTAATAAGAAATGCAATGTGTTTGCCTCATACAAACACATTTTATTTGTTACTAGAAGCAATAAAATTATATTAAAAAAATATAATTTTCCTTTTTGTGTTTTCACAAGATGAGACCATTTATTAGTACTTGAAAAACAATCTCAGAAATTTTCACATTATTGCAAACAGTAATAAACTAACCTCCTCTAATGAAGCATTTCCAGCTCTCTCACCAATGCCATTAATTGTTACTTCCAGTTGTCTAGCACCTGCAACTGCCCCCTGAATTTACACAAACTGAGATGTGAGTTACAATTCATTACAATGCCCCATGCATTCAGTAGAGTTAAAACACAACCACATACAGCGATAGTGTTGGCAGTAGAAAGTCCAAGATCATTCTGGCAATGTGTTGAAATAATAACATTTTCGATTCCAGGGGTGTTGGCTTTTATGTCAGCAATCAATTGTCCAAATTCAGTAGGAACAGTTATACCAACAGTATCAGGTATGTTAAGTGTTGTTGCCCCAGCCTTAATTACTTCACCCAAAATCTCATACAAAAACTCCCTCTCAGATCTGGTAGAATCAAAAAGAGAAACAGGAATCACTTTCAGGTAAAAGAAAATAACCAACATACATCATCATGTTTACAGAAGCTTTTTTACTAGTTAAAAAGAACAGTTGTTTTACTTTCTTATCAGGAAAGACAAGAAAAAACACAAGAAATTAGCTTTCATCGAGTAATTAATGGTGTTATGATATTATTACATTTCAGAAAACTACTAAAACAAGTCTTCATTTCTCTGTTCAACTGACTACTTTGACTTAAAGCATAATGTCCTTACTAGTAAATTACTCCGTCTTATCTAACAATCCCAACATATAAATTCCTTTATGCTAGAGAGAATATTCTTTGATGCCACAATAAGTACAGAAAGAAGTCAGTATATTCAAACAGCTAAAGGTCTTGGCTTGTAGATTGCTTAGTGCTTACTAAAATCCAAAATATACAACTTTCCCCTGCTTTAGAATATATTCTTGAAGACCAAAAGAAGCACAGAAATAAATCAGCATATTGAACTGAATGTACTAGCCATCACAAATACCAGAGAACTAATCACTAAATTCCCAACAATTATGCCACTATCTATGACCATATAAAAATTAATAGAATGAGCAACCGCATGACATCAAGTGTATAAAGGCAGAATCAGAATGCTTACAGTGAAAATCAAAATCTGCCCAACAAAATAATTTAAGATAGTTGTGCCAAATTATTGGATCGCCAATCATATAACCAGCATTCAACGAAGAAACACAAAATGATTCACTAACATACGATTCACAATCAGAATAAGATTGAGATTAAACAAAGAAAACGTGGCTCCACCATCCTTTTTAACGATGTTACCAAAAAAGGGTCTCTTAAAACGGGTTTGATCGAAAAACCAAAATTTTCCCAATTTTAAATTGAAAAGAGTTTTTTATTACTAAAACAAAAGCATTAAAAAAAAATAAAACCTTCCAGTTCTAGAATGCTCAGCACTAAATTGAACATCTTCACAACAACCCAACTTCAAAAAACATATACCTTCCAGCATCTTCAGGACTAAACTCAACATCTTCACAACCCAAACGCCTCGCAAACTTAACCATACTTCTCGCAATTTCAATAACCTCCCCTTTACTCTTCCTCAATTTATACTTCATATGAATTTCACTCGTCGCAATAAACGTATGAATCCTTGGCCGTGTCGCGTACTTTACGGCCTCCCATGCCACCTTTATATCTCTCTCATTGCATCGCGACAGCCCGCAAATCACCGGAACATAGCCGTCGTCCGAGACGGCGTTTCCGACTTCCTTGGCTATCATCGTCACCGCCTCGAAGTCGTCCTTGGAGGCCGCCGGAAACCCCGCCTCGATGATGTCCACGCACAATTTCGCCAGCTGGCGCGAGATGTCGAGCTTTTCCTTGGAGGTTAGGCTGGCGCCGGGGGACTGCTCGCCATCACGGAGGGTGGTGTCAAAGATGCGGACGTAGTTGGGGTTGGAAATGTGGTGGGGGATGTAAGGGGGGCGCGTGGAGGGGTGGTGGTTGAGGGAGCAGGAGATCGACGTTTTGAAGAAGGGTTTGGGAGTGAAGTGAGAATGAAGAGGAGAGGGACTTGACGAAGAAAACACACCGGATTTTGTGGGGAGGAAAGTGGATTGTGAGAACTCTGTGAATTTTGAGGGGGGGAAAGTGGGTGGGGGTATGATGAAGAAAGTTGCCATAGGTGATGAAACCCTTGAGCTTGTTGAAAGTGACGATGGAGGAAGAGGAAGAGGAAGAAGAAGATGATGATGATGAGTGGTGCAGGTGAAGAGAAGGTGCTGTCCAGTCAAGTTTTGAACAAAGCAAGCTGTCAGCAAGTGAGTAAGCTCTTCTTAGTTCATGCTAATCAGTTTTCAACCATTTTAAAAAGGCCAAAAGACTTATTCCCACCCATGGTTTGTTGGAACCCAACTCGGTTACTACTAAGGATAGATTCAAATCAAATTAAATTTAAATTTGGATTAATTTATATATACTAAAGTTTAAATTTGAGTTTAAACTCATCAAACTCGTAAAATTTCAACTCAAACTCAATCTAAGTTTGATTTAGTTCATTTCAAATTCGAGTTTTTAAACGATATCGTTTTAATACATATTGATTAAAACGATATCATTTTGTATAAAAAATTTTAATTAAAAAATTTGATAAATAGATCAAGCTCGATAGAGTTTATAAGGGTTGACTCGTTTTGAGCTAATTCAAATTAAATTCGAATTCAAATTTGAACAGATTCAGTTCGAATTCAACTCTACTAATAAAGAGTTTTTTGGTTCAAAATTTTAAATATTCATATTTTATGGTTATTAAAGATAAACCGTTATTTTTGGGTAATTAATTAAAATAAGCAAAATTTTAAGTGTTTATACGTTTTTAGGTCACCCTAGAAAAGTTTTACCAAAATAAGCAAACCGTATTTTTTTTACCCTTTTTACCCTTATGTTGAAAAACCGAGTAAAAATATTTTTTCTGAGAATGTGCGTCGGTTTATGGTGGTTACGATGGTCGTTAGGGATTTTACACTGAAACCCTAAATATGTCGAATTATGTATATGGATGTTTTTGAATGTTTCGAACGCTTAAAATGATGTAGTTTCAATGTTAATGGATGTCTTGAAGTGTAGCCGTTGAGAGACAAAAGCGCGCAAATTTACAGTGTCACGCAAACTGCGCAAATTTACAGTGTTGCGCAAATCGCGCAAACACTGTTTACATCGCGCAAAAATAGATATCATAGTCTGTGAACAGTATTTTTTGCGCGATTTTGCAAGCAGTTTGGCGATGTAAACAGTATTTACGCGGTTTGTGCAGTTTGTGTGACACTGTTCACAGTTTGTGTGACATTGTTCACTTTTTGCACTTTTGTCTCTTAACGGCTACACTTCCAGGCATCCATTAACATCGAAACTACATCATTTTAAACGTTCGAAACATTCAAAAATATCCATATACATTCGACATATTTAGGGTTTCACTGTAAAATCTCTAGCTACCATCGTAGCCGCCGTAAACCGACGCACATTCTCAGAAAAAATATTTTTACTTGGTTTTTCAATATAAGGGTAAAAAGGGTAAAAAAAATACGGTTTGCTTATTTTGGTAAAACTTTTCTAGGGTGGCCTAAAAACGTATAAACGCTTAAAATTTTGCTTATTTTAATTAATTACCTGTTATTTTTATTCCAGTTTGTTTAATTTCTGCTTGAACCCTCAAATTTTTATACCTTTTTTAATAACCATTCAAATCCCAAACTACGACTTCATATTTGACTATGAAATAACGTGAATTCGGTCATCATGTTTCTCAACTCTTGCATGCGTAAGTAACAAACATGTTTAGGATATACGCGACATTCATTGTATATCGGTTCAAACCTTTGCACGTTGATGCAAACAAAATTTAAAAACATCTATTGATTGACTTGTTTAGGCTGAACCAGTAGATTGGATTGGCAGACTCAAGGAGTCAAAGCTCTTGATTGAATTAATTGATCGATTTGATTTGAATTCAATCAACTGAATTTTAGAACCTACCATCACATTCAATCTTAATGGGTTTCAAGGGCATGAACGTCCTTCTATGGCTCAATCAATTATTGTGCCAAAAATTGTATAATAACACAAGATCTAACACCACAACAGGAGATTGAATGAAATTAGATATATCAATCGAGTTGGCTAAATAGAGGCCCGCCCAGAAGCTCAAAATTTTGGTCTGATCCAGTATTATAATATATTAGGCCTGAACTATAGACCTTTCAGATTGAGCTATGGACTTTAATATTAGGCTTATGGACTAGCTCGGCTTGGGCCTATACTGTTTAAAAATTGAGAAAAAAAATTAAAAGAAAATGGCAGAAGCAAGGCTTCTACGCAGAAGCCTTCACTTGCTTTCTTCTAGCTTCTATTTGCGGCAGAAGCAAAGCTTTATTTTTTTTAAATTTTTTTCTATATAACCCAATTCAAATATTTTTTATTTCTAATTTTATTTATAAATTTCTCAATCTCAATTATTTCATTATATTTTTAATCTCATTTTCTCTCTTCAACTCTCTTTAAAAAACTATCTGAATTTGTAAATAATAATTCTTTGTATTTATAATTTAATTTTCATTTCAATTTTATTATTACAAAATATTACAAATGGATTCAATGTCAAATGAATCTAATATCAAATGAACTCAAAAATTTGGATGTTAAAGACGAATAGATAAATGATATATATATATATATATATATATATATATATATATATATATATATATATATATATATATATATATATATATATTTGTAATACATAATATGTAAATTAATTTATTTGTACTATGTTATAATCTTATAATATTTTTTATCATGTAACCACGGTATTCCTCCATTACAAGTGAGAGATTATAAATAAAATGTTCAAGATACTATTCTCAATTTTAATAATTAAAAAATAATTTTTGTTTAAAAGTTTTAATTAAAATTAAAAAAAAAATGTTTAAATGGGCTGGCAAATTAAGGCTTGGTCCAACCCAACCCCATATATATAGAGTCAGACATTCAAAAATCCATAGGTTGCCCTACTCGGCCCATGAGCTCGATGGGCTAAGCCAGAGCCGACCCAACCCATAAGTCCAATCGACCGAGCTGGAGCCAGCTCGACCCAATCTATTGACGTGTCTAAATGAGATATAACCTCGATTTTACAATTTTAACAAACAATTCAATTAAATTACACAAACCAAGTTTTTGAAAAAAAAAAATTAAAACGCATTCAACATGCCAATGTCAATATGATCAAAACATGCAAATTCACCGAAAATTTTATTATATGTATACAAATATCCTATAGCTTTGATACAACTGAACAGTTTTCATGATCCCTATTTGAATATTCAAATTACATCAAGATTGTAATTATAAAAATTCTTCCAAATAGGCAACCATTGTTCTAGTCCCTTGATAACAATTTTGGAGCTACTCAATCAAGGTTTGTTTTTTATTTTATGGCAGAAATCGTGACTTTAAAAAACGCCTTCATAGATCCTAATCTTTCACCACCGGTTGACCGTTCACCATCCCTTCCCTTCAATTTGTAAGCTACTAAAATCACCTTTTTTGTCAACCCTATATGCATGATGTCAAAAAAATCGTTCTACTGCTTAGATCCAATAAAGGAATTGCTCAACACAACTACACCGCTAACATTTGGGAGATTTGTCTTGATCTTGTAAGGCTTATGGATTTGGTGGATCCACTTTCCTCTTGGTTGAGTGGTTCAGGATTGTTATCTCCAACAAATTCCTCTTCTAATTCGGGTTCAAGTTATGACGGACGGGGCTGCATTAGTCTGGGGAGCATGGGAATGGCCCTTTGTAGGCTCTCTCCATAGTCCCTGCTAATGTCGCAATCCTTTGTTCCAAACTATTACACCAATTTTGGTCTTTTCCTTAATCATCTCAAGACAGTGTTTTAATATCATCTGACGCAGGACAAGTATTGCTGGACTTATGATTTCATTTACAAAGACAAATTGTGTTGAATATCATTCAATGATACGAAAGATAAACAAGAAATCAACGGCAAATTTGCATCGAATTCTTCACTTGAAATTGATGAAAAATACAAAGATTCCTGCTGCCTTATATAGGTGTTAATTTTCTACTTGGACTAGAAAACTATGATTCCTTGAATTAGGATAACTCTGTTAAAAGAAAATAAATTTAACTGAAAATTGATTCTCATATTCTAGGGACTCTAAGAAGCAAACTTTCATTAAACTTGAGCTTTCCTAAATGCAAAAGACTCCTACCGCACTTTATTCTATTAATGGACTCAAGTTAGGACACTTAACAACTTCTACTTAAAATAAGACCCAAGTTAATTAACCATTAAAACTTAATACAATGGCAAAACTAGCATTAATTAAAGACCCAATCTAGGACTTGTTCTACATGGCTTGTATTAACTCCACACGTGTGTATCAACATGCTACTTTGTTATGTCACACGTCTTCCACCCTACCTTCCTTTTGTCTTGTGTCTTCAATACTTTCTTCCCTCCCACCCTTTTCCCGGTTATCCATTAAAGGAGAATAAAATTTACCCTTTCCAGGTTTTGAAATTAAAAAATAAAATAAATCTAATGACAAAAGTAACTCCATCATGAAATAAATAATCAACAATTCTAGCTAAATGCATCAAGCAATTGCAAAGGGAAATATTATACTAGTACATATAAATAGTAGCTATATTCTCTGTTTGAACAGCAGGAAGTCTAACAGAAATATTATGAGCTTTTGGTTATGACTATGTGCGATAGTTTTATTTAATAATCAAATGCTACATTAAAGCCGTTTGAAAAAACAAAAAAGATGGAAGCCAAATTCTTACACATAATTGAGGCCTCAGAAGCCTTTCAGGTGAGTCTACTCAAACTTTATTTGCCACCGTTGTCACCACCATATTGTGTGGAATTTCCATTCCAGAAGGCATTTCTATCACTGAAACGGTCGTCGTCTTCATCACGCTTCAATGTATGAATATTGCTCCCAAAACCAGAGGTGGTCTGTGGCCTGTTCTTACTGGTGCTTCTGCTAGATGAAGTTCTGTCATTCATCTCTCTTGTAGCAAGGTTATTTCGAAGTGCAGGATTTGGACCTACAAGAATATGAAAGAGGCATGTGCAATGAGAACTTTTGCTGCAACTGGCTTCAAATAAAGCATTTGAAAAGAGATCATAACCGTAAAGTCTCAAACTTTAACCAAACATCCAACTGGACGGACAAGAAAACAAAAAATTCAAAATCAGAAGATTTTTTTATTGGATATAGTTTCCACCAAAAAGCTTGGAACCCAAGGAAGACATACTGATACCAGTACAGGTAGGACATTCCACTACTTCATCCACATTCCATTCAAATTTTCCACATTAAATTGCAATGTCCTATAGAAGTTTGACTTAATTTATTTTAATTTTTTTTCAAAACATTCATTTGCTTTTGCCAAGATTTCAGCACTTACCAGTCAATATGTTTCATGCAAATGAAGCTAATGGAAACTAAAACTTTTAGACTCCAATGATCTTATAGTTAGCAGAATATAAGCGATACCAAAGAATGTGAAGTGAACTCACTGTATTCCCATACGCCAGTTTGAGAATCTTGTCCTGAACTTGACAAGTTTGTTCCACCTCTGAAATAGGTAAAAGGATTCACATATGACAACATTCTTTGAACATATCCAAAATAGCCCCCATCAGTTGCATTGGAGGAATGAGGATTAGTTGTAGAATTGGTTTTCTCAAACGATGGAGATGAAGCTTTCTGACGTGGAACTACTATCAGTGCTTGTCTTTTAAACAAACTCAACTCCAATAATGATTTGCTTAAATCTGTAGCAGGTTAAAAAAGACAACAGTGAATTTCCAAATATAATGTTTGCCCACAAATGTATGAAGTGGTGTAAAAAGAGAACGGTTTATAATTGAAAATAGTGAGTTCTTAATAACAATAGCAATCCCCAATTTAACAGAGAATGAATTTTATAAGTATTCAGACCACATAGATAAAACAACACAGAGAATGCATCAAGGTACTGAAATGATAATTTCGCTCCATAAAGCTTACACTAGCAAAAGATTTCTTTTTTTTTTTAAGAAAATAATATTCTAAGATGACCCACTAGCATCTAGAAAGGCACTTCATTAAAGATTCACAAGCATGAAAGAAAGAAGTTGATTGATACACAACTTATGAGGCTTCATAGCTCATGTAGTTTGCACACAAGTGAAAAAAAGTAATTTGCAAACAAGTAAAAAAATCTGGCTGTTCTGATGCTTTCAAGCAATGTAATCAATGCCCAAAATAAGAAAAAAGACGGAGCACCATTAGCAGTACATTCTTGTACAAGCATATCCTCATTAAAGTAGCATCTGAAGCAAAACTCAATGTAATGTTTTCATACCTTCATCACTGAATACTCTGCGAGGATATGGAACAGCAAGATCATACGGGCCTAGGCCACTTGATTGGTTATCCACATAATCTTTCACCATCCTTAAACTGCTAGTCACATCAAATTTCTCTCGTAGGCTAACACCATCAGGTAATCGGATATTCAAATGAACATCACTTGATTCACTGACTTTACCACAATCACCCAGTAGCTTAACCTTCTCATCATCTTTGTCCTCTGTTTTTTCACATTGCACAACTTCCACAGCTCCAGCAGAAATTACTTTAGGAGGTACTTCAAGAGCACCATAATGATGATCGATATTTTGTTTGATGGCAGGGGAAAGGACAGGGGCTACATTGAAAGATGCATGTTCAGTGCTAGAACTACTTGGCTCTGCCATTACAGTACCACAAGAATCCTTTACTGCTTCAGAGGAGGAGGTTGAGGGCTGATCTTCGAAACTCCCTGACTGCCTGTCACTTACAAATTCCAAAGAAGTCTTGACACCCATTTCAGTATTATTTTCCTGTTGATGCATGAAAATCAAAATTTAAACAACTTATCGACATACAGTTTAAAGAGACCAAGGTGATTAAAACAGTAACTATTAAAATAAAGTAAACCTTTGCCATCTCAGATACAACAGATGATGTAGCCTCAGAGGATTGGACATTTGTTTCATTTTTCTGCGATGTTGTTGATGGAACAGTTGTACCCGAAGAACCTGGCTGCTCAGATGTGCCAATAGCAGAAGTCCCAAAAGTGGGCGGTTCAGATTTCTTTGAAGCAAGAGCAGCAGACAATACTGTTGCAGTTGTTTCCTGCATAATTTCAACCAGAAAGTAAAAACCTTTAATCCAGTTTTCTAATGAGCCCAAATCATGTGATTGACATGGGAAGGCAAACACCAACGTATCAATGATAAAGGTGCAAAAAAACTTTCGATATATAAATAAATTAATTACGAAAAAAGACATAAAAAAACACAAGGATGCATACAAACCTCCCTGGTAATCATGTTGAATTTAATGAATTATCAAACATGCCATTAATGGTCAGAAAGTTGCTCAAAGATTTTTCTCTCAATTTTTCTCTCCTTTATAGTTAGTTTCTATGAAAATAACACTCTCACTAATCTCTATGCGTTTCCCTTTCTAATTATTTTCTAAGCCTATCCTTTTAGTCTCCTCTTCTTCTCGCTTTCTTCTTCTGCACTACACCATTTTCCCTAGACCATACAAACTTGTCTACAACTCATCCCAGTTTTTAGCACTTAAGTATGACAAAGATAAACTTGGACAAGCATGCAATTTCAAAATATAGTTGCTTAATCTGGAACAAGTTAAGTATGAATTAAAGGAAATACTTAAAAAAATATTAAAATCTGCATTACATGAAAATTTAATAGATCATAGGTTAATCTTGTCAAAAGTTTTAACAAACATGAAAACATTGTGCCATAGAAAGGTTCAGAGATCCTTTTTGGGGCTCAAGACCTTGGTATGGAACCATAAAGAATTAAATGTGTACTAGATAGATATCATAACTGTAACAATAAATAGTAGACATTAAAAGTTCTAGTTTTCTATGCAAATTTATCCAGCTAGGCAAATGCAAGATTTAAACAAACAAAAAGCCCCTCGGACATTCATGATCATTCAAGTGGGAGCATGAAAGTAGAGAGCAGGAACAACCAAAAACAGGAATAACAAAAACCCAACAAGCATACCTGAATATGAAGACTCAACCATGCCTTCTCTAAACTGGATGCCAGAACTTCAGCACTAACGAATCCTTCTGGAAAAATATCAAGCAAATGAAATAATCCAATTGTTAAAACCTTTTTAGAAAAATGACATTCACTACCCCTACTAAAGGTTTACTTTAGCATACAAAAACATACCACTTTTCCAAACTTGTAAACCATTGTATCCTACAGCCGTTATACAAGGAACAGTGCTTTGTGGATCTTTGCGAAGTTAAGTACAGATTAAAAAATTTCTCGTAAATGAAGGGGGAAAAGAACATGTATCCTTATAAGTCAACCAATCACATTTCAGAATTATCAAATTAGCCATGGGCCATCTGTCTTACTTTTGAACTGAGATGTGTTGGAGATAGAAATTTTTTTTTTTCCCTTCTCATGCTATTCCAAGAAGATTGTGGGATTGGAAAGTACATGATGCTTAACAATGAGAAAATCAATAATAAACATAACGATGAAACAGAAATAATTGCATTATTCATTGTACAGAAAACAATGACATTTTGACAAGATAGAAAAATGACACAGAATGTCACCCCCTTATCAAACCAGACAATTGATAGCAAGTTTTCAATCATGCAATCATACGAAGCAATTTTTCCAGCCTCTTTTTATGTTCATAAGGCATAGACTACACAGGGTTTTTAAGAATTTTGTAAAGATCGCGCAACACCATTTCCATACCAAATGAGATTTTGAGGAAAGACTTTTTTTTATTAATGTGACCCACGAAGTAATATTCTGCCTTCTGATTCACCAAAGACGTTTTAAGTACATATATATACCTTATGTTGTTCTAGCTAGTAGATAGGCTGCTTTTTCCTAGAAGTAATACAGAAAGGGTCATAGTTTTTATATTTTTAAAAGAAAAATGTGTACAAAAGTTTGGAGTACTGAATATATTTTGCAGGTGAAAACATGTAAATGCATGCAATTACAATTATAAGAACAGAAATCTTAAAAGAAAAAAAGGGAGCTGCAAATCTTGTCAAGTTATAGATATTATCTGCCATAGTTTAATGTCCAAGCAAGACTGACAGCAGTTTAAAACTTTAATATCTTAAAAGATAGCTTTCACTTGAAAAAAGGATACATATTGCAGAAAAATTTGTAGCATTAGTGCTTCCCTGAAGGATATGCAGAAAAATACAATACTTCGACAATGACTCTGCCACCTGAACAAGAATGAGACCATATGAATGAAATATAACTTTTGAAAAAAAAGAAGAAGAAAGAAAAAGGAGAGACCAAAAACACAATGAAGGATTGAAATTCAAATAAGAAAAACTACCTTTAAGTCAGTCCATGTGGTGTTTTCCAAGTTGACTGACTCTGCATCTTCACCTATAACCAAAGCATGGAAAATAAAAATAAAGCAACTTGGAAGGAATACCCGCCACAAATTGGGAGTCATTAATAGGATTTTCTTGATGTATTTTGTTTTTTTCCCAAGAGGTTTTTTCATCCTCTACATTTAGCAAACATGACAAAATACACTCAAGAAAAGGTTTCTGTTTCCCTTATTGTCTACCCCTCTATATTCCAGAATATTTGACTTTTTAATTTACTTCATTATTTCTCTAATTATTTCCTTTCTGTTTATTATTTACTCAAGTTCTTCCTCTTCACAAGACATGTATTCTTGACAGCGCTAGCTTGGTCTAAACCCTAGGTAAGCCCGCCAAAAAAGAATAAAATTTACTACAGAATAACCCTAGGGTTAGAAAATGATTAACATATCATTATATATTAATCTATGAAAATCACATGTTAGCAAAACTTAAGCAGAGTTTCAACGTAACCCATCCTTCATTTATTGGAACTTCATCACGTATTGCCTCATTCTTCATCCTTTGCCCCCTAGGTAGGTGTTAACTTCCTCTTTTCTCAGTGAAACTTCCTAATATTGTCCAGGTTTGCTTATAATATTCTTTATTCACTTCTAATTGATTACTTCATTTGAGGAAATGAACAAAAATATTTAGTTTAAGCTCACCATAACGGAAGTTTCTCATCATCTGCTTGTTTTCTGCTCACATCTCCTCTCATGGCTTCTTTAAGTGATTAAACTGATTACCATTTGTTCATATATATACTATATTTATACTAGTTTAAAAAAAATATATCTCTTTGATGTTAAATTCAACTATTAATCCTAAATTTATTCTTAAAATTCTTCTCTTTCAACATGAATATACTAGCCACATAAATTTACAGAATGATACGTTAGTGTCATGCTTCCTTTCACACTGAAAAAATAATATAAACAAACTACCTGAAATGTAAACTAAAAAAAGCTTCTTCTGCTTCTTAGCTTCCGTAATAGCTTCAGGAATCGAACCTTTGAACGTCAAAGAGGAGAGAGAGCGTTCCATCTAAACGACACAAATCAGTCAAACAATTAAGGACAGACTATGACCCTAATTTTCAATCCGAAGGTAATCAATTCAAACAGAATAACTCATTCACTCCAAAGTTTCGCCATCATAAACCTTAACAGCGAGCCTTATCGATAAATTTAATCAATTTAACTTATTCTCGCAGGCAGCCCGAAACTCATAAACAAGATAAAATTTAAAAAAAAAAAATTAGTACCTTTGAGTAAGAAATAGGATTTCCAAAGAATTGTTAGTGAAAATTAGGTTTCGATCACCAAATACGCGAGAGCAGAAGAGAGAGTTGGGTAATTAAAAGTTTGAAAGAGACGTAGGATCGGAATCATAAAGGTTTAGTAATTTATAAATGTGGCCCAAGACTGAAGCTGACAGAAATATCCTTTGTCCTCCTAACTTCAACGAAGAAATACTAAAACCTTCTTTCACTCTTACTTCTTTGCTAAATGATAAGAAATAGGTTGGTTTATTATTAATTTGTCACTTCAGGTAATAGGCAACAGACTTATTGTCATCAATGCATAGTAAAAACTAAAACTTTTATTTTTTAATATTTAAAAATTTAAATAACTATTTATAAATAAATTTTTATTAAAAGTTTTAGTTAGAATTGAAGCTAAAATCGCTATTTATTAAAAAATTTTAAAAATTAAAATTTTATTATATTTTCCTTCTTAAATTTAAAAATCTCACAATTTTCTCTTAACACATTTTCCAAGATGAAGATAATAGGAAAAAGAAGTGAGAGAGACCGAGAGAGAGAGATAAGTTTGAAGGGACGATGACCGACGGTTAGAGATGACAAATTGTCATTGGAGAGAAGAGAAACAAATACTAGGGGGTATTTGTCACTTTTCAAACTTTAGATTAAAAGAAAAATTGTGAGTTTTTAAATCTAAGAAGAAAAATATGATAAGACTTTACTTCTTTAATTTTTTAATAAATGATTATTTTACCCCTGTCATAACTAAAATTTTTAACAAAAATTTACATATTAGTGGGTATTTGAGTTTTTGAAAGTTTGATAGTATGAATTTGAGTTTTCACTATACCTTGGTTGGGAATAAGTCTTTCGACCCATGAAATAACGTATTCTCCGTGAGATATGAGTAGAGGTGTCATGGCTTAACTAAGGATCGCACTGTAACGAATTTTGTAGAGTCGGATCAGGGCATTAAGATTGAAATGTCTAGCAAGCTGATCCAATAAATTATAATATTTTAATTTTTAGTTAATTTTGTATCAATATTTAATTAATTTTTATTATTTTTAATTAGCCAAAAGACCTATTCCCACCCAAGGTTTGATGTAATTCTAAACTCTCACCCATCAACTTTCAAAAATCTAAAATTTCACCTATAAACGAGTTTATGTTAAAACTCTCAATTATATATAAAGGTAGAATCGTCATTTCAACAATAATATTAAAAATATATCTAATTTATTAATTTTGCCTTTCAAGTTTTAAAACTAATAACATCACTCCTACATAAAGTTTTTAAGTTTTAAAAAGTCACAAAATTTTCTCCAAACTTAGGCTTTTTTTTATTCACCTCTTTGGCCACCATTTCTGTCTCTTGACACCATCGAATCCACCCTAAACTGTTGTCATCGAAGTCTGTTGGTGAATATCTTCATCCAGATTCAACGATTCTAGACAATTCATCTAAACGTGTCATTGTCCAAATGAAACTCTTTATCTAGATGACGAAAGTGTCATCCAAATGTAGTGTCGTCTAGACACTTTCATCTGGACAATGATGCGTCTAGACAAAGAGTTTCATTTATATGATGACATGTCCAGACAAATCATTTGGATTCATTAAATCTAGACAAAGATATTGGCCAAAAGACTTCAACAACAACAGTTTAGTATGGATTCAATGATCATCGAAGATGGAGATAGTAGTCGAAAAAGTGAAGGAAAAAAAAAACCTAGGTTTGGGGGGGAGGGGAGAATGTGACTTTTCAAAATTTAAAAATTTTAGGCAGAGATAAAGTTATAAGTTTTTAAAACTTAGAGGAGAATATATTAAATTATATATATTTTTAATATTATTATTGAAATGATGATTTTATTCTTACATTTAATTGAGAGTTTTGACATAAATTGGATTATAGGTGAGACTTTGGGTTTTTGAAAATTAGTGAATAAGAGTTTAAAATTATGTCAAACCTTGGGTGGGAATAAGTAGTTTGGCCTTTTTAATTTTTTAATAATTTTTTGTAAGTCATATTAGACCCGTCTGTAAGCCTTGTCTTAAGGCCTTTGAAATGGCTCATATGGCCTATGGGCCTAACATGACCCATTACAATTGTAAGTTATGCTCTAGCAAGCCATACCAACAAAATGGGGTTTGAGTTGTGTCGATCCCTTGACATGCGAGATTACATAAAATTAGACACAAAGGTTTACATGGGGTACAAAAGTTAACGTCACATTGGGGTTATTATTTATGAGAAATTAATTAAAATAACATAATTTTAATTTTATTAAACAATATTAACCAATTCTATATGGATTTTTATATATAATCAAAATTTTAAATTAACACTAATTTTAATCTCATCTCTAACCTCAAGAACTCTAGCCTATTCGAACACTTTTTTATTTAATTTTTTATCTAAAAATCATTTAGAAATCAAATAAATTCAACAACAAATACATTTTAATCTAAGTAATTAAACATTACATTATGTTGTTTTTTAGTTTGCTTGAAGAATTGAAACTAAAATTTTAAAATATCTTAGGGTAGGAATGATGGTATGAGTGTTCACTCCTATCTTTCATTTTTTAATCTTAACCTATGTTTTTTGGGTCCTATAGTTAATTTAAGTTATAAGCATGATTTTTTACCTTATTTATATGATTTAGACTTAGACTTTATGTAAAATATATAGAAACCTCTGGTAGTACTAAGGTAGGAGTGGTAGGAGTGATCAATCTTATATTAGAATTATTATTATTATTATTATTATTATTATTATTATTATTATTATTATTATTTGCTTCAAATCTATGTTAAAATGAAAGTTTGATTTGATTTTGAGTAATAATTTGTAAAAAAACTAATTGAGAAAAAGTGGTACTTGTTTTTTGGGAATAGTGGCGTGGTAGATGCATTGGAGGTTAAAAATTGTTTTTCCAAACTTTTGGGTTTATTTAGAATATATAAAAATTGAGGGGTTTTTATAATATTTTAGAAATATAATTTCAACATGTGGAGGGAAGTGCATATTTGCAAATATATTCATATATTCTAAGAAATATTGTTATAACTAAATGTGTTTATTTAATAGCAAGAATTTTATAGATGGTTGAAGTAATATTTGCAATTAGGTATGAAGGGTAGTGAATATCCGAAAATGACAACACAACGAGCTATATCGGTAGGAATCAATAAATGATGATAGTTGAACAAGAAACTACTTACAAAGAATTGGTTAAGGTTTTGAGCTCTTATATAAGAATCAATCGATGGTGTAATCATATTCACATATATATATATATATACACATATATACATATATATATATATACACATATATACATATATATATATATATATATGAATGCTAAAAACTCATTCAATAGATTGCTTTATGAGGTTCAAGACAATCATGGTGTTCGATGTTTGATACCATTAGTTCAAAAAATGAATAAGAGACACATCTTTATATGACAATGAGTCGTAGGAAAAGAAAAGCCAAATTTTAAGAGAGCATTCTAAGGAATAACATATGAAGGGACCTTCCATAGCAACAATCGAGGATGACTATTGTGTGCTTGTCAATATGGAAATGGCATAACGATAGTATGGCCTAGAAGAAGATGAAAGTTGTAATGTGAACATTGATGTTGATGATGAAGATTTTTAGGATAGTTTAGAGTTGTATGTAACTTCTAAGGAATGAGTTTGGGGTTGAAAGGATATAGTACTAACTTGGGGTGCATTCGATTAGGGGGCAAAGATGGATGATAATTTGGTGGAAGATCTTGAGTTTGATGAAACATATGATGTTGAAAGAAGTCCACATAATGCGAGAGTGGATTGAAGTTCGAGAGCCAAATGTAGTGCAAAATGTGAAATTCTGATTTATCATAGGACAACTTCAATAAATGTTCATGTCACTAATCTTGAATCAATGCATTGGTTTCACCACCTTTTGTGGATCTTTCTTATGAGGGTTTTGATAATGTGTAACACCCACTTAAATGTATTGCTCTTTAGAGGAAAATATCACTTATATTGGTTATTAAGGCATATATAATCTTAAATTTAAATCAAAACATTTCATATGCAACTTAAATGACTAAAATACCTTTAATTAAAACATTAGTGGTGTAACCTCTCCTAACCATTGGGTGTGTTACAGAAAAACGACATGAGTTCCCCTATTTTAGAGGGCCCGGGGAAATTTTTTTTTTTTTCATTATGCCCTGTAACACTCCCAATTTGTAATTCACACAAACCAATCCTACCAATCGACTGGATTTTTATCAACTTAATCACAATTAGTAAAATAAATACATAATACTAACAATTATAAAAATTATCACCCACAGAAACTTTGTAATCAATTTTCATAACTAGCTGTATATAAATATATACATATTCACCAATATCTACATCAAGTATGTATATATATATATATATAGGCATATATTCACATATACATTAAAACATATATATATATATATTAATAAAAATATGGTGCCTTCCTCCCTTAGCCTCATGTCTCATTAATGCTCCCCGGGAACCTTCGCTGCATTTCTTTACTTGTAAAATATTAAATTAAATGGAATGAGCGACTATGGCTCAGTAAGAAAATCATACTCAACACTTCAAGCATTTTATACCAGTATTGATCTTTTCTAATCTTTTTCATACTCAGCGTATCTGAACTATTTACAACAAAATAATTGACACAGAACACGCATTTAACACATATTATTATTCTTTTCTTTCACACATTTATTCCTTTTCTTATTATCCAGATATGATTCACTCATTATGATTTATGCATGTATGAGTGTCATGACATTTCTATTTTCTGATCGTACATCTTTCTCAACTCTTTATCAGCCACACAGGCTTGTATGCATAATTCTAATGCAAATGACTTTCATAAAATATTTACTAATTTGTTTCTCTCTCTTTCTCATTGACTGGTCTAGACTACATATGACAGTACTTGCAGTCACCATACAAAGTATAATTCTCTCTTACACGCATATTTTTTTCTTTGCTGTCCACACAGTACAGCTAATATTTTTCATTGCTGTCCACACAGTACAACTGATATTTTTCTTTTGTTGTCCACACAGTACAACTGATATTTTTCTTTTCTTTGCTGTCCACACAGTACAGCTGGTTGTCCACACAGTACAACCGATTATTTTATTTGCTGTCCACACAGTACAGCTGACGTGTAAGGATTTTAAGTATGTTTTCTACTTTCCTGTATCATATGAGTCATTATGAAAGCATGCATGACTTAGAAAATATTTTTCCTCTTTCTTTATTTTTTTCTAAATCATGCATATGTTATAATTCCTCATGTATGCATATATAACCATATTATGAGATATACCCATTCATTGTTTTCCCTTATTCTTTTCATTCCTTCTCAAATATCATATTATTTTCTCATGCATTTATATATATATCATGCCTCAAATTAATTTTAATTATACAATATAAGCTTAATATAAGGGTTATTTAACACATTTTATGCACATAATTAAGCAAAATTAACCTATATCACATAAAATGACATTTTTACCCTTATGGCCAAAATTACATTTTTACCCTTATGGCCAAAAATTACATCATGAATCCTAATGAATTTCTTTATCCTTTTAAGCATAAATCACCTTAATTCTAATACCTTACATACTGATATAAGTAAAGGTTATTTAAATAACCTAACTCAAATTTACTTCAAGTATGTAAAGTATGAAATTCTTACATTTTCTTTGCCAAATAGGTGATTTAAGCTTATTCACCTTCTTTTCTTCTTCTTGGCAACCTTAATCAACCAAAAATATGATCATCCATCAAACTCCCAAATTTCACATATCTTAAAAATTAAATTTCTTACCTTAGAACTGACCAGAATTGACAGATCTACACTTTTTATAACTGGGACCTCTGGAAATTAGGTGATTTAGCTAGGTTTTTGGACGAATTTTGGTTAAGGGAAAGTTTTAGCTTAATTTCATGGAGTTCTCGGCTAAAAATGGAGAAGATGAATAGATTATATAATTTGTAAGCCTTTTGGACCATTTTGCCCTTAACCTTTTCCTTAAATTACTATTTTATCCTTAGTCAATTACCAAAAACCCTTAGCACCACCATATAATTTCAAGTGTGCCCTTCAATTTTAATTTCCACTTTGTCCCTTGAATCTTTATAAAATGACCATTTTACCCCCTTTGAAAAATATTGCTCATTTAGCAGTTTTTTATAATTCTTTTGCAATTTCTTTACACAACAAGTTATAAAATCAACTCTAGGGGTAATTTTGGAAGTGGAGTTTAATGACACACCTGAATTCGGATGTTACATTTCTTCCCCCCTTAAAAGAATTTCGTCCTCGAAATTTAAATAAATAAGTTGGAAAATCTCTCTCTCATTTGTTGCTCAACCTCCCATGTGGCTTCTTCCACCTTATGATTCTTCCATAATACTTTCACTAATGGAATTGTTTTATTTCGGAGCTCTTTTATTTTTCTATCTAGTATCTACACCGGTTGCTCCTCATAAGCTAAATCTTCTTTTAATTCCACATCATCTGATTTCAAGACATGTAAAGGATCGCTAATGTACTTTCTCAATAAAGAAATATGAAATACATTATGAACTCGATCCATACTAGGTGGAAGTGCAAGTCTATAAGCCACCTTGCCCACTCTTTCTAAAATTTCAAATGGGCCAATAAATCTTGGAGCAAGTTTCCCTTTTCTTCCAAATCTCATCACGTGCTTATAAGGGGCTACTTTCACAAAAGCTTTATTACCCGGTTGAAACTCTACTTCTTTCCTTTTCAAGTCTGCATAGCTCTTTTGTCTGTCCTGAGCTTGCTTCAATCTAGTCTTGATAATCTTTATATCTTCCACCATCCTTTGGGTTAACTCAGGCCCAAGAATTTGACTCAAATCATCTTGCTCTCCAATATCATCCCAATGTAATGGGGATCTACACTTTTTTCCATAAAGAGCCTCATATGGGGCCATTTTAATGGTGGACTGGTAACTATTATTATATGCAAATTCGATCAATGGAATCATTTCATGCCAGGTCATTTTATAATCTAAACAACAGGCCTTCAACATATCCTCTAGTATTTGGTTCACCCTTTCTGTCTGACCATCTGTTTGAGGATGATATGCTGTACTAAATGCCAACCTAGTACTTAATGCTCTTTGTAAGCTACCCCAAAAAGCTGAAACAAATCTGGGGTCTCTATCCGACACAATAGTTTTGGGTACGCCATGTAATCTCACAATCTCTCGTATATAAATCTGGGCTAATTGATCTGAAGTAAAACTATCTTTCACTGGAATAAAATGGGCCGATTTAGTCAATCTATCTACAATCACCCATAATGCATTATAGCCTTTTTGTACTCGAGGTAGGCCAATGATGAAATCCATTGAAATATCTTCCCATTTCCATTCAGGAATACTAAGTGGGTGAAGCAAACCTGAAGGTCTCTGATGCTCGGCCTTGACCTGTTGACATACCAAGCACTTAGCTACATAGTCACCAATATCTTTCTTCATACCTATCCACCAATAAGTTTTCTTTAAATCCTGATACATCTTTACTCCCCTAGGATGAGCAGTGTAAAGTGTATCATGTGCTTCACTTAGGATTTTCTTTCTCAACTCTAGATCTTGGGGAATACATACCCTGTTTCTGAACTTGAGCACTCCATCTATCATTTGAAACTCAATTACTTTCCCTTCACATATCTGTTGACTTATTTTCTGGCACCACAAATCTTCTACTTGCGTTTCTTTTATTTCATTGAGGAGATTAGGTTGAATTTCCAATCTGGCCACTTGACTTCTTATCACCTCAATCTGTTCCCTTTGAAACTCTTTCTGTAACTCTATCTGAATGGTGAGATGAGCTATGACAATCTTTCTACTCAAGACATTGGCTACCACATTTGCTTTACCCGACTGATATTTAATATCACATTCATAATCTTTGACTAGCTCCAATCATCTCCTTTGTCTCATATTCAAGTCTTTCTGAGTGAAGAAATATTTTAGACTTTTATGGTCGGTGTAGATATTACATTTAACTCCATATAAATAATGCCTCCAAATTTTTAAAGCAAAAACCATTGCTGCTAGCTCTAAATCATGGGTAGGGTAGCATGTTTCATAATCTTTTAACTGTCGAGAGGCATACGCTATCACCTTACCCTTTTGCATCAGCACGACTCCCAAGCCATTGTGCGAGGCATCACAATAAATATCATAATCTACACCTTCCTCTGGTAATACTAAAATAGGAGCTGTAGTCAACCGTCTTTTTAGCTCTTGGAAACTCTTCTCACAAGCTTCAGTCCATAGAAAAGGAGTTCCTTGTCTGGTAAGAGCTGTAAGTGGCTTGGCTAACCGGGCAAAACCTTGAACAAACCTTCTGTAATAGCCGGCTAGCCCTAAAAAGCTTCTGATCTCTTTCACAGTCTTCGGCCTCACCCATTCAAGTATTGTTTCTACTTTACTGGGGTCCACAGCTATACCTTCCTTAGTAACCACATGTCCCAAAAATACTACTCGATCCAATCAGAATTCACACTTAGAGAATTTGGCATACAATTTCTTTTCTCTCAATCTTTGTAGCATAAATCTTAAGTGTTCGGCATGTTCTTCTTCTGATCTGCAGTATATCAAGATATCATCAATAAATACCACCAGGAATTTGTCAAGGCAATCATGAAATACTCGATTCATTTAATCCATAAAGATTGCTGGAGCATTAGTCAATCCAAAGGGCATTACCACAAACTCGTAGTGCCCGTAGCGAGTCCGAAAAGCTATCTTTGGAATATCTTGCTTTGCAATCCTCACTTGGTGATAACCCGATCTCAAGTCAATTTTGGAGAACACAGAAGCTCTTTTCAATTGATCAAATAAATCATCAATTCGAGGCAACGGGTATTTATTCTTCACTGTCAGTTTATTCAACTCCCTGTAATCTATGCACATACGGAGCGACCCATCTTTCTTTTTGACAAATAGTATGGGTGCTCCCCAAGGAGAATGGCTAGGTCTAATAAAACCCTTATCTAAAAGTTCTTGCAACTGTTTCTTTAATTCTTGTAATTCAGCTGGAGCCATTCGATAAGGGGCTTTTGAAATTGGGGCTGAGCCAGGTTCTAACTCGATGCTAAACTCCAACTCTCTCTCTGGAGGTAAACCTGGTAGCTCATCAGGAAGGACATCTGGGAAATCTTGTACTATTGGGACATCTTGAACACCCAATCTTTGAACATCATGCTCATGTACCACATGAGCTAAATATCCCGTACATCCCTTTTTCAATAATTTTTATGCTTTTACATTACTGATCATCATACTAGGTTGATGGCCCTCTCCGAAATTAAAGTGATCTCCATTATCGAGTTGGAATCGAGCCTTTTTCTTTCTACAGTCAATCTCAACTTCATATCTTTCTAAGAAATCGATGTCTAAGATAACATCAAAATCGGGCATATCAAAGACAATCAAGTCCACTTTTAACTCTCTCCCATGTATCACTACCTTCTGGTCTTTTAATCACATTCCCACCATCTGGCATCTCAATTCTAATGGAATGGGTAGATCTAACAGACACTAAACCTACCCTTTCAATAACCCCTGGTGTAATAAAGGAGTGTGTAGCTCCTGAATCAATCAATGCATATAAAGAAATAGAGTGGAAAAAGAGCTGACTAGTAACTGCAGATGGACTAGCCTCCGCCTGACTATGAGTAGCCGTATAAACCCATGCATTAGTACCTCTCCCTGGTTGCACTGGTGGAATTAGGCTTTGTGGTGGCTGTATATGAACTGGCACTTCGGTACTTTGGCAATCCTTTGCTATGTGCCCTAGCTGTCGGCATCTATAACAAATCACCTGTTTCTGCTGGTACCAACATTCCCCACTATGACGTCTCCCACAAATCTGACATTGGGGAATATTTTATTTTCTAGGCTTCTTGTCACTCTTCCAGCCTTTTCTACTTGCTTTTGACTGAAATTTTCTTTTTCCTCTATTGTTTCTGAAACTGGCATACCGAACTTTTTCTCTATCAGTCATAGGAAATAAATCCATAGTATTTTCCACCTGCTTGATCCATTCATCAGCCACTAAAGGATCTTTAGTACCTTTAAATTCAGGAGGGGTATGCTGATTAGGTAAGGAATAAATGGGCTCAAGTCGTCTTTGAGCTCTAATTTCTCCTCTCCCTTCATTCCTCATTTCATTTCTGATTTCTTCTATGACTTCCTCACGAATCTCACTTCTAATCTCATCTCGGATGGCATCTCTGGCTATATTTTCAGGTGTGGGTCTATCTTGACTCTCAGTCAACACCTGACAGACTATATCTCATATTTCTGCTAGCCCAAATCCTGAACCAACTGACGAGGCAGGGTTAGACGGTTCTCCCGTCTCTCTCTGAATACCCCTTCCACGACCCCGTCCTCGTCCTCGTCTTGTGGTACTCATCATCTAATAACTGCATAAGTGTAATTACATAATATTCTATTATTTGAATACAGGTAAAGAAAATAACTTACTACAGTCGATTCTCGGGAGCTGATCTGTGAGACATGAGGGGCACCTGTGTAATATTAGAATGCAAAACCATATATATATTGTATTATATTACCACACATTATATTATATCTTCCTTTAAGCGCCCAAAATCGCGCTCTGATACCAAAAATGTAACCTCTCCTAACCATTGGGTGTGTTACAGAAAAACGGCATGAGTTCCCCTATTTTAGAGGGCCCGGAGAAATTTTTTTCTTTTTCATTATGCCCTGTAACACTCCCAATTTGTAATTCACACAAACCAGTCCTACCAATCGACTGGATTTTTATCAACTTAATCACAATTAGTAAAATAAATACATAATACTAACAATTATAAAAATTATCACCCACAGAAACTTTGTAATCAATTTTCATAACTAGCTGTATATAAATATATACATATCCACCAATATCTACATCAAGTATGTATATATATATAGACATATATTCACATATACATTAAAACATATATATATATTAATAAAAATATGGTGCCTTCCTCCCTTAGCCTCATGTCTCATTAATGCTCCCCGGGAACCTTCGCTGCATTTCTTTACCTGTAAAATATTAAATTAAATGGAATGAGCGACTATGGCTCAGTAAGAAAATCATACTCAACACTTCAAGCATTTTATACCAGTATTGATCTTTTCTAATTTTTTTCATACTCAGCGTGTCTGAACTATTTACAACAAAATAATTGACACAGAACACGCATTTAACACATATTATTATTCTTTTCTTTCACACATTTATTCCTTTTCTTATTATCCAGATATGATTCACTCATTATGATTTATGCATGTATGAGTGTCATGACATTTCTATTTTCTGATCGTACATCTTTCTCAACTCTTTATCAGCCACACAGGCTTGTATGCATAATTCTAATGCAAATGACTTTCATAAAATATTTACTAATTTGTTTCTCTCTCTTTCTTATTGACTGGTCTAGACTACATATGACAGTACTTGCAGTCACCATACAAAGTATAATTCTCTCTTACACGCATATTTTTTTCTTTGTTGTCCACACAGTACAGCTAATATTTTTCATTGCTGTCCACACAGTACAGCTGATATTTTTCTTTTGTTGTCCACACAGTACAACTGATATTTTTCTTTTGCTGTCCACACAGTACAACTAATATTTTTCTTTTCTTTGCTGTCCACACAGTACAACTGGTTGTCCACACAGTACAACCGATTATTTTATTTGCTGTCCACACAGTACAGCTGGCGTGTAAGGATTTTAAGTATGTTTTCTACTTTCCTGTATCATATGAGTCATTATGAAAGCATGCATGACTTAGAAAATATTTTTCCTCTTTCTTTATTTTTTTCTAAATCATGCATATGTTATAATTCCTCATGTATGCATATATAACCATATTATGAGATATACCCATTCATTGTTTTCCCTTATTCTTTTCATTCCTTCTCAAATATCATATTATTTTCTCATGCATTTATATATATATCATGCCTCAAATTAATTTTAATTATACAATATAAGCTTAATATAAGGGTTATTTAACACATTTTATGCACATAATTAAGCAAAATTAACCTATATCACATAAAATGACATTTTTACCCTTATGGCCAAAATTACCTTTTTACCCTTATGGCCAAAAATTACATCATGAATCCTAATGAATTTCTTTATCCTTTTAAGCATAAATCACCTTAATTCTAATACCTTACATACTGATATAAGTAAAGGTTATTTAAATAACCTAACTCAAATTTACTTCAAGTATGTAAAGTATGAAATTCTTACATTTTCTTTGCCAAATAGGTGATTTAAGCTTATTCACCTTCTTTTCTTCTTCTTGGCAACCTTAATCAACCAAAAATATGATCATCCATCAAACTCCCAAATTTCACATATCTTAAAAATTAAATTTCTTACCTTAGAACTGACCAGAATTGACAGATCTATACTTTTTATAACTGGGACCTCTGGAAATTAGGTGATTTAGCTAGGTTTTTGGACGAATTTTGGTTAAGGGAAAGCTTTAGCTTAATTTCATGGAGTTCTCCGCTAAAAATGGAGAAGATGAATAGATTATATAATTTATAAGCCTTTTGGACCATTTTGCCCTTAACCTTTTCCATAAATTACTATTTTATCCTTAGTCAATTACCAAAAACCCTTAGCACCACCATATAATTTCAAGTGTGCCCTTCAATTTTAATTCCCACTTTGTCCCTTGAATCTTTATAAAATAACCATTTTACCGCCTTTGAAAAATATTGCTCATTTAGCAGTTTTTTATAATTCTTTTGCAATTTCTTTACACAACAAGTTATAAAATCAACTCTAGGGGTAATTTTGGAAGTGGAGTTTACTGACACACCTGAATTCGGATGTTACAAGTGGGAAAGTGCAAAGGATGTTTAATTTAATGAAACCATCATCCACATCAGTAAAACTTAACTATAACATATAATTGAATCTTTTACTAGCCCTTTGCAATAGCACACCCCTTTACTCCAATAAGGAAAGTTATAACATTTGTGTCTACATTGTGTGTTAAATATGTAAGAAAATTGTTAAGCATATTTGTGTCTTTGCAATAGCAATTTTGTATTATGCTTTTGTTGAGGTACAAAAATGTAATGGTTTGTAAATATGCATTTTTTATATTTTTTTATATATAATTTATCAAAAGACCCTATTAGTTGTTTCAAGACATTTTTTTACATTTATTGCTATAATAAGTGACCTTAGAGATGATTATAAGAACGAGACATATTGTAACACCTACGGGTACAGTCAAAGGTATTTGAGTCTTTTTTCCTTTTATTTGAATTGTATTTGCATGTTGTAGCTTTTAATGTGTGTAATCATGTATGATGAGAAGGGTAGAATTGGCATTTCCCATAGAGTGTGCCAAAATGATTAAAAAAACATGATGCACGGTTGTGTGTAGGGCTGGATTCGAGGCGAGCTTTTTCGGGCTCGAAACGAGCTTAGCTTGAACGAGCCCGAAACGAGCCTATTATAAGCGAACACAAATATGAACACGAGCCGAAGCAAAAATCAAGAAACGAACGCGAGCCTGAACCCGAGCAGAAGAATACTTGGCTCGGCTAGCTCGACGAGCTGAGTTGAGCTCGTTATTAATATGCTGGCTGGTGGTATTATATGGCCTTCTGCGTTGACTTTATATTGTGCAGCTACATAAAAAAGCTTGCTTTGCTGGCTTCTCTTAAAAGCAAAAACACTGCCGTTTGGAAGCAATTAAAGTAAAACAAACCTAATTAGTTTCCTTTTATTTTTTCTGCTATTCTTCTATGTTGAAAATAAACTAAAGCTAAACTATGCTGTTGCCGCCCCTCTATTTGCTCACACACAGTTGAATTGAAACACCAATCAACCACCACGATTGCAACGCTGTTCAGTTGCCGACAAGGTTTTCCACCTTTCTTTACTGAGTTGTTTATTTTATTTCACATTACAAAAATATTTGCATTCCACCATTCAGAATTTTTTATTTTGTGGAGCAAAGGATTACCAGAATTCACAACCTTCAAGTAATGTTACTGGAATTTGGTAATGCAAAACTCAAGTAATGTTACTGGAACGTGATGTGTTCTGGTAGTATTTCCCCTATTCAAACCTTGGTGATATTTCTTGAAATCTTTATGTAGAACCCAACAGCATATTCGGATTGCATACTTGGATTGCATGCAGAACCCTAGTTGCATATTTGGAATAGAAACTAAATTTAAACTTAGGAAGTCTTTATGAACATAATAAAAAGAACATATTCCTTCTGGCTACTTCATGCCAATTATAACTAGTACTCTCAGTTTTCCATTACAACTTTAACCATAACTTCTACTCTACTTACTGTTTTGAATAAGACAAGACTTTATTGAAATTCCTTATTTCTAGAGTATGTGGCTTTTTTAAGAGATCACTTATTAATTGAATTTAAGCTTATAGTGGCATTAGTGTGTTTATTATTAGAGAAGATAATAGAGTGGTAAAATAGGTTGTAAACTACAGTGTCTATGTGAGTGTATGGAAGTGAAGATAAGAAAAGGGTGATGGAGAAAATAGTTTGTCTGCTGTTTTGTCGATAACTCAATGCATTTGAGAATATTATAGGAATTTCTTTTTGAACATTGGGTTAGGTACATTTGCACTATACTGTTTGCTTTTGGTAATTTTTATTTTATTTTGTATACAAAATGTGTAAAACAATTATAAAAAGGCCCTTAGGAATAACAAATTGCTTATTTGAGTTATGGTGATTTCATTTACAATTATTCCTAATTCAGTGATATGTTTCTTTATTAAGAAACTTAGAGATATCATTTGGTTTTCAGCATTTTGTTCTCGAGGAGAACATGTTGGAGGTTGACTGCCTATGTGTGACTTTTGAGGTTGTCTTGAAAGCATCTGGTCATGTTGATAAATTCACAGACCTCATGGTTAAGGACGAGAAAATAGGAACTTGTTATCGTGCTGACCACTTGCTTAAGGATTTTTGTAATAAGAAGCTTCAGAAAGACTTTAGCATATCTGCAAAGAAGGCTGCTGAACTTATACATATGCTTGCAGTTTTGGATAATCTCTCAGCTGAAGAGCTGGGTGCAAAGATCAAGGAGTATGGTATCATAGCTCCAGACACAAAAAATCCACTTTCTGATCCATATCCATTCAACTTAATGTTTCAAACATCAATTGGCCCATCTGGTTTACTCATTGGGTAAGTGTTCTTTCAGCTATATAGTTTAAACTAACTCATTTTCAATGGAAATACCTCATCGTAAAAATATCTGCATATCTTTATGTATGTGAAATTACTAAAAATATATGCATATCTTTATGTATGTGAAATTGCAAAACGTATTTATTATGAAATTGCTTATATGGTTGTCTAATCCTTTATATTTTTCTGTTTCACTGAAAATATTTGCTCCTATAAGAAATTTATATGTATTTTAACTGCTGACGAGCCTAGAATACGAGCCCAAGCCCGAGCCAAGCGAACTCAAGCTATTAGATACAAGCCCGAGTTAGATGCGAATCAAGCACGAACACTTAAATTATAAAGTGAGCCGAACATGAACATATGTTTTGACGAGCTCGACGAGCCCACAGCGAGCCAAAAATCGAGTTGACTAAAAAAGAGTCGAAAATAAGCTAAATAGTGTTCGAGCTCGACTCGGCTTGTATCCACCCCTAGTTATGTGTGTCATGGTACAAACCCATTCATCTAATTTAAAAAATAGATAAAATGGTTTTCAAGGATCGTAGATCATGGTTTTTGCCACAAAATTGCAGGGATAACTATACCATTTGGGCACACGGTCGCTTATGGCGTTATTACACCAAAATAAAAGAGGTTGCGTGGTTTGTTTGACTTTTTCTTTTTCTTTTTCTTTTTCCATATTTTCAATGTCAAAATAGCGAGGAAGGAGAGGATTTTGGAGCAGTCAAGACTACCCAATAGCTACGTGAAAACTTTGCTTATCATTGGAAGTGCGATAAGTATAGTGACTTGTTTTTGGTTCTTGAAATTGTTGGTTCTAATCTCAGCTTTTGGTAGTTTTATTGGTGTGAATGATATTGTTTCATTGTTTAGTTAATGTTATTAATCATAATGGCATGCTAATTTTGGAATTATATATAAGGTTATTTGTATGAAGTAAAGTTATCTCTAATTACGTATACATTAGTGTTGGGTTATATGATGATCACCATGCGTAGTGATTTAGTTAATGAAATGGAATGATGTTTGTGTTGGCTTAGAAGTAAGTTTCAGAATGGTATAACTTGAGTACAAATGTAGGATTTTTCTTGATTTGACGAAAAAATGCAGAAACTATTAGGTCATGAAACTATAGATCGCGATAGACTTTCGTGTCTAGTAGAAGACATGCTTGTATGTTCCTTAAGATAGAGATAAAATCCTCGTGTGTCAAGGGATGAGCATTAGGTGTTTAGGTCAAGGGCAGAGATGTGGTTTGGGTTACATGCTTGTTCATGATAGTTTAGACACATACCTATGTGTATAAGATAAAATTGTCTTGACTTTTGGAATCAAACTTTATTGAACGTTGATGAACTTTAAGTCAATGCTAGTCAAGGTTAGGGATACATAACTGTTCTTCTAGGGATGAACACCTGTGTATCTTTGCATAATTGATACTGAGTGTGTATGGAGTAGCCACACTTGTTCATGGTTGTTGAAAAGATAATTTTAACCCTATAAGTTTTGAACATAGGGAATGATGTTTGAAAGGCCTTAACAAAGGAAAAAAACGATTAATTAGATATTTTAGAGGTGCTCGATTATGTGGAAGATGACACAAACCCTGACCAGAGCATATTTGAGTTAAAAAAAAAACAAAGCAATATATATCACTTTAGCCATCTAGTTGTGTGTAGAGTGGTAGTTAAAATATTAAGGCTATTTGAAAGACATAGATAACCATGAGATATTATGCACTCAGTGTCTTAGATTCTAGGACGTTCATGCACATACTTGGCATTGGGACGCCTTAGCATTTAGAATGCTTATACGAGACAAGGAGAGACTTAAGGTTTGACTTCTCATGTAAGTAGGGTATCCTTAGCCTAAAGCCTGACTAATAAGTATATTTGGTGTACTTTTATGATAGACATCTAGGTTGTTTATGCTTTCACTCAACATCTGGGATACAAATACACATCATTTGGTATTAGTAATTTAGGATGACACAACCAATAGAGTTATGACATAAGTATACCAAAATAGTTTCAATGGGCATATAGGATGTCAAGGAAACATCTAAGAAGACCACTTCGTGATATATTGATGGAACACATTTATTATGAAATATATTGTGTGCAAGGTGCTAGAAGATCACTTATTGAGTATTTTCATTTACCATGTTCCTTATTATGGTTTTGTGGGTAGACTTGTGGTGTTGGTGTTTTACCATTTGGGATAGTTATTATGTATTGTTGACTTATATATTGTTATTTTTGCACTATTGATATTTTATTTGATTTTCAGACACTTTATATTGTGGATGATTTGGCTTATTTTTTTATTTATAATATCAAGGTATTTCTAGTGTTTGTGTTTACACCTTTTTACACGTTGTATGTTGGGATAAATGTAATGTCATGTTTTTTAATTTCCACTATTTGTTTAGAAAAAGTTTAAGTTAACACATTTTTTTAGGTCTATATTCTTGGTAGAAGTATGTATCTGAGGAAATGTGTTACACATATAATTTATGAATTGTTTAAATTGTTGTAATTTTATTTTTTTATTTAAGTGATTTTCTATTTTGGGCAAAAGTGTAGGGACTAGATATTTTATGTCTAATATTTTGTGACTCAAGAAATGAACAAAATATTTTATCGTCAAATTCACCATCACCATTAGAACAAACAATCCAAATAGAACAAGAAAGAAGTTTTTTTTTTTAATCATTAACTTAAATTTGGCAATGATAATAGAAACATTGGATTTTCTAAAGATATAATATAACCATGTATACTGACTAAAGTCATCAATAATAGAAAAATAATATTTAAAGAAAGACAATGATGGGATAAGAGTATCATCTTATACATCAAGGTGAAGAAGCTTGAAAGGGCTCCAAACAATGTAAGTATGTTAAGAGACAATAATTTTTACCAAGAGGACACACTTGACATATCGATAAAAGATCCTATGAATGACGAACTAGGTTGAACACTAAAGCAAGTATAGCCTTAAACACCATGGATGATGGATGACCAAGGCGATAATGCTAGACCTCAAATGGAACATGAACATACAAATAGGTTGTAACAACAAGTGGAGATAATTGATAAAAACCATTACTATTATGACCAAAAAGAACAACTTATCTCGTCCATTTGGCCTTAATCACAAAACCAAATAAGTTAAAAAGGCAAACCAAATTAGTATTTATAACATGCCTCCCTAAAAGTACTATTCATCGAAGGAGAAATGTTACAAATTAATATTCGGAGCGTCTATTTTTTTCTTTTTAAAAATACTTTAAAATAAACGCATCATTAAAAGTGTTTAGGAAGTATTCCAAGAAAACTGAAAATCTAAAAGCGAACAAAAGATGTATATACTCATATGAAGACTCATCTGAAAGTATCTGAAAACAGAGAGTAATCATATGCAACTGTACCATAATCTAAAAAAGTCAAAAGTCGATAAGAACATGCCACTGTATGCATGTAATATAAACTAGAGATAACCTGCTCCAGCCGGATCTACCTACACTGACCTGACCTTACCTCGCAGCCAACTCGATCACCTGTACCTGCAATCAAGAAAGAAAAGGGAGTGAGTGATAAGAACACTCAGTAAGGGGAAAGAATCAAGTAAACTATCTTTTTTTTTTCCTGTTCTAACTCACTTTTGGGACTCAACCTCACATCCTAACCTCTATAAGAGATTGAGGGGGTAATTTAGTTCACTCTTTATTATTTGGGTCATACTTTGTCCCATCTGGTGTCTATTTAATACTTTCTGGAAGCTAACTATAGGGATTTGACACTTTTCTAAGCTCAAGCTCTTTTTCTTTCACTACACTATTTCTGAATCTGAATTGAGCTCTACTGCGAGCGGACCCTACTAGGGGTCTATATCCTACTACGGACGTATCCTACTGCGGACATGCCCTACTGTGGACAGTGTAGTGTAAAGTGCCCCCTCATAGTTTATAGCATGCATGCGGGTCTTATATCTTACTAATTTTGCTTCCATTTAAATTTATTCATAACTCACTAGACATTACTCTTGGGATGACCTCTAAATCTTGAGCCCCAAATTCCTTTTCTTGCTTTTCTTTCTTTTTCTTTTCTTCTTTTCTCTTTTTTCTTTTTTTTTTTTCTCTCCTTTCTTTCCTTTCCTTTCTTTTCTTTCTTCTTCCTTTCTTTCTTTCTTTCTTTCCTGCCCAAAACTACGAAATACTGTTTATGAACAGTCATTTAGCAAGACAGCCTTCTTTTTCATACACTTTAACACCCAAATGATCTCTAATCCATACAAGCTATATATAATTGGAAAGAGGATTCAAAGAGCTTTCCAACAAGCTATAATAGCACTCATAATTCAATAGATATTGCAGTCAAAACGTGAGATAAAGTCAGTGGCAAAAACTGCCTCCCCTGCTTATTTGGTAAATCAGTCCTTGTGGTTCATGCAATATTTAACAATCCAAATGATCCCCAATTCATACAAGCTATATATCACTGAAAAGAGAATTCAAAGATCTTTCCAACAAGATATAATAGCACTCATAATTCCATAGATAAGGCAGTCAAAACGTGAGATAAACTCAGTGACAAAACTGCCTCCTCTGTTTATTTAGTAAAACAGTCCTTTCGGTTTGTACAATCTTTAACAGTCCAAATGATCTCTAATTCATACAAGCTATATATAATTGGAAAGAGGATTCAAAGAGCTTTCCAACAAGATATAATAGCACTCATAATTCATCAGATAAGACAGCCAAAACATGGGACGAACTCAGTGGCAAAAACTGTAAATATCATGCAACTTTCTGCCATGAACAAAATAACACACATAGACATCCCAAATGGCAAAACAACATTCCTCAACTTCAAATTCATCATTTATAACATAGATCCAAGGAACCAAAAACCTAAAACATGTAACATATCAAGGAGGATACCCCTTACCTTGTTTCAAGCCAAATCTTTGCAAGTTGGCTTCCTCCTCTTTGTTTTGCTTCCTTTATCACCAAGATCACTTTAAATCAATACCAAAACACACTAACATATTCACATAACATGCATATAAACATAGATAAAAGGAGAAGGAAGGAGATCTTTGGTTACCAAAGCTTCCAAGGTATTTATTCTTCTTTTCTTTCCTTACTCTTCTTGCAAACTCTTCAAATCATCCATTTTCCTTCTAAAAATGAAGAAAACAAGTAGGTAAGGGCTGGCTGATGGAGTTTTTACGGGAGAAGATGGAAATTCTTGAAGTTTCCTTCTTTTGTCTTCTTTTTCTCTTTTTATATAAAGTCTTATGTCTTTCTCTTTTTCTCTTTGTCTTTTTCCTTTTCTTTTTTGTTTTTTTTTTGCATATATATATATATATATATATATATATATATATAACACACCCATACATATATATATTTAAAATGGGAAAAATCTTAAAACAGTGTCAAAAGACATAATTACCCCTGAAATATACCTGAGGGTATTACAGTATTAAAGGTGAATTTATAAATGAACAACAAATTCTTATATAATGATGGGACACAAAAGATATCAGATAATATAACACGAGAACGAGGAGATTCAAATAGACACATAAAACCTTGATATGAAATTGAAAATGATTGACCATTCATGTTGGAAACAATTTTAACATGCCAAATCGAATTTTGTAAATTGCAGTAAACATAATTTAGCATACCCGACTTCAAGTTTACAATGAAACCTATTTGAATATGGTGTAAGGTATTGACATGAATCATTTTCACGACCCCATTTGCCCCATGTACTGCATTTCTTTAGGAGAGTTGATCTCTATGTATTTTTGGTTTTGTGTGTGGAGAAGAAGAAAAGTAAAACCTCTTTTGAAAAAATATTGTGTTCTTCTGCCTTTAGGGACTTAAGTTGGACATTTAAATAGAAGTTCAACTGCTAATAACTCCCCTACACCAACTACCCTTGGCAGTTAAAGTAAACCGAGTTGCGTCGACCCATTATAAGTGGACTCAGACCTAATATCCCCTGCTCACACATGACAAAAGACCCAAATCAAGAACTTATCCACAAAAGTCTCATTTGACAATACGTTTCATACTTGCAAATATATCATGCAACCTTGCGAGCAATCTGTATTTATGAGTTAAATACTATGCATCTATTAGGAATAACATAGTCACTTCAATCCAAATAAAACAAAATAAAGCATTAGACTCGCAGCACCTCAAACTTACTTGATAACACTAACTTCCTTTAATCATTCATTTATTATTATGTTATTTTCCTATTTATTCATGATCAAGTCTATTCTCCCATATGAGTGACATGATCAATGGACTAATGGATACACGCAATATATATAATAAGTTTTCTTCTTCTATTTGAAATTCTCAACGTAAGCGTAGCTGTTTTTCTAATCATGTTCTATAAACCAAACCGTGTATGACCATAGGTGTCAAACTAAGATAATAACATTAAGAGTAAACATTGAACAATAACAAAGAGTCAAAGGGTATCAACATGAAATAATCTTTATAAAGTCTCACACAATGAGGGAGCAAGAATTCATTCTCTCACAACTTTAACTAGTCGTTTTATTTATGAACATATGGTATGAACCATGTGCTACAGTGTGTATTTTCTCAAATGTCATTTATAACACTGTACAGATCTTAGTTGAATTATTACACCTAACTTTTAACCTGAATTCTTAATCATCTTTACACTTGCAGGTATTTATCCATATTACGAATTCATATATAACATTCATAAGTTGTTTAGATGTGGGGAATCCAAATTGGTCATTTTCAAATGTATCTATCAATGACCTTATTTTGATCAATCATCAAGACAACATTTTAAATTTGATAAATCTTTTCTTGAAAAATATGTCTACCATTGGCATGCTTTCTTAGCACCACTTTTCTCAAAAATAATTTCTCATCTTTACACATTCTTTTAACACCATTGCTCATGTCAGTTAGTCAATCTCTAACTTGTCTAACATTACAATCTTGTTGAGTTAAAAAAATGATGCGTATGTAATAAAAACCCAAGAATTTTGGGATGTAAGTTCAAATATAAAATGAACTTAAATTCATCGTTTCTGATGTTGTTCACCAGTACAATATATGAACTCAACAACTTAGCAATCATAGTCTACACAATCCAAGAAATTCAACATGTGCTAGATATACTTTTCTTGAAATAATCTTGGTCAAAGGATCAATTATCATACAATGCGTAGAGTTATACTGTACACTCATTTCTCTATTAGAAATGACATCTCTTATAATATTATATCTAATGTCAATATGTTTGGTTAATTGATAATACTCAAGATTGTTTATGTCAATAGATAACTATTGTTCTAACAATATCATCATGTTTACTCAGATTCATAAAGAATCTTTTTAACCAAACAGTTTCTTGCTCAATCACTTAACAAGTTATATACTTGGCCTCTGTTGTGGATAAGATTATACTTTGTTTCTTATCGGTCCAAGATATGGGCTTTTTTGGGGAAAGAAAACATAGCCAAAATTTGATTTGTGTTAGTCTAAATTACTTTCCTAACGGGCATCTCAATCAAACGTAAATTCGATCCTTAATCACATAAACAATAATCCACAAAACCTTCTAAAAATATATCAATATTCTAAAGATAGTCTTTTAGTGCTTTTTTCAATATTAACTTATATCGACTAATTAGCCTAACAACAAAAACAAATGTCTAGGTATGTACACACCATAACATACATAATACATTTGATAACATCTGAATAGGTAACTATTGACTTTTCTTTACTTTCACCTTAAGTTTTGGGACATATCTCTTAGCTCAATAATTCGTCATTTGATATAAGAGTATCAATGGATTCACAACTTACTATATTGGATTGTTCTAGAATCTTTTGAATATTATGCTTTTGTAACAAAGTCAAAAATTTCTTTGAACAGTTCCTTTGAATTTTAATTCCTAATATGTAATCTGTTTTCCTATATCCTATAGGTCAAAAGTATGGATAGTTACCCTTTGATGATCATCACTTACTTCAAATCATTTCTAGTTATCTACAAATCATCACACGCATTGATAAAATTATAAATTTGTCATCAGACTTCGTTACATAGACATGGTGGTCTTGATTAAACATTTTAAAGTCATAAGGTGTTAACACTTATAAAATTTCAAGTACCAGCATCTAAATGATAGTTTTAGGTCATTTAATGTTCTTGAAGCTTGCACACTTTATGTTTTAGACTTATAACAATGAGATCTATATCTCGTTTCATGCAGATTTCTTTGTCAAGTTATCCATTAAGGAAAATTGTTTTGACATTTATATGGTGTGATTCTAAATTCAAATGTATTACTACAACTAGAATCAAACATATTGAAGAAAATCTTATAAATGACGAAAAATGTTATTTTTCAAAATCTATATGTACTTATTGGGTATAGTTTTTTGCTATAAAGTGAAATTATATTTATTTATTGAGTCATTGTCTTACAATTGATTTGAGAAATCCATTTGTTACCAATAGGTTTTCGATCCAATAGTGAGTCAACCAAAACTTAGAATTGGTTTGTTTTCTACGTATTTCCTCTCATTTTCTAATAAATCTCAACATTTTTCTTAGTAATAGATGAGCTAACTTCTTTTATGATTTTAAGTTCTTCATCATCTTGAGGAGTGGATATGAAAATCTCGTTTTCAATTTAAAATGTCACTAGAGTGCTTTTAGACGTCCACTCCTATGTAATTGAGAATCATCATTCCTACTATTCGAAAAAGATTAAAACTTAATTTCAATGCTTCTACTAGGTTGAGATGAACGAAGCAAGCTATTGAGGATTATTGCTCTTACTATTTGAAATAGGTTGGAGCTCAATTGCATTTGCTTTTACTCTCTGGAATAAGTGTAGGTATTATCTCTTAGGACTCAACTAATGGTCGCTAAGATATACCTACCTTTATTCTTATCTCATCTCATTTAGATGAAATCTTTTATCAATATCACCCTTATTAAGAAAAATATGTTCTATGAATGTAATATCTTTTAATACAATTTTAGTTAATCTTCTAGCGGATTCCTTTCTAATGAACACATGCCTTTTGGAGTGTTCAGCGTATTTGATAAAGATGCATTCCTTTATTCTCAGTCTTAGTTTTTCAAAATCATTGGAAAAAACTATGGATTGATTACTGCTAGCCACTAAGGTTGTAGTCAATTAACTTAGGTTTTTTACGTAATCATAGCTTATAGAAAGTGAAAGTAACTGATTTAGTAGACACTCAGTTAAGTATATAAGTAACAGTTAACGTCATATCATCAGAAAGTGACATTGATGTTTTGCTTGTATCATTATTAACTTAACTATTTCTAATAGAGTTCAATTACTCTCTTCTGCTACATCAGTTTGCTGCAAAGTTCTTGGAATTGCTAATTGCCATACTATTTCTTTTTCATTACTCAGTTCCTCGAACTTTTTGAACAAATACTCAAGACTTTGGTCAGTTATTAAAACTCTTATTCATTTTATCTAACTGATTCTCAATATCAATTTTATATATAGTGTCTAAAACAATCTACTGCTTCTGACTCATAGAAGATTAAGTAGACGAGATCAAACTGAGCATTACCATCAACACAAGTAATGAAATATGAGATACCTTCTCAAACTTTACATTAATAGAAAAACATATATCTAAGTATATAAATTGCAAAGGAGGTCAAACTTTTATAGCTTTGTTAAATGGTTTTCTAATAGTTTTTTCAACTAAGCAATGTGCACACATAGATAGTTTTATTTATGTGAAAGTTCCTAATAAACTTTCATTAGCCAATTTATTCAATCAATCTTGGCTAAACATGTCCTAATTTAGCATGTCATATATTTGTATTCATAACTATACATATAGGAGAAGCAAATAATGAAAAACTAACATTATCATAATGTAGGGTAACAAATATCATATACCATTCAACCAACAAACCAAATCCATAGAAATACTTATTGATAAAACACTTAGAGAAATTCAAATTATTTCCCAGTTTAAGAAGAATAAGTACTTTGACCAAAATTCATTGAATATTTGGAGCATACTGGATTTCATATAGGTATAAGATTTGACCACCTCGTGAAACTCATTTTCTCATGTCTATATCTCTTAATATAACTCTTGTATTATTACCTACATACATCTAATTCACCTTCTTCAGAATTTGACAGAAATCCACTGAAGATCTTCTATCATAAGCTTTTTGTTTAATAGCTTTTGAGTCTATAATCTACATAGGATAATACTTAGTTAATATCATAGTACTGAAATTAAAGTTTCACCACTTTAGATAAAATGAGACAATATCATTTTTAGCTCCATTCATTTACGGGCAAAATAACTTTCATTGCTTTTATTGCAACGATTCATCTTGTTTCTATCTCTTCGTCTAGTACTTTTTCTACTCTCCTGATTCAATTCCTTTTTCTTGTTCTTTGAGCATTATACGACCTCTTTCCCATATATAGACTTAGGCCACTTACTTTTGAGACTTGACTTTATAAAATATGCATGAAGGGCGTTTGTCCTCTAGTTTTATATGGCAAGAACTATTAAAAAAGGTTATGCACTTATATACACTCCCACTTTCAGGAAGAAATTTCTTTACTAAATAAACTTATTGTTGAATTATCAAGTTGCGCCTAGCTGACTTTAGTTTTATAATCATATTTGACATTATATCAAATTTATGATCAACTACCTTCATTTGGGGACTGTAGTTTCTCCAAATTTTTCAATCAAAACCATATTTATGGTATATGTAGTTGAACATTATTGGTACTCGTATACCAAAGCGTTTTTTATGGAACGTGTCAAGATATCACACGAAGTGAGTCTTGCTTCTTACATGCTGGATGTGCGTCCACATCATATTTGTGTAAGACACCATTTAGGTTTTATCTCTCAGTTAGCTGCGACTCTATCTTAACCTGATCTACAACCTCCAAAGCCTTTTGCTCATCTAGGATATTATGCATCTTAAATGTCACACGTTGAAATTATTCCTATTTAGTGTCATTCTTATTCAAATTAACCATCATATCTTAGGATGTTATAGTTAATTAGATCACAGAGATATATATTAGATATAACTCAATCAATACAATCATATACATATCAATTGTCACAGTTACATATTTAAATTTAAAAGATCTCACATAAAACATATAATCAAAAGTTTACTATGTTCCCAATTATCTTTTATGACATAAATGTTTGATATTTTAAAATTCAATCTAATTACATCAATATTAATTTTAAATGAGAATTTCACTAAATTCTACTAATCTCAGAATTTTCACATTTAACATATAAAAAAAATACGATACAACAAATATATCATTTATTATGACTATGACCATTTTATCAACCCATATCAATTTTAGAGTCACTTTATTCATGATAAAGTCTCTACAAAATTTGTGGTAGGTCAAATAACCTGCATTTTGTTAATTTTGGGAATAACATCAAGGCAGTGAGTTTTATCACGTACATTACTAATTGTCGCTCTTTAGCAAACTATAATGTATCTGTTTAATCCCAAATTTTTTTTTTCAAATTCTTGTCTTAAACAAGATCACTAATTATGAGGCTAATAGTCATGCATGAATATAATTAGACTGCGTACAATCTTTTTTCCAATAAAGAGAGTGTAATAGATTATATATAGTCTCAATATACACCATTAGATCATTAGATAATCACATCATATACACAATGTGATGGTTTTTAGTCAACAAATTTGCTTGAATTAGAAACATGTATTTCAAAACATCAATATGTGTTTTTGAGAGTTGGAATGAGGTATTACATGTCTTTACGCGCCAAAGGACCAATGGAACACATTCCATATGCAAATCCCACGCTCCGAAAATAGTTTTCACATGCCCACACGCATTGAATAACATTGTTTATGCATCTTCATAAGCCAAAACAAAGTTCTACGTGCCTTCACACGTCAAGTTGACATTACAGGAACTTCTATGTATCGAAACAAATCTTGCACATGCATTCATGCATCGAGATTGAGCCACATGCATTACCACACATCAAAAGTAGATGTTCACGTGCCTTCACACAGTGAGGATCAACTTTGACCATTGACCATTGAAAATCATCTAACCTGTAAGTTATGATCCAGGTCAGATCACTCAGTTCACTAGACGAGTTGACCACTGATCAAAGGGTTTTGACTTACTTGTTGATCAACAAGTCGGACAATTGGGTTTTCAAATTCGATTATGACTTGCCACCTTCTAATCATTGTTCGACGACATAACCATAGGGTTTTTTTGGAAGTTCTTCTCAGATCAATGGAGACTTCCAACGTCGTTGGATTATGGTGATACAATAGCTTAAAGAACATGACATGGGTCAGGATTTTTGGCTCGATTTTCATAAATTCTAGTGTTAATTTGACTCGATTTTAATTTTAATGCATGTAATGCAATTCTAAGCAATCATTCAACATGTTTCCCATCACCAATTGCATACAATTTTGGCTAAATTTAATTTGTGCCTAAAACAAATTTTAATAAAAAGTTTCAATCTAAAATAAAAAATGGAAATTATAATTTCACAAAATGTATGATTTAATTTATAGAATACATGACATATTCGCAACCTACACTCTAATACCAATGTTGGAAACAATTCTAACATACTAAATCGAATTCTATAAATTACAGTAAACATAATTTAATGTATCCAACTTCAAGTTTGTAATGAAGCCCATTCGAATACAATGCGAAGTGTTAATGTGAGTCATTTCCATGACCCTATTTGCCCCACATACTGTATTTCTTTGGGAGACTTAATCTCTATGTAATTTTAGTTCTGTGTGTGGAAAAGAAGAAGAGTAAAACCTCTTTTGGAAAAATATTATGTTTTTCTACCTTTGGAGAGGTAGTTTGGACATTTAAATAAATGTTCAACTGCCAATAACTCTCTTACACCAACTGCCCTTGACAGTTAAAGTAAACTGGGTAGGGGTGACCCGTCATGGGTGGACCTAAACCTAATAATTTCCAACAATCACAAAAGGCATACTAGCATAAGGTTGAGGAGAGGACAATACAAAAACATTTGGTCTCATGTGATGTGTATAATTAGAGCTTGAAACCTAATGCAAGTTAGACGGATCACATATGAACAAAATAGGAAAATGAGTGGTCATTGTATCTACTATATAAACAAAATACCTTATTGTGGATAAACACAAGCGAAATGTCCATGTTTGTCACAAATTTGACAAACACCTTGAAGAAGAACATTAACCAAAGTTAGGAGCAAAGGAGATTGATATGAGGGTTTTGGTTATTATTGATGAGTAGATTGACCACTATAGCCATACCTACTATTATTATGACCGTGAGAGTGAAAGTCACACTTGCTAGAAGAGCTGGATTAACTAGATGATTGTAAGGAGGATCTAGCAACAACAATAACAACAACTAGAGAAGATGTACTAAAGTGTTTTAGTTTAAGGTGTTTTTCTCAAAGGAGAAGATCATGCAGTTCATCAAAGATATTGTATGAGAGAAAATGTAGGGAAGTGATGAAAGGCTAGTATTCGAGATCTAAACCATCAATACATACTTCATAAAATTAACATGTAGAATAGGAAACTTGACTATAACAAGTGAGTAAAAAATGAACTTGATATCAATGAGATAATCATTCATTTTTTCATTGAAAGCTTTTTGGAGAGTACGTAACTTGTGACCGTAGATTAATCTCATAAACTAGATTTAGACGTCGGTCAAGAAGAGACCATGCTTCAGCAACGGTAACATAAGGCAACAATGAAGAATAAATAATTGTGGGTGATACCGTTAATTTAATCGAAGTCAAAACTACTTTATTTGCTCGTAACAAATGAAAATGAGTCAGATTAAGAGTACTATAATGAAGAAAAGGTAGTGGAGGTTGCATATCATTGACAATTCTTTTATGCAAACTTTAAATGGCAAGAACATCAAGAAACTGAAATTTCCATATGCGATACGTATTGTGGACTATGAGCAAAGAAAAAAACTTCCAATGTTCACTTTTGTAGGGAATAAAGATAGTGGAGAATAAGAAGAACCCATAGTAATAAAACTAGTAACAACATGAGGATAATACGATAGGGCAAAAATAATGTGACATCTATTGATGGAGTACAAGGTTTGTGGTGTTAGAAGTAATGGTTACCAACAATGAAAACCCAAGAAGTGGATTATTGAGAGACACTATAACTAGAGGTATCTTCAAATCGACCATGAAGGAGCATTACTAAAACGGTCAAAAGTTAAAATTGTTTCGGTGGAGGAGTCATAATAAGAGCAAGTGCTCTATCGAGTGAGATGGTGACAAAGACATGATACAACATAGACAACAAGTTGAGACTTTTCCTGGCAAAGATAACACAAAATACTTCCTTGATCTTGGGAAGAATTCATGGTGACAAAGACACCTGATACCAACGATGAGACAAGAAGAACGTCATATGGCAATTGTGTCAAAAAAGAGAGAGAGGTTTGGAAAGAAAACTTGGGTTGATGTCAACTTAGTCTTAGGTAGAGAATGTGACTAGAGATGGAGAAAGAAGGTTGTCAAAAAGAAATTTGCAAATCGTTAGGGGTGAAAGGTAAAGTTCAAAAGTTTGGGGGGTAGCTAAAGGAAAAATATGAAACCCTAAATTGAGGGAGAGGGGAAGGGGAATTTATTTTTCAAAACTGAAAATTTTGAGTCTAGGGGAAGGAGGCAATTTTCAAAATTGAAGGGCACATGAAAATATTTACTGTTTTGATACCATAAAGAATTATGAATTAAGTTGTGAATCAAATGAATATTATTGACAATATGTTGTACAATTTATAATATTATGATATAGTTGGAAAATGGAATCTTAATCTTATGAAATAGGAAAAATAACATATAATAAATCAGAATCATATTAAATCAGATCGAATCAAAATCAAATAAGGGTCAAATTGAATAAGAATCCAATCAAAGTATATAATTTCATTTAACTACCATATCACCCTCGAACAACATTTCTTTTGTCAAATTCTCTGCTTTGTCTAGTTAACTAGCTTTACCGTAAAGGTCAACCATGCAGGCATAATGCTCTACCTCAGCTTGGATTCCATACTTGTCTTCAGGGAAACAAAAAGTTCTTCAACTTCTTCAACTAATCTGCCATGTCCACATGCATCCACATAAGGAACCAACAGCGACGACAGAGGTGGAATATGATGGCATCATAGAAATCATGGTGGATTGAACTAAAGACAAAAGACCAGCTGATAACGTTGTTAATTGTTATTATTTTGAGTTCTAATTCCCTTATGTTGTGTGAAAATTTAATTCAATCTAATGAAATTATTTATCTTTTGCACTTAAAAAACTTTGAATACTTTTGGAGTAAATAGGGCCAAGAAGATTAAAAATTGGAGTAGACCTGTTAATCTACAAAATCCGTGATGCTGACTAGGCGTGGGCACGTGAAATGACAAAAGCAGAATTCAAAAATTAAATCTAGATATCTAGATCAATTAAAAAAGTCCACAAAATATCAAGATTTGCTTTCTAGAAAAGAGATGATTATTAGCTGGAAAAGGGGATTAATTGAGATAGATAAGAAAGAATATTTTTGGAGAAAGGATATACATTAAAATATATATATTTTCCTTTCTTTTTGGGAATATATGTATTACCTTTGCTTGACTGGATTAAGAGATTAGTATTATCTTTTATTTCCAGAGTTTAGTAGGGAGAAAAATATATTTTTATCTTTAGTTTGCTGGGATTGATCATTGTAATTGGCGGCAACATTTTTCTAGATTTGTGGCTTGCTTAGGATGGTTTATAGTGGCTAAACCCTTTTCTCTTGGTTGAAGGAATCTGAAACCATAGAACTACAAAAATTGTGAGATTAAGTTTTGTTCTTTAATGTATCTTTTAATTATTCAAGTATTGATTATTTTCTTGGATTATTTACTATGATTGTATTAGTTGATTGCTAAGGCGTGTGATTAGTTTATTGATTGATATGCTCTAATGCTATCTTTAAATGTTGTATCCGTAATTCTTCAATCCATCTAATCAAAGTGGCAACTGAGATTTACTGTTTGCTGCGTTAGAAATTGTAATTCCTAGGGAAAATATTCAACTAGATTAAATGCAACGTTGTACGTTTGTGTTGTCTTGCTTCGTTGGTCTTTCTAATTCTTAATGCTATTATTTAATTAAATTCGAGATCGTATTCGAGTTGTTAATTAATAAGGGTTCACTAAAATACATGTTTTTAGTTAACTAATCGTAAGAAAAGACAAGTAATTAATATCACAACGAATATTTGAATAATTAATTTGATATTTTTGGTATCGATGATCAATTGTAGTTCAATGGTGGATGTAAATGTAGACTAAAGTTTGTTTAATTAATTATTATTTTAAATTATTTGTTTGAATTTTTATTTACTGATTTTAATTATAATTCACGTTCAATTTAAAACCCCCCTTATTTTTTTGTTTCAATTTATTTATGATGACGTACTAATTGAAACTCTTTGAGAGAACAATCTTTACTTTCCGTTATTATATTTTTGTTGTAAGAATTTAAGATTTTAATTTGGATATCCACGGCTGTATTTACCACTTGCTAAAGGAGAGGATATGGTCCATGTGGTCCACTGGCTTGAAAGAGAGCATCAGAGGTTATGGTGGTCGGAGCAGTCATGAGTAAATTATCCATTAGAAAGTCATAGAATGGTTTGAAAAAAATGAGAATCAATAGAGAGAAACAATCATCGGCAATTAAAATCACCGATAGATGAGTGATCGAAGTGGCAGGCAAAGGTTGATAAGAAAGATGACTAAAATCAAGATAACCCCTGGAAGCAAATCACGCAAAGGCAACCCAATTGAGAGGATTTTCGATAGGGATACTTCAACATCGTTGTTGACGAAAGAAGTTGGATCTTCAAACACGAATCTTATGGACTTTTTGGAAAAGATTGCAAAAGGCTGGCAGAGATTAAGGATTTCTTAGCTGCTTGTATTGATTTTTGGGTTAATTTATATGGGGTTGGGGTGAATCTTTTATAAAGCGGTTAGGGTGATGTACGATGTTTTTAAAAATATTATTAAAGGTATGATTTATATTAATATTGTATAAAGTAACAAAAACATGCACTGACTATTAAATCTAGCCTCTCATTTTGACGAATGAATGAGAAAATAAAAAACTCTCCTTACATCAAAGTTCCCGTGGGAAAATGAACAGGTTTCTAAATGGACTTGCCTGGACAAGAAATCTCATTAATAGAAAATTTTTCTTCAATTTGATTTTTTCAAGCAGTTGTGCTTCACACTTATAATATAAAACAAGCATTTTACTTTTATGATTTCTGTTTATCTAAAGTGTTTTTCAATCTGATCATATTAAGTATCGATTTGATGTATTATTAAACTGAATTTTTTACTAATTAATTAATTAAACTTTTAAATTATTAACATTTTTAATTCTTTTTTTCTTCTAAGGCACTTAGAAACATGTTCCAAAGCCATTTATTTGAAAAAAAAAAATATCTTTTGGTATTTGAAATCTAGAAAATAGAAAATACTCTTTTAAACTACTGAAAAAATTATATATATAAATAATACAGACAAATTTATATATAAATAATAATATATTATTATATAATTAAATATTTATTATTTATATCTCTAATATTATTTTCAAACTAACAACAATTAATCTATAAGATTCACATTTATTATTAATATCATTTTTTAAAAATGTTTTACTAATAATATCAATTAAATTAAATACAGATTATATGAACAGAAATGCCATAATATAAGAATCTAAGTGTTGTATATTGATTTCATGGTAATAAGTAAAACATTTATGATTTTACTAAGTGCGTGCAAGAAATCTTACTTATTTAGTAAATCATTCATTACCCACCAAAAAAAACAAAAATGTAATCTTACTTATTTAATTATTTTCATTGAATTAGAATCATTCATTTTTCTTAATTAATCCTTAATTTATTTATTTGAGTATTCTGATATAAACACGAGATTAACGGCAGGAAGGTAAACGTTATATAATGAAAATTTCTGCCGTAGAATTAAAACCTCCATTGATTAGGGTGACCTTAAGGCCCAACCGACGACCTTTCTCTGTATAGAACAATTTCAATTAACTTGAAATTTATTAATTTAATTCATTTATCAAACTTGAAACTTTAATTTCTCAGTCAATTACACTCGCCAAACCTGCATGTTTAGCGTTTAACAAATAACGTCAACTGTTTACTTGTACAACTTAAACCACCGACCACTTTGTTTATTCCTTGAGTCTTAAATTTTTATTTTTTTTAATTTCAATTTCTTTGTCAAATACTCGTTAAACATGCATGGAGAAGCTGAAATTCTTCCTCTTCATTCATTATATGAAGCTCTTCTTTGTCTCAGTTTCTCTCCATCACAGTTCAGACTGACCTCTCTATCTCTCTTTCTAGTTTTTGTTCTTTCTCCCCAAATACCTTCCAATACTTGATGTCCAACCCAGTTATGAACACTCAAGTTATGGCTTTATCTTCAGTTGAGCTTTGTCCCAAGCCGTCAATCTCTTTTGGACAAGTTAGTATACCTAAAACGAGTAAGTTAAAATCTCAATCACAATCTCGGAGATCAGCTTCCATTTTTGCAGCACCAGCTGTGAATAAGGCGATTAAATCGGCGAAAACCAGCTCAATTTTGGCTCATTTTTGGAGGGAGATTCAAGGGTTTAACAACTGGGAAAATCTCGTTGAGCCCTTGCACTTTCTTCTTCGTCAAGAAATTATTCGCTATGGTGAGTTTGTTGCTGCATGTTACAAGGCTTTTGACCTCGATGCAAAGTCGGAACGATACTTGAGCTGCAAGTATGGAAAGAAGAGCATGTTTAGAGAAATTGGCATGGAAAATTCAGGCTATGAAATCACAAAGTACATCTATGCAACTGCTGATGTCACCATCCCCATCCACAATAGCACTTCCTGCGGGCGTTGGATCGGATATGTCGCCGTTTCCTCCGACGAATCTGTTAGAAGGCTTGGTAGAAGAGATATTGTCATTGCATTTCGAGGCGCAGTGACGCACCTTGAATGGGCAGCCAATTTAATGAGCTCATTGACGCCGGCGAGGCTCGACCCTCACAATCCGAGACCAGAAGTGAAGGTCGAATCCGGATTTATGAGTTTGTACACTACAAATGAAAACAATAAGTTCGGTTTACGAAGTTGTCGTGAGCAGCTTTTCTCTGAAATATGGCGGCTTTTAAACAAGTACAAAGGCGAAGAAATGAGCATAACGTTAGCAGGTCACAGTATGGGGAGTTCATTAGCCCTTCTTCTCGCGTATGATGTCGCAGAATCGGGTTTAAACTCAATTATCGATAATCATTCAGAGATTCCAGTGACGGTTTTTTCATATGCCGGACCCAGAGTGGGAAATGCGGGATTCAAACAAAGATGCCAGCAGCTGGGAGTAAAAGTGTTAAGAATTGTGAATAGTAATGACCCGATAACAAAACTTCCGGGGTTTTTTTTTAATGAAAATTTTAGGGTTTTGGGAGGGACGACATATGAATTTCCATGGAGCTATGCACACGTGGGAGTCGAAGTCGTTCTTGACTTCTTCAATATGCAAAACCCTTCGTGTGTCCACGATTTGGAGGCACATATCAGCTTACTTAAATGCCCAAATCCTGTAGAAATTCAAAGGGAAGGTGTAGGTTTATTGAAAAAAGCAAGAGAGTGGCTCTTGATGCTCAAAGTTTTAACATGGTTAAAATTTGTTGCGGATAACATGTTGAGTTCATTGGTTCCTATAAATTCTTGATTGCCAAACGGTAAACATTGATAAACTTGTGTTATTTTGTGCACACATTGCATGCACTTTGTGGTTACTGTTATATTGTGTTTGGTCTTGGGTTTAATTATTTTAAAATATTGTTCATATTTATTTTTTGATTACAAGAATCCCCACCCAAGCCGAATCAACCCTTTGGGGATAAACCTTAAGACTAGTAATTGACTACATAACGATTAAACCATGAAAATCAAGAATTTGATCTTGATATGTTTATACTCTTTTATATATAAAATCTTTTCTTTTGTCATTCCAACTACACCTTAAGAGTTATATTGTTCAAGTTATTTATTATATTAATTGAAAATAAGAGTATTTTTGCTTTAAAAAATAATAAATAAAGATAGAATTGTAACAAAATCAACAATAACTTAGTAATTTGTTTGATGTTAAAAAGTTGGTTATACTTATTAATGTTGTTGCAAGAAATTTTGAGATTTTTTGGACTTAGTCCCACTGATGTAGAATATATTTATAGATTAACCATGTAATAATCAGATGTCCCCTTTATGTTGAATCTTCATCTGTTTTTTCCGTTACATGAGTTATTGAATACATAATCACGTTTACTACAACCATAATGACATAAATTTTGTCAACATATTGTGGCCAATCTGTATCACTTTCTCTTGCTATTAGAGCAAGTTTTGAATTTTTTTTTTTATTCAAAAGATCTACTCAGTGGTTGATTACATATTTATTATTGTTTCATTCCTCTTTTTATCCCTTAAAATGGATATGTTCCTTGAAGGTGGGTCTACCACTGGATCATCTTTGGATGAGACTAATTATCAATACTGGAAGGTAAAACTGAAGGTGTTCTTGAAATAAAATAGCAAGAAAGTATGGATTTATGTAGTTAATGGATGATCTGTTCCTAAGATGGAAGAATATGGAATAACTATTTTAAAAGCGGTGGAACTTTGGATTAATGTTGAACTAGAAATGTCAAATTAGAACTCTAAACTTGTTCATGCGATCTTTAATGTTGTTTCAATAGACCAAATGAAAGTAATTGCTAACTGTGAAGTTGCGAAAGATGCATAAGAAAAACTGACAATTAAGAATGAAATAACAGAAATCGTGAAAAAAAAAAAAAACCAGATTAAAAAGTCTCATAACATATTTTGAAAACTTAACAATGCTTAATTTAGAAAACACTATCTAATTTTCGTGCAAAATTGTGTGATGTTTCTAATGAATCTTTTATTTTAGGAGAAGTGTACGCAAATTTTAAATTGATTCAAAAGTTGTTGGGATCTTGGCCTAAAAGATTCCTTACCTAAATAACCTTAATCGAAAAATATATAAAATGTTGAGGAGATAGACTTGGATGGGCTAATTGGTTTTGTTCAAACATAGGAGCTTACTCTGAAGAGGTGGAAGAAAAAGAAGTGAGGTACAGTTCTTGCAATTAAACATTCTGTGGAATCATGAACGAATGGTGTTATAGATTTTGAAATTTTTTATGATGAAAAAAAATCAATGCTTACCTAAAAATTCGCAAAATTCCTTAGGAAAAACATTAAAAAAAAAAAAAAAATCAAATGCTGATAAAGATAAGCAAAAGTTAAATAAAAATAATTTAAATCAATTTTCTGGAGAAGGAAGTAACCCTAGATTGTTTAAAGAAAATGATAAGACAAATGGGAATTCAGTGTAGAAAGTGTGAGTAGTATGGTCAGAATCATGAGGAGTGTGCTAACACACACTACAAGGAAAAAAAAACATAGAAATGACTACTAATTTTTGTTATTACTAATTAAACATGGTTGCAAAAATTGCTCAATAGAAACTAAAATGATTCTAGTTGCAAAAAAATTAATTATAATTTTTAACCCCATATTTTCTCAGTGGAAGGAATAACAAAACTATGTATACTGAATTTTGAGTACCTAATTTATACTCAAATAATATATTATTATATGATTTGATGATTTTAAATGATATACATAATATTGCTCATGGAAGGAAATAGTACGTTACTAAAATTAATTTTCTGCAACTAATTGTTTAGTTGCTAGTAATTTTGTTTTGGCAATTGAGTGTTTAGTTGCAAACTAAAGGTAAACTTTTTCCACCTTATGCATTTGTACCCCTTGAAGCATAGGGCACACTATGCATTCGTTGACACTCTTCGTTAGTCTTTAGACTCATATCTTTAGAAAGATATAGTCTATGTTTGTAGGGCAAAAAACCATTCTTAGAGTTATCCATGTTGAACCACTTTAACATCTTATCTATGTACATTTATTGGAGAAGACCTATTATTCCTTTTGTTTTCTCTCTATAGATGCAAGTCCCTAATGTTAGTGTTTGCCTTAGGAACCATTTGTGTTGTCGGTTTCAAGTATTTCATCTTGTATATAATTTTTTAAATAATTTATTAATAAATAAGTAGTTCTTTTGTTCATATGCATTAACTGTTTCTTTCATTTTGCGATAATATAAAGTATGTGTATGAATTGTCTGGATGACTCACTTAATACAAAATGAATCATCGAATTGTTCTCTATGAACGTGATATAACTTAGACAATTATATCACATAGCAAACATACTGAATATCTCATTTGAATGTCATGAGATGACATTAGTGCGGATGACGATAATGGTCATGTCATTAGAGTATTAGTATAGATTAACAGTTAGAGAACCATTTTTCGAATATGACCAATAACGATAAGTCACATGGTCATTAAATCATAGTCAATGTCTTATCATAAGATCATACTAGTGTACGAAGTAATCCTTTGATCAAGAGGTCATAGTTGGATCCAATATGGATATGTATGATTCATATGGTGTATATAAATAGGGTTAACCATATCTCATAAAACAAACCATACCAGTCATGTGTTATTTGTATGTGGAGAAGAATGATAGTCAAGATGAGATTCGTTGACTCGGGAAAGTATTGGGTTCTAAATACTGTTGATTCGATCCAGATCTGAGTTCTGAAATAAACATCAATAAATATTAGAAATTGAATCTCTGGTCAGAGTATCATATAAGTCATATGAAGGATATTCATTGTGACATGTTTTGAATATTTAAATCGATGATTCGTAAAGAATCGAAATTAGGACTTTGATAATCCATGAATTCGAAATTGATATGGATTGGATAATAGAAAGATATTACCTAAATGAAATGTACAATTAAATATTTTAGGTTTGATAGAATATTTCTTCATCATCATTTAGAGACTATGACATATTGTTAGATATTTACCATAGTCATTGATTTTCAAATACACTTTTGGATCTTTCAAAAAAGAACTCACAACCACACCATGGTGAACCTAAAGGATCATACCAATAAACCAAACTTACGTGAGGAAGAATTAATTATCCGGGGTTAGCTAACACCTTTCGAAGTATAATAAGAATCATATGAAATGTTATATGGATGTAAAAATAACATCTTAAAAGTTAAGGTGTTTGTGAGATGAAATTAATGTGGCTAATATATATATATATATTTGCATGGCAAATCTTTAAATCAACATTTTGGTGGGCCAAAAGTAGAATTTTAGAACACTCCAACTAACCACCATTATAAAGGAATGAAGTTAGTTCATTCAATGAGAATTAGTCCATTTAAAACTAAAACTTCTCTCACATAATTGCAAAACTCTCTCTCCTATCTTTACCTCACAACAAGGGTGTATTTTGGCTTGGTGGTGGACTTTCTTTGGAGGTCTTGCAAGTGGGAGTTTATTCTATTATCTTATATCCATATAGAAGGCAAATGAATAGGTAAAATCCTTATTTTTTTTCTCTTTCGCTTCTCTTAGCATATATGTTTGTTTTCCATCTATTCTTTTCACCCAATCTTTCACCTAAGATATAGGTTGCTTCTCCTAAATCTTTCATGAGAAGGTTTTGGAAAACCAAACTTTCACCTCAGTCATTACGTCTACATCATTTCCTATTAATAGTATGATATCTAAATATTTATAAATACAATGTCATAATCTCTTTGCCATTTATAAACATATGGCTTATCGAGATTCTTTATGAAACCAAACTTTTTTATTGTTTCATCAAATCAATTATTTCAACTTCTAGAGGCTTGCTTTAATCTATATATAGATCAATGCAGTTTGCATACTTTATTCTATTTGATGTTGGACACAAACCTTACAAGTTGTTGCATGTAAATGTTTTCCTAAATAAACCTATTAAGGATGACAACTTTGAAGTCCATTTGCCAAATCTCATAGTTGTAATGTATGGCTATAGTTAGAATAATCCTAATAGATTTAATTATAGTGACTGGTGGGAAGCTATTCTCATAATCCAACCTTTTTTTCTAAGTGTATCATTTTACCACCAGTTTGGTTTTATAGGTCTCTACATGTCCATCTTTATCGATCTTTCTCTTGAAGAACCATTTGCATCCATTAGGAACTATTTTTTTTAGAAGGTTGATAAGTGTCCATACGTGGTTAGCATGCATAGAATCTATCTCAGATTTCATAACTTCTAGCCATCTTCTAGAATCGATATTTAATATCACTTCTTCGTAGCTTTTAGGATCATTATCATGATCAACTTCTCCAAAGGATTAGAAATCTTATTCGTAGAGAAATTTGTATATTTCTAAAACTTTAGGCATTCTAGTAGATCTACAAACTGGAATAGGTGTATCATATAAGAAGGTTTATTGAGAAGACTCTCATGGCTTAGTATGTTTGATCTAAGGCTTTTTGAACTCTTTTTTAAGCTTCATTCTTCTTCTTGCATTATCTTCTTCTAAGAACTTTTTCTTCAAGAAGTGTGTGTTTCTCTTGATCAAGATTTTTTGATCAACTAGGAAGTAGAAATAATATTCTAAATAATCTTTAGGATATCCTATAAACTGATCTTTTTCAAATTTGACAACCTATCAGTCTTAACTAACCTAATGTAAACTAGACATCTAGAGACTTTTAGATAACTACAAATAAGAGGCATGTTACACCATATCTTATAAGTTGTCTTCTAGACGAATTTAGATGGCACTCTATTCAGAATATACATAGCTGGTAATAAAACATATCCCCATAATAACATCAGTAAGCCTATAAAACTTACGATGGACTATGTGATATCTTTCTTTCTGATATTTCTGATACATCATTGTATTGGGGTGTATACAAATGAGTTAACTAAGATATTATTCCATTCTTCTTCAATTAATCTCAAACTTCTATACTTAAATATTCGCCCCAAAGATCTAATCGTAATGCCCTAAAATTCTTTTCAAATTATTTCTCCAATTTATTCTTGAATTCTCTGAACTTTTCAAAAGATTCAAATTTGTATTTCATTAAATACACGTAGCCATACCTTGAATAATCGTCATTAAAGTACTGAAGTATTGAAAACCTCCTCTTATCATTTCATCAAATGGTCTGCATACATTAAATGTCTTAATTCTAACAATTCTTTGGACCTATCCCTTTTACTTTTAAAAAGTAATTTGGTCGTTTTTTTCTTAAAGATAGGATTTATAAGTTGGACAAGATTCTGAACCTGATTGACTTAAAATCCCATTTATTTCCATCCTGATTATCCTATTGTCTCCTATATGGCCTAATTAATGATGCCAACATAACCTTGGATTAATTTCATCTCAAGACCCCTTATTTGTAATAGTCTTCATAATATCTTGATAGTTCTATTCTAAAACATGCAAACAATTTGTATTTATTGTTTTGCCAACTAGAAAATTTACAAAATAAATCAAAATTTATTTCCATTTAACTGTATAATGTAACCATTTTTACAAAGAAAAGAAACTGACATAATATTTCTAGTAATTTTGGTAAAATAAAGTACTTTTTACAATCTCAAAATGTGTCTACTTGAAACTGTTAAAGAACAAGTCTCCATGGTCTCAACTGCAACCTTTGCTCTATTTTCCATCTTCAAAATAGCTTCATTTTTGGAAATTAAAAAACTATTATGCATGTCCTACAATAAAATACAAATATGCAATGTTTTTAAAATTGGATCGATAGTTAAATCAGTTGTCTTATCAATCCACAGTTTAACTAGTTTAATTGGTTTAATTAGCCAATTTTAATTTAAACCATTATAACTGAATGATTAATCATGAAAATTTGAAAATACACTTTATAACATTATACAATTATTCTATTAATTACTATGAGTGTTGAGCTTTGCAATTTCAATTTGAAAGATGAGACAAGTTTATTTTAGTTTGAATTAGAAAATCCTAGAATGGGTTTTACTTTTTAACCTTAAGTTTTATCTTTTAAACTAAGTTTTGAATTTTAATGATTTAATATTTAATTAAATTGTGTATAGTGTGAATATAGTTTTCTTGGTTTAATACTTTTTTTTAGTTGACTAGTTTTTTTGGTTTGACAATTGCATGAAAACCAGACTAGACTAAAAATTGGTTCATGGTTGAATTAGATGAACCAGCTAGTCCATTTCAGTTTTGAAAGCACTACAAATATGAGATGTAGTTGTTGAATCTAATATCTAGGATTGATCATTTAAATTAACTATTAATTTAATTTCTATTATAAATGAAAGAAATACCTACTTTCTTCTTCTTCAGGCTTTGTAGATAAAGAGGACAATTCCTCTTCCAATGTTTGTCTTTCTTGCAATGGAAACATTGCCCTTTGACTTTTAGCCTTCTCCCAGTTCCAATTTTCTTAAAGTTTTTCTTCTTTTTATTTTTTAGGTTTCTTTTGAGAATATGTGGTGAAGATTAGGATGAAAGTGACATGCATGCACCATTTAGGCAATAATCAATGGAACACAAGCAAAACATGAAGAAGGCTAGACTTTATACTGTAATATTCACTTTTTAATAATTATTATTATTATTATTTAAATAGGATAAGATTTAAATTTTAGGGGATAAGGTAAGTTTAAATTTTTTAAAACATTTTGTCAGGTAAAAGTAAGATAATAGTCAAATTTGCCATAAAGAGAGGAGATATTTTTATTTGTGATAAATATAGATTTATTTTAAAGCTTACGTTTAAAAAAAAATCAATATTAATAAAGGGAGAGAGAGGATTTTCTTTTCTTTCAAAACAAAAAGGAAGGTTTTGAGTATTGATTTTAAGATGAGAAGAATTGTTGAAAAGGAGACTAGAATAGTGAAGCAATGTTGTTGATATAAGTTTATTGCATTAAGGTATGTCTCAACATTTTCATTTAAAGATCTGGAGGCATTACCTCTATGGGGAGACTTGTGAGATTTTCACTGATCGTAAAAACTTGAAGTATTTGTTTACCCAAAAAGAGTTGAATTTGAGGCAAAGGAGATGGTTGGAACTTGTGAAGGATTATGATTGTTGTATTCATTATCATCCAAGGAAGGCGAATGTAGTAGCTGATGCTCTTAGTAGAAAATCGTCAAAGGGTATAACAAATTTGATTTTGTACTTAGAAGCATATATTAGATGATTTGATGAAATATCAAGTCATGGTTGTATTACCTAGTCATAGTGGTTTTCTAGCAAACAAAAAGGTTCAACCAACATTAATTGAAAGGATTAAAATGGCTCAAAAGGAAGATCCGTTATTATTAGAGATTGTAGAGGAAGTAAAGAAAGGATATAAATTGGAATTCAGATTGTCTAATGATGATGTTTTAAGGTTTGGGGAATGAATTTGTATGCCTAATGATTATAATTTGAGAAAAGAAATTTTGAGTGAAGCTTATGAATCTGCTTAAAGCGTTCATCTAGAGAGTACTAAAATGTATTGTGATTTAAGTAGTAACTTTTAGTGGAGAAACATGAAGAATGATATTGTTAATTATATCTCTAAATGTTTGGTATGCCAACAAGTAAAGATTGAACATCAAAGAGCTAAAGGACTTCTGTAGCCCTTGCCTATTCTTGAATGAAAATAGGACCATATTACCATGGATTTTGTGAGTGGCTTGCCTCGTCCAAAAAAGGGATTTGATTTTGTATGGGTAGTGGTTGATTGTTTGACTAAATCAACAAATTTCTTCGCAGTGAAAACCACTTATAATATGTTTTAATTGGCTAACTTATTTTTAGGTTTCTTTTGAGAATATATGGTGAAGATTAAGATGAAAGTGACATGCATGCACCATTTAGGCAATAATCAATGGAACACAAGCAAAACATGAAGAAGGTTAGACTTTATACTATAATATTCACTTTTAATTACTATTATTATTATTATTTAAATAGGATAAGATCTAAATTTTAAGGGATAAAGTAAGTTTAAATTTTTAAAAATATTTTATTAGGTAAAAGTAAGATAATAGTCAAATTTATCATAAAGAGAGGAGATATTTTTATTTATGATAAATATAGATTTATTTTAAAACTTACGTTTAAAAAAAAAATTATTATTAAAGGGAGAGAGAGGATTTTCTTTTCTTTCAAAACAAAGAGGAAGGTTTTGAGTATTGGTTTTAGGAAAAGAAAAATTGTTGAAAAGGAGACTAGAATAGTGAAGCAATGTTGTTGATATAAGTTTATTGCATTAAGATATGTCTCAACATTTTCATTTATTTGGATAGATAGGTGTTTTATGATTTGAAGTTAGGGTTTCTTTTTTTAGAATTCAATTCAATGTTGCATTATAAATTGTTTGTTTCATGATAGTTTTATATTAGTTTGTAAATTAACTGAAAACAAAAGAAAATTTATATACATTTGATTCTATTTTATTTTATATATTAATTCCATTTTATAAAAAAAAAGTAGGGATTTTTAGTAATTTGCTAATATCTTAACTTTGTAAATTTAAATAGATGGTTTATAGTATTTGAAAAATTGTAAAAAATATTATTTATGATATTACATAGAGTTATTAACTATTTTATGAAATTTTATGATTTCCTAAGTTATAAAAACTTCATAGAGTTAGTTAGAGTTTTTAAATGATAAACCTAAAATTTTTGATGAAGTTCACGCCTGTAAAAGAATTTATTTATTTTTATATATTTTTTAATCGTTTTTAATTAAAATATTTTTTTCATATAAATCGATATATCTAGTTATGTTCTGAAATTTTTTGTAATTTTATCAATTTAATATAATTTATTAAAATTGTTATAGTATTAAGTGTTAAATTTGAAATTATTTGACAGAATTTGTGACTGGTAAAGAAATATAGTTTTTAGCCTTTTTTTTTTTGAATTAATTGTGACTTGAACCTTTTTTTATAATTAAACTAGCATGTATAGTTTAATTCTGAAAGTTTTCAAAATTTTATAAATTATATGCTATCTATTAAAATTATTACAAGAGTATATATCCAATTTGAAATATTTTTGACAGTGTTAATGGTCTGTGATAAAAATTTTATTTTACATGGCTTTTTAAATATTGTTAGGTTCATATTTTTTGATGAAAAACTTCAATATGTTAAGTTTATATTTGCAAAATTTCATAAATTTGTGAGTTATATAGAATTTTATAAAATTGCTAGAAACTTAAACTGTCAAACCTGAAAACTATTGTTTGTGTTCATGAGCTGTGGAAGGAAGTAATTTTTGAGAAGTTTTATGTATATTTCTTAAAGCTGAATAATTTTTGGTTAACCATCTATATGTCTTTTGTGTCCTTGCAAAGTTTTGTAAGTTTTGATCTGTGTAGAAGTTTATAACATTCATGGAACAAAGGTTGTACAGTGTAAACATTTGTTAGTTAAGTCTAGGATTGTTCATCTTAGACACTTTTAGAATATGTGAAATTAGTTTTAAAATTGAGGATTTTCAGTGGGATTTAAGGATATTACTAAGAGAATTATTACAATTTGAATTCATTGGCTTTGGCTAGAATTTGAATGGGTTGTACATGGTAGTTTGGATCATATAAGAGTTTGTGTAGATTTTTGCTGTTAATCCAGGTAAGTAGAAACTATTCTTTTTATATGCATATAAATGTTATATGTTTGGAAATGACAATCAAATCTGAAAAATTTGGTTTTCGTAAGCTATATAATATTTCTATAAACATTTTCTATCAAACCCAAAAATTTCTACAAATGTTTTGTATATATTATACATATATTTCTTTGATTTATATATAATTGTCTTTGTATTCAAGATTTAGCTTTATTTAAGAGATTTTCGAAGTCTTTTGTATGTATGTTTTATTATGGTTTTGGGGTGTTTCATATACCTAGTCCTAGCTTGTCAAAGATTTTGTTTCCAATATTTATCGACATTTATTCAGGAACTTGAAACTGGATTATTTTCATGTTAGTGGATACTCTGAATCTAATAACTCTGAGTCAATGCATCCCTTATTGATCATCATTCGTCTTTGTATATGAACAATACATAACCGACTTGGCTTTATCGTAGGAAACACGACTAGCCTTGTATTTATACCCCTATGAACTACATGTATCCATGTTGAATTTGACCATAATATCTCAAGTCAAAAGATTACTTCAACACTAGTATAATTATACAATAAGTCATTGACTATATTACAGTCACTATGTGACTTACAATCATTGGTCATGTTCGAAAAATAGTTTACTAACTATTAATCCATACTAATGCTTTAGTGATATGACCATCATCATCATTCATATTAATATCATCTTATGATATTCAATAGAGGTATTAAGTACATCTACTATATGACATTATTGCCTAATTAATATCATGTTCATAGAGAACAATTTAATAATTCCATTTTATTTATTAAGTGAATTATCTAAACAATTCACATACATATTTTATATTTAAATAAATAAATTAAATATTTTACGTATATGGATAAAAGAACACTTTCTTTTATTAGTAAATCATAATTACATATATATAAGATGAAATGCCTTGAAATCGACAATACAAATGCTTCGTAGGGCATACACTAATAGAACTTCCACTGTATTAGAGCCATTCGATGTTGTATCTAATACCATTTTCTCAAGATAATGGTCCAACTACTTCAGTGTCATTGCCTTAGTTAGTGGGTTAGCAACATTCTTTGTTGACAATGTTTTTGTATCAATATCTCTCTAGTTCCAATGAATTCCCTTAAAATGTGATACTTTCATTGAATATATTCAGACTTCTGATGCACCTTTGGTTCATTTGCCTATGCAATAACACTAATATTGTCATAAAATATGGTTATTAGATAAGTCATATTTAGAACCACATCTAGTTCATATACAAACTTGTTGCTTTTGAAATAATAATATTTGTAGTAGAGTCAGTTGTGGTTGACTATTTGGAACTCTTCCAACTAACCACACCTCCCCAACATATAAAAATGAACCCTACCATAAGCTTTCTATCATCAATGTTTGATTGAAAATTAGAATGCGAGTATCCCTCTGAACATCCATAACTTAAAATTAGATCATTAGTCTTTCTCAAGTATTTAATGATTGATTTTACAATCGACCAATGCTTCTCCCCTATATTAGCTTTCTTGATACCCTAGAAGATTTTCAAAACTAGAATCGGTGTATCATATAAAGAGGTCTATTGAGAAGATTCTCTTGGCTCAACTTATTTGATCTAAGGTTCTTTAAACTCTTCTTTGAACTATATTCTTCTTCCTGCACTACCTTTTTGTAGGAACTCCTTTTTTAAAAAGTACATATTTCTATTGATCGAAATTCTTTGATCAGTATCCTAAACAATATTTATGATATCTTATAAATCAACCTTTTTCAAAATCGACATCTAACTTATCGGTTTTAACTATTTTGACATAAGTTGGACATCTCCAGAGTTTTAAATAATTAAGATTGGGAGGTTTATTATACCATATCTCATAAAATGTTTTCTAAATGGATTTGGATGGTGCTTTTTTCAAAATATGCACAACAAAAAGTAAGAAATATCCTTATAATGGCATCAATAAGTCCGTCAAGCTTACAATGGTCTATTTTTCTACTTTATTTGCCTTCACAATCTGATTATAAGACATTAATATTCTTTTTGGACTATTTTTCTACTTCATTCTTGAACTCTCTGAACTTTTCAAAGGATTCGGATTTGTACTTCATTAAATGCATGTACCTATACTTTGAATAATCATCGATAAAGGTAATGAAGGATTAGAAGCCTCTTCTTGCCATTTCATTAATTGGTCTACTTATATCCGAATGTATCAATTCTAGTAATTTTTTTGGATCTTTCTTTTTTATTTTTAAAGGGTGATTTGATCAGTTTCCTTTGAAGACATGATTCACAAGTTGGATATGTTTCAAAACCCAATAAGGGTTAAAATCTCATTTATCTCCAATCTCATTAATCTCCAATCTCATTATCTTATTGTCTCCTATATGGCCTAATTAATGATGTCAAAGTAAACTTGGGTTAATTCCTTCTTAAGATCTTTTATCTGTAACAATATTCATAATACCTCGATCATTCTATTCTAAAATATACAAACCATTTATATTTATTGCTTTGTCAATTAGAGAATTTCCAAAATGAATCAAACATTCATTTCCATTAAACTATATACTGTAACCATTTTTATATAGAACATAACATAAATTATATTTTTAGTAGTTTTGGCAAAATAAAGAACTATGTACATCTCAAAACATGTCCATATGGAAGTGTTAAAGAACAATTCCCCATGTTTTCAATTGCAACCTTCACTCTACTTTTCATCTTCAAAATAACTTCATTGTTAGACAACACAAAATTATTCTAAAGGTTTTGCAATGAAACACATATATGAGATATAGCTATTGAGTCTAATGTCCAAGAATGATCATTTGAATTAACTGTTAATTCAAGTTCTATTATAAATGAAGGAAATATATCTACTTTATTTTCCTTAGACTTTAAAGATAAAGAGGACAATTCCTTTTCTAATGTATGTCCTTCTTGTAGTGGAAACACTACCTCTTGGCTTTAGCCTTCTCTGTATTAGTTTCAACTTTCTTCTTTATCCTACTGGAAGAAGCAATATTAATTTCCCTATGTCTTTTTCCTTATTTATAGAATTCATGAATCTCATTAAGAAGCTTTGGAAGCATATGTTTAATTCTATTGAGATTGTAATTTGATATAAGTGGTTTATAACTACTTGGAAGGGACTGGACAATCAAATTCACCTTAAGTTTGTCAGGCACATCCAACTATCCTAGAATGTTAATCATTTTTATGATATGATCATCTAGAGGCATTCCTTCCCTTGCTGTTATCTCAAAAAGTGTCATGCACAATTTATACTTAATGACTTGTGAATTCTCGCCATACAACTCTTGTAAGGCGACGAGGATATCGTATATGTTTTACATATTTTCATGTTTTTTCTGAAGCTGTTTATTCCTTGAAGCCAACATATAGCTTCAGGCTTTCAGATTATTCTCTTGCCAAGTTCTAAAAACTTCCTTTTCAATAGGAAGAGGTGTTTCCAATATGTATCCTGACTTTTTGAAACTAAGAATAATTCTATGACAATCCTTGAAATTTGGTCTGGTTAAGATGTTACTATCTAGAATTCGTAGCAATACGCTATTGGTTATTTTCAAATTATCACAAAATTAAAGTGCAAAGAAAATAATTTTATTAATGTCTCATATGAATTTAAACTTTTAATATATAATCATATTAGTTTCCACTATTTTATTCGAATCTTGTACTCCCTTAGAGATGATCCAAAAATTTTCGTCAAATTAAATTTCTAATGGGGAATCGAATTCTTATTAAATTTAATTAACTTCATATAATAAAAATGTTGGTCATTAACTTTAATAAGTAGAAAATCATTTCCTTTTATATCCCTATATAAGACTCGATTTGTATTTTTGCCCTTAGCTTTAGATACTTTAAATAATAAAAATCTTAGTACCCTCGGCTAGTTATATTCGAACCATTGTGTTTTCTTAGAATAACATTTTCATCATCATGTCCTCACATAATAAATCTTGGTTAAGATGAAAATATCAATTCAATAACATGATAAACGTAATTCCCTAATATAAAGCTCATATTCCTCACATACTATAACTCTCAGGAAATTAAAATTTATGTGATAGAATTTAGTTATCTCATAATGAGAGATATAGATTTAATAATTTTATTTAAGGAGGTTTAAATTTAATTTAAAATTAATTAAGTTTAATTTTCAATTGGACATACATACACCACATATATGCAAAATTAAAACCATGGTGGGATGATCATGAGGTTTCCAAAGATATATCTTAAAAACAAACTATTCACCTAGATTTACATCTTTGATTGCATCATCGTCTAGATTTCACTTAGGATCTCGTCTAGTCGGTGTAATTACATTTAGAACTTAGACACACAGGCTGATAAAGTAAAATAAATGGGAAAAAATTAATTATTACATACCCTTTAATAAAAGAATATTACATTCCAATTATTTTAACTTGAAAAAGTCACAAATTACATCTACGATCATCCCTAATTGCATCCATCCGTCGACTAAATTAATATCTATAAATAGTATGAACTCATTCATAATAAAAATAAATATTAAACATTCAATTGATCTTATCAATCACAAGCACAATAAATTCACATTGATTCAAGCACTTAAGAGTAAATGATATAATATATGTAATGAAAACATTCATAATATTTATTTTAGACAACAATTATCTAATTTTAGCCCATGATTGAATAAGGTTAGATGCAACAATTCACATATTTAATTCATATTTTATCAATATATTTAACTTTATATCAACTTTAAATAAATCTTTACATTTAATCACCATTATATGCAAGTTGACATATTTGCATAATTTAATTAACATTAAACTAAATCATGCATTAATTTTCATGGCACATATACATCTCACACCATTCATCATATCATCTAAAGTCTATTTTTACTGTGCATCTATATTCCATCTAAATGTAATTACATTAATTTCACATATTTTATTATTCACCCAAAATCACTCTAATCAACCTAGCAACATTTTAAAAAACTATATGCATGTCAATCAACATATCTTCATATATTTGATATTTTTCAACATACATCATACATGCATGTCCCTAATTCACATGTTTCATGTACCTTAAATAAAAACATCATAAAAAATGTAATGTATATCATCATATACATCATGGCTGAGACATGCAAGTATATTCTTATGTTGCAATTCAATTTGCAAGCCAAATAAGAACATGCATGTGATATTCAATCATATACTCATGTATCTCATGAACCATTCATCATATACATGTCTTAAATGATGTGTTCTTCAACTTAATATCATTAGAACACAAAAATAATAAACAAAACCCAGCCATATAGGCTTGGTTGAGAGTTACACTACCATAAACAAGAGTGAAATCATGATTTTAAGGCAAATCAACAACATGCATGTGTGCCCATGTTAGCTACACATACTATTATGCATAAATAACGCAAATTTAGCTCAAAATCAAACATGCAACGAGTCTAAATGGCTCTGACACCATTTGAAAATATTAGGTGAAAATTGTGGTAATGGTAAGAATCAACAATGCTCAAAGAACTATGAAAGAAAGGTAGAAAACATACCTTCTCCAAGCTATTTCTTCGATAAAGATGATGAAGTGAAGCTTTCCAATTGCAAAGCCTCCAAAAGATTGCACCAATCAAGCCAAAACGTTTCTTGGCCAAGATGCAGAGAGATAGCTTTAGTGAGATAAAAGTTTTTGGAGAAAATGAGTTCATGTGTGTTTAAATGGACTAACTTCACCTTTATATATTGGTGGGTTTAATTAACACTTTGTTAATTGTTGCATGGTCCCTTGCAATATTCTCTATTTACTTAATAGTCATGCATGCATATTATAAATATACATTAACCATCTTAATTTTATCTTATAAAAATCTTAACTCTTAAAAGATTACTTTTACACCCATATATCACTTTATATGATGTTACCTTTGTTACCATTTGAAATGTGCTAACTAGCCATGGATAATTAACTCTCACTCTCTGAAATATTTGGTTTATTGGTATAACATTTTAGGTTCACTATGACTAGCCGTGAGCCCTTTTTGGATGATTTGAAAAACATATCCAAAAACTCAACAACTATAGTAAACATCTAGCAATATGTCATAGTCCCTAAACCATGATAAAGACACTTTATCAAACCTATTTTCCAATTGAATTTTTCATGTAGGTAAGTCTTTCTGTTATCAAATTTTGATCGAGTTTGGGTTTATAGTTCATGTAACACCCCTCTTTAAATACATACCTTTGATGGGAATGTGACCTCGAAAGACATGCATGATTGAACTATTTAAAACCATTAATGCATGATCATAAACATAAAACATGCAAAAAAGTGATGTAATAAAAATAACTAGTTTATTAATCAAAAGTCATAAAATAATAAGTATCTAAAAATCTCTGATATAAAATAACTGTATAAATCATGAATAATCACTGTGTCTGAAAATAATAATAATAATAATAGTGATAGTTGTATGTCTAATAAAACTAAAATGCCATAAACATTCCTCTCCCATGTTCAACTGCTCGATGAACCATTGGGTCCCCTGCCTACCTAATTACTCACCCCTACCTATATACAAAAAGAAATGCGTGAGTAAAACTTAGTAAGTGGTGATCTTTTAGCACCAAAAACTAGTATAAATAACTAGTGATAAAACTTACGTTCCATTCGCAAGTTGAATGCAGTCACACTATGACATTTTGGTGCCCTTACATAGATCATCCATGAAAGCTATGAATATCCAAGTTGGAATCCGCATACTAATGCCCTGGCGAAAGCTATGTGTGTGTCTTGCGCACATGCCAAATGACCTATTGAGTTAATTAACTAGAACACCTTGATCACACGAAGAAATCTTTGATAGTAGTTTATTCCCTTATTACATAAGGTGATTGAAACTATTAACTAATCATCTAGAGATGACCTTTACCTTGGGTACACATGTGATACATCCTGTTAATAACATGAACAATATCTAAAAGCCACATCCTTACTATGCATACCTGAACTGAACTAGGTGGCTATGTATCTTAACGTCGAATGCATGATATATCTCATAGGTATCCAACCTTATTGCCTTTATAAATCTTATTACTTATGCACATAGCTGATAACTATCTAAATGTGTGACATTAGCCTTAAGGTTATTAACTTTTGATCCAAATTTGACTCAATCTGAGCTTATGTCATCGTCTATGTAGTTGAGTACCTACACTAAGTCTTTCTTGAATTTTTTATTCTCTAGTTGCTCATTATACTTCTTGCTTAACTCTCCATCTTCTATGCACATAGCCTAAGGGTATAATCATCTTTTATCTTTGCCTAGAGGTACATGGTCTTATGCTTCTCCACCCATACCTATGTGCCTCCCAACCCATATACACAAGTGTGTCTCACTTAACACACAACCATGTAAAAAACAGGTGCACATAGGGAGATGACTTGTTTACATTCTCATGCATAATAATCCATGTGTGTAAACCATGTGCTTTCAGCCACACAGGTCGTTTACTTTTGGAAAGCAATACACGAACATGTGTTCTATACCACACGATTGTGCATGTCTTTCCTCATAATGAGCATGAAAATCTCAAACTTCTGAAATTTTTGGAATGACACATGTCTGTGTATAAAAATATACATGACTATGTGTCATGATCTAGAATTTGTGCTCTAGGGTTCCTACGCTATTGTAATCACCCTTTTTTACAAATCAGCATAACCAACATGTATACAAAAGGCTCTAAGGACTCTAGATCAACTTTTTATACATTCAAACATACATAAAGGAAACAATTTATACATCTTTAAGCATCACAATTCATCCATTCATCATATTTATTATGTCAGCCCCAAACATCACTACCAATTTATTCCACTTCTCAAGCCTTATTCAAAAGTCCTACCAATTTCTATTCGTAAGGTGCAGTGACATACATATATGTATGTAAGAGAATTAACGCTAAATTGATCACAGTAGCACATATAAACCCATATATTCATAATAACTCATAATCTCTACATTCAATCATTGACTATAACATAAATATATATCATCCTATTAATCAAATCAACAAGCATATCATACACAAGTATATAACAAGATCAACAAGCTAACTTACCATTACAACTTGCAGATTCACATCAAACCTATTAAGGTTCATCCCATTTACTTGGATTCTAGTGAAAACATTTCCCTTGTGCAACTACGGTGATTCTAATGATTGATATTAGGCGACAAAATTACTTTCTTTCTCTCTCACATTCTTTGCTTTTTGCGACTGTGAATGACAACGTGGGAGAATTAGGATTATCACGTTTTATTTTAATTCCAGGACAGGAAACACAGGTGTGTATAGGTTATATATGAGCATGTATCAAGTTGTATAACTAGAGCAACTTTTTATTTCGTCATGATCACAATCTAATCCAAAAGTTTAACTTTTTGTTGACCATACATGACTGTGTATGCCTTCATACATGGGCATGTACCTCTAAGAACTCATTAATTACAAATCCTAGAATTAAAAAGATTGAAATGCCCTTGGGTTTACTTGTAGGTGTTACAATTTGTCAAAACCCTAATCTCGATATTTTATGATCATCAATCGATATATTTGAAACATGTTATCATGACATCTTTCATATGAATTACATTATTTTCTGGCTAAAGATTTTGTTTCAAATATTTTTTGATGTTCGTGTAAGAACTCAAAATCGAATAATTCTCGAGTCAACTGATACTCTAAATTCAATAATTTCGAGTCAATGGATCACCTTTTGATCATTATTTATCTTACGAAACATAATTGGCTCTATATTAATGTACCATATGAATCACATACATTTGTATTGGATTTATCCATGATATCTCAGATCAAAAATTGCTTTGTACACTAGTACAACTATATGATAAGTTATTAACTATATTGTAATGACCGTGTGACTTGTCATTAAAAACAGTTCACTAACGGTTGATTTATACTAATATCCTAATAACATGCCAATCATCGTCACTAGCACTAATATGATCTCATGATATTTAACGGAGGCATTGAGTATGCCTTATATCTCACTTGTAAAGAACAATTTAATAATCTAGTTTTGCTTATTAAGTTAATTATCTAGACATATTATATACCTACTTTACATTTACATAAATAAAAGAAGCAATTCACATATATGAATAAAAAAAATACTTTCTTTTATTAATAAATCATAGTTACATACACACAAGATGAAATGTCTTAAAACCAATAACACAAGTGGTTCTAGGGCATACACTAACAATCTTTCTCTTAATCTCATCCCAAAAAATGTCAAAAACAGTTCATATTCAATAATTCACGAATTCTCTCCATATAACTCTTGTAAAGCGATAAGGATATCATACACGCTCTCCATATTCTTGTGCTTTCTTTGAAGCTCTTTATTCATTGAAACCAACATATAACTTCAAGCTCTCAAAGTATCCTCTTGACAAGTTTTGAGAACTTCATTCTTATATTTTGTGGCATTTAGAGCCAAGTCAATAAGAAGGGTGCTTCCAATACATATCCTGGTTTTTCAAAATTGAGAGTAACTCTCAAATTTCTAAGCTAATCCTTAAGGATTGGTTTGGTTAAACTGTTATTATCTAGAATGCATAACAAAATGTTGTTGGCCATTTTTGATTATCACAATTAAAAGAGAAACTATAGAAAAAAATAAAATTTATTAATATCTTGTTAATTTAAACCTTTAATAAACTAATCATATTAGTTTTTACTATTTTATTCGAATCTCATACTCTCTTGTACAAGATTCCCAAATTCTGTTGGATAATATTTGTAGTAGAGAATAAATTTCTTACAATTTTTAATTAAACCTCACATAATAGAAAATTTTATTTATTTAAAATTAATAAATAGAAACCTATTTCCTTTTATATCTGGTTATAAGCTATGATCCATAAAAATTGGCCTCTAGCTTCAAATGTCTCACGTACTGCAAATCTTGACACCCTCGACTAAATAAATCCAACCTGTCATGCTTTTTAAAATAGTATTCTCATTATACTCTCATATTTTAAAATCTTAGGCATAATGAAAACTACCATTTGAAATCCGGATGATTAATTTTGTGTCATAAAGAACAATATCCCTCATATAATAAAAATATTGAGATATCCATTTGTATGATAAGGAATTAATCAACCCATGACAAAAGACCCAAATTCAATATTTTTCTTTCGACAGATTTTAGGATTAACCTTAAAGTTAATAATGTTTTATATTTTATATGTTATAACATCCATACATTTTATGCATCTATAAAATATAAAATGTAATGAGATGTTATGAGGTTTTCAAAAACAATAAAACTATGTGTACCCATTTTTGGTACACAATTTGTGTATACAGATGAGGTGTTATCATATGATTGGATATTTCTTTATCATATAATGACACATATTTTAAAATCACCTAATTACATGATGATACATCACTGTGTACATGAATTGTGTACCAAAAATGGGTACACATAACATTGCTCTTTCAAAAATACATCCTAATATAGCAAACTACAATCTAGTTCTAACATTCTTCTTCGAATCCTATCAAGTGGCTTCGCAGATCTCCATCCATTCATTTGGTTGAATCAATACATTATGAATCAAAGAAATGGATTTAGGCATGTTTTAAAAGTTAAACAATTATAAGCCCATTGATAATATTAATAAATATTAGACATGTTTTTAAAACTAAACATAAACTAATGTATATAATATTATTCAAGAATTTATGAATAAATATTATGATGCATATGGTGTAAATATCCATAATTATTACAAGTCATTTTCCAAAAGAATATTATATGTAATTTGAATAAATTGGAAAATCAAATATTACCCATAATCATCCGTTATAAACATTGATTCATTTATATAAATAAACAATTATGAACTCATTCATGATATTAATAAATATTAGACATGGTTTTAAAATAAACAATATAAACTAACATAAATAATATTTATTAAAGGATTCATGAATAAATATTATTATTCATGTAATGTAAATATTGGTAATATTTTTCTTTAAATAACAATTAGTTATAAGTTGTTCATGATTATAAAATGGTACATGCATAATTTACATAACATATAATATCAATATATTACATTTCATTTCTTCCTTAATTACCACAAAATAAGACTAATGTTTTATGCATTTTATTATATGCACCTTTCATACCCTATAAACATTATTATATAATAGGCATATTCTTCATTAAACCATTATACATCCTTTAAATCCATCACATAAATTAGGCATCCTTACAACCAAACTTTTTCAACCAAAAATGCATCATACATTTATATGCACCAAATTGAGCATTTGAAACATAAGGAGAATTTTTGTTAAATGCACTAAACACTTCAAGATGCATTTCATGGATATAATGCCTAATTACAACATGACTTGTACTTAACCAAATTGCAACTTTAATACAGACATAAAAAATGCATATATCATCAAGAACATCACATATTCCATATCATTTAAGCATTAAAAAAAAAAGGTTTTACACAATGCATTATGGCAAAATTATGCCTAACTTTTTATCATATTAATTCTTGCAATTTTAAGCACAGAAGGGACATGCATGCATCAACCATATATCAACAGATATGTAATCATGTTTTTCAAATGAAAACAGCAAGCATGCATCATTTTACAAGGAAAAATTTTATACATCACCAAAAACATGCATGCATTAAACAATGCCCATATTTAACAAACATTGAACATTTATCAAAATTTTCATCCAAAAATATAATATACATACTTATAATTATTTGTTCTTCAATCTAATGTCATTAGAACAAAAAACGGAACAATTTCATAAAATTATAAGCCATGGCCAAGACATGCATCAAGTCATTCATGATGAAAAATCAATTTTAGGCATTAATAAGCACATGCATGCATTGTTCCATTTCATCATCATGCTAATAAGCTTAAATAACATAGTTTGAACTCAAAAACAAGAATATTTATTGATAAAAAAATGGCTCTGATAACATTTGTTGGTTTATGGTTGAGTACGCTTGAGAAAATGACAAACATGAACATATTTAAGCATAATAAGATTATATAGATGAAAATGAGTTAAAAACAAGAAAAAATGTCTAGTTTTAGTACATTCCTGCATTGTAAATGTTTGGTTTCATGAAGTAGAACACTTAAACTCAAATATCTTTGAAAGTATCCACCCACCCAAAAGAGATGTGAAAGGCAAAAAGTTTATAAAACTTTAGTGAGAAAACGAGTTTGATATAAATGAAAAATCTATTCAAAATGTGTTATATGAATGTTTTATATAATTGTGGGCTAAAAGTAATTATTTATTTTGCATGACACCACACTAAATAATCTTTATTATTTAGATGTTAAATCAATGTATTCATAATACACCTTAAACATTCATATTATATCACGACACCTTAACCTTTTAAAATACCAAAAATGCATCCATGTAACTTTTTATATAATTTTACTTTATTATCTTTTGAAAGGTGCTAGCCATCACTGGATAATTATTTTTCTCTCTCATATCTTTCAAAATTTTCAAGCTTATGGGTGTGACTTTCTAGATTCACTATGGCCAAGCTGAGAGTCGGTTTCGGATGAACTAAAAAACAATTTTGGAGACTCTTCGACCATGGGAGCCATTTAGAAATTGTCCATAACGTCCAAATCACAATGAAGACATACTCTATCAAACCTATCTTTGATCATACGTATCACATAATAAAATCTCTCTATTGTTGAATCTCGATTGAGGACGGGTTCATGATATATCAAAACCCTAACCTTAATCATATATCGAATCATCGATTAATAAATCTAGAACACATCATTATGAACAACCTTTGTATGACTATCTAATACTCATTGATATTTTTCTGAGACTTGGATCCAAACACAAATGAGTCAATGAATCCCATCTTGACTATCACAGTTTCCACATATGAAAAATATATAATGAAGTGAGCTGGTTGAACGTGAACGGATTAGTCTTGTACTTATAAACTATATAAGAAATACGCATTCATATCGGATTTAATTATGATATCTCAAGTCTAAAGATCAGTAGTACACTAATACAATCCAATGATGAATCATTGATCACATATTAAATGTCCTTATGATTAATCATAACTGGTCATGTCGGAAAAACAATTCCCTAACTGTTAATCCATATTAATACACTAATGATATGACTTTCATATCACTCAAACTAGTAATATCATCTCATGATATTAACAAAGATATTCAATATGCCTACTATGTAATGTCATTGCTCAATTAACATCATGCATGTAAGGGACACTTTCATATCATCTGAACACTTCGCATGCATACAATTTATTTAATAAGCAAATAGATAAAAAAAAAAATGTAGTGTATGAATATAAAGGAAAAGAACTCTTTCTTTTATTTATATATATATATTACTACAAGATTAAATACTTTGAAATTAACGACAAGATTGGTTACTAGGGCATATACATAAACAATTTTATTGATTGCTTTGTGAGGGAAGCTTAATACTCAAGATAAACTTGTCAATGTGGGAATTCTTAGAGATATAGAATGTTGCTTTTGTAATGATAGAGTTGAAACTCATGATCATCTTTTTTTGAGTGCCCTCATAGTCTAAACATTTGGATAGATAATCCTCATCTCAGTAATTTGGATTATAATCCAATACCTTCAAAGGAGCCCATTAGTTTAATTGCTAACTGTTGGAAAAGTATGGAGTTAAAATTCATCCTTGAGAAGTTTCTCTTAGGAGCTACAATTTACACTCTATGGAAGGAAAGGAATGGTAAAGTGTACAAGAATGAAAAAGTGGAAACCAATGTTCTTCAAAGAAACATAAAAATGTTGGTTTGAGAAAAAGCCTCCGATCTTAGCAAAATCGAGGAGAATAGGGGGAATGTGGAAATTGCTCAAAGTGGGGATTGCCTCTCGCCATCTTTACCAATGGATGCAGATGATATTCGTCTTAGTAGTAGCTTTCGAAGAAGGTTGTCCCTGGAGACGTGTTTTTATAAGCTAACCATTTCTTTGTTTTGCAGGTACTGCTTTGTTCTTTTTGTGAATACAGAAGCCATTTTATTCAAGCCAAGCTAAAGCTTAGTGAAATTACAAAGGACTACGCCATGAAGTTCCTCCATGATCCAAGTGTTTGAATCGCTAGTTTGATTTATGAAGTAGATTCGGTAAAGTTGTGTTGCTGGACTATGCTCTCCCCTGGAAATCTCCAGATCAGTCTCTGTTGTTCTTCCCTTGGAAATGCTCTTGCTGCTGCCGTGGTTTCCCCCTCGGTCCTTTTTCACGGCTATGGGAATTACTCCTACCTCTTACTTAGTCGGACTAAAGCAGATTGGTTTTCTTTCATTATGCCTACTATCTAAACTACCGAGTCTGTTTGGATTTTGATTTTCCAAGTGTGGCTGCTACAAAATCTAGTGGATGCGGATGCTTGGAGGCTTGTTGTTGAGGAAAGCTGGAGGCGTATGTCTTAGCTTACACTTGAGAAGGTCCATAAAACCAGCAGGCTTTATTATTGTTCCCATGCTTTCCAAGCCTAAGACGGTCTATACCGAGCACTGAGAAGTATGCAAGACTTGCACTGGTATAATGGAGCTGAAATGCAACCTATTGTCATGCAAAAATGTGCTGCTGATTTCTCTCCTTACTTGTTGGTTTCTCCGCTGGTGGGAAATGATTTTAAGCTGTGACTGTGGTTGGAAAATCTACAATATGCTTATGGATGCTGACCTTCTTCTGGTTATTAATCAAAATTTGTACCATGTTGTTGTCTTTATAGACTTTCCAAGGATGCAGTTTAGCTGTTATTTTTTAAGCCATGGTTTTGTCTTAGTGTTGCATAAAGATAAATTCTTGGTGCGCACTCTTACATTCTATCATTGTAGAAACTTTAATAAGCCTTTCAAAGAGGGTAATTATTTGTTTTTATTGATCTGGATTTACCATAACTTGGAAAAGTGTCCTATGATACGACTGGAGTTTACTTTCTCATTGACTTTTAACCTTTTGTATAAAGTTTTTCTATCTTTGTCTTTTCAGCACAGATGAGCGTAAATTGTTTTCCAAGGTTTCTTACTTCAAGGCTCTGACTTTCTTTCTTTTGTTAATACATTTTTACTTGCCAAAAAAAAGTTAAGCAAAGATATAATTAGGACAAGGATATAATTATAATAATAATAAAGTAAAAAAAAGTTATTCTTCCGCTTCATTCTAATGCTTTCTTCTTGCTGTTCATCCAACATTACCAAAATTTGAACACTTAAAAATCTTTTCTTCTCAAAGAAATTAGAGAAAGGAAAAAGGAAAACAAAGAAACAAATTATTTCTATAGACGGCGTATCAATCACATTGTATAAGTGAAACCAAAATGAAAATGACTGCCAAATTATAACTCTACATATGGATAAATATAACTCAATTACAACACCATTCAAAAGTAAAATGAAAATTTAAAACTTTTTTTTTTTATAGTAAATGATAATGATGGTGATTTTTGACGTTTTGACAAAACCCAAGGGGGCTTACTAATTTTGAAATCGTTTAGGGGTTTACAAAAGTTTCCATGCTAAAACTTACAGGAAAATATTTAGAATGAATGTTATAAACTTATTATAAAACACTAATTATAAAAGAAATTTCAAGAAAAGAACCTTTTCCTCATTAGTAATTTGTTTATCGATTAAATTTGTATCAGCTTCGCTATATGAATTTTATTTTTTGAAGTCCATAGTGTCACCATATCATTTATAAAAAATAATAATAATAATAATAATTATAATTCAGCAGCAAGATTATACATCAAGGTCTAAAAGTCCA